>NC_057731.1:44547296-44599693 GCF_004010195.1 Chiloscyllium plagiosum | reverse complement strand
CAGATGACACCAAAATTAGAGGTGTAGTGGACAGCAAAGAAGGTTACCTCAGAGAACAACAGCATCCTGATCAGATGGGCCAGTGGGCTGAGGAATGGTAGATGGAGTTTAATTTAGATAAATGCGAGGTGCTGCATTTTGGAAAACAAATCATCGCAGGATTTATCAATTTAATGGTCAGGACCTCGGGAGTGTTGCTGAACAAAGAGACTTTGGAGTGCAGGTTCATAGTTCCTTGAAAGTAGAGTCGCAGGTAAATGGGATAGTGAAGAAGGCATTTGGTATGCTTTCCTTTGTTGGTCAGAGTATTGAGTACAGGAATTGGGAGGTCATGTTGCGCTTGTATTGGTTCGGCCACTTTTGGAATATTGCATGCAATTCTGGTCTTCTTCCTATCGGAAAGATGTTGTGAAACTTGAAAGGGTTCCAAAAAGATTTACAAGCAAGTTGCCAGGGTTGGAGGATTTGAGCTACAGGGAGAGGCTGAATAGGGGCTGTATTCCCTGGAGCATCAGAGACTGAGGGGCGACCATATCGAGATTTATAAAATCATGAGAGGCATGGATGAGATAAATAGATAAAGACTTTTTCTCTGGGGTGGGGGAGTCCAGAACTAGAGGACATAGGTTTAGGGTGAGAGGGGAAAAATCTAAAAGGGACCTAAGGGGCAACTTTTTCATGCAAATTATGGAATGAGCTGTCTGGGGAAGTGATGGAGGCTGGTACAATTGCAGCATTTAAAAGGCATCTGGATGGGTAAATGAATAGGTGGGGTTTAGAGCATTTGCAGTCCTCACTTTTGTCTTTAGAGGGATATGGGCCAAGTGCTGACACTTGGGACTAGATTAGGTTAGGATATCTGGTCGGCATGGATGAGTTAGATTGAAGGGTCTATTTCTGTGGTGTACATCTCTATGACTGCCCGATGCCTGAGGCCTCCTTTATAGGGAATAACCTACTTCCCTCATGAATGTCTCAATTCTTTATTCTTTGACAATGCACATCACACATATGTATTTAATTCTGTTTGACACTGCTTGCTGAAAGAAGACAGAAATTACTTCACAGTTCAATAATATTTCTGTGCAGGTTCTCCTAAAGGCTGAAGGGCAAAGACAGAAGTCTTCTTCCCCAAGATAGGTGACACAGATTTGCCCATCAGAGGGCATCATTGTGGAGATGCATTAGAGAACCGGAATGACAACTGCAATGCTGCAAGGGGAGTAATGACTTCATGTGATCCTTTCAGGTGAGTGCCGCAGTATTGTTTTCCTGACAATTGACTGTGTCAGTTTGAGTTTAATAGAAGGGAAATACCTATCTAGTCACTCGAAATAGCTAGCAGCAACATTGTCAGACTCTCTGCAAAGTCCGGAGGTGGTCTCATAATTAGACTTCAGTTGGCTTTTATTATTGGGAATTGCCTGTCTGGATCCTTGGTTCAGCAGCCTGTCAGATTCTGCTTCAATGTTACTAAAATTGCCCAATACTGGACCCGCGAGTTGATACAATGAGAGTCCCCATGATTTTACCAACCGCACACCTACTCCTCCTCAACTTATCTGTGTCAGGTGATGCAGGTGTGAGCACCCAGGGAGTGAAAAATTGTGATCCCTTGGCCCCTGAAATTGTCCAATAGTTCTGATGTTTTTGCAGGCTGTATGGATGAGAAAATTACCTCAGTACCTTGCGACAGGAAGCCATTCAGCTGTTCTGTTCAGCTATGGTCAGTAGTACAGAAAACTATTGCTTGCCCAGTGCCAGGATTAAGGACATCTCCTTATGTTGGTACCAATGACATTGCAGAAGATAGAAAGGACATTTGCTGAAAAACTTTAGACCATAAGACATAAGAGCAGAAATTAGGCCATTGAGCCCATCGAGTCTGTTCAACCCCATTCTCCCGCTTTCTCCCCGTAACCCCTGATCCCCTTGAGTTCAAGAACCTATCTATCTCAGTTTTAAATATACTTGATGACCTGGCCTTCACAGCCTTCTGTGAAATGATTTCCATAGATTCACTACTCTCTGCCTGAAGAAGTTTCTCTTTCTCTCACTTCTAACAAGTCTTCCCTTTCCTCTAAGGCTGTGCCTTCAGGTCATGGTCTCTCCTACCGATAGAAACATCTTCCCAACATCCACTCTGTCCAGACCATTCAGTATTCTGTAAGTTTCAATTGGATCCCTCTCCCCCTATCCTTCTAAACTCCATTGAGTATAGACCCAGAGGCCTCAAAATCCATGTACTCTATGATATCTATTGTACTCCATGCTACTTTCTCCCCACCCCCACCCTCCTCTAGCTTATCTCTCCACACTTCATGCTCTCTGCCTTTATTCCTGATGAAGGGCTTTTGCCCGAAATGTCGATTTTATGCTCCTCGGATGCTGCCTGAACTGCTGTGCTCTTCCAGCACCACTAATCCAGAATCTGGTTTCCAGCATCTGCAGTCATTGTTTTTACCTGCTCTGAATACCAAACCAATCTAAGATCTATATAATCAGCCATTTCACCACCCTGGTTAAATTTTAAAAATTATAATGATCGGTGTTGAGTGGGGCTAAAAAAGACTTAAGTGCATCCGTCAACCTAAATCATAACAAAACTAACGTAAAATTTCTGTGTTACTAATCAAGAGTCAAACTTTGAGAAACTCAGAGAGTGACAGCTTACACTGCATGACAAAAGGGTGCTGATTAGTTGGTCAGTCGACTAAGGACCAAGAAAGAATTGTTGCCTACACTTTTTTATTTGATTCAAAAAAATCTTGCTGTGCCTGGAAACATCCCTTTTTCTTGCAGAGGACAGGTCCTCTATATGAGTTTATAGATAAATGTAGCAAGCAATTGAGCCTCGTTGTAAACTGTTCTGATATTCTGAAATATTAATGTAATTCATAGCATACTAGATTGTTTAGCAAGCGCTGTGAAATTGCAGGATCCTACGTAATGTTGGACATTATTTCTGAGTCTTTCAAGCACAGACTGATTAAATATGATCAGTAGTCTGCCTATTGTAAACAGCCTAAGGGACATGCTATTTGGTAAGATTCACAGTCATTAGGATGGACAGCATATGAATCTGGCATCACATCAGCAAAAAGGTTCCAATGCCATATTCCTCATTTATGTGGTAAGTTCCAATTCTTGGATGCTGCTGTCAAGCCAAAAAGACTTTCTGTCTACTATGGTAATGGAGTGATAATGACCAGGATCTTCTTTCCCACAAGGGTGGTGCAAGTGGAAACAATCAATGCTTTCAAATAGAAATTGTACAGGTACTTGATAGAAATGATCCTGCAATGCTGTAGGGTCCACAGATAGGCATATCGTCTTGGATTGCTCCATGGAGACCTAGCATGGAATCAATGGGCCAAATAGCCTTCTTCTTTGCAGCAAGTTACTTTATGATGTTTTGTCTAATAGTTTGCTGATACTCACTGTCCACTCTGATGTACTGATCAGTTAGGATGAATTCCTGATGGTTGAGTGAGACTGTGGGTGATACAGGAGTTGGGTGGGGTTCAATGGAGAGCTCCCAACAAGAGTCAGACACTTCTGAATGGAAGAGAAACAGTGACAGAAAATAAAAAAAACTCCTCCCTGTTTAAAAATCATTCATTGCTAATAAAGCTTACCTTACTCAACATTGAAGTCATTCATCTCGATTTAGCTGCAGCCTCCAGTAATTCCTTAACCAGGATAAATTAGAACCCTGCCTTTCATCCATACAACACCCGGTGAAGTGGGATCTCTGACACACACCCAGCACAGTTCAGCAAGTCTCTGGCTGTAGTTAGAGACTTATATTTTCTCACTAGTATTAATGGTGATCATTAGCATGTAAACTGGCTGTCACACTCTGCTCAGGATATTGGGCTCATCCTTCTTGTATTCATTTGGGGACTGAAGCTGTAGCAAGGCAGAGACTGGAAAAGTAGGAGATATTGATCATTCTATTCCAACAGCAGTTTGGCTGTTTGGGAGCTCATTGTAATTACAGAGCGTTTAGAGGATTACAGAAATAATAATCTCTAATGCAACCAGGATTTCAGAGAGGTGCAATGCTAGCTCATTGGTGTAAAGAAAATGAGAAGCTACTAATTGCAGCAATTGTTGTTGATTTTTAATTATTGGATCAGGCATAATGGTGGGTCACAGTACTGGTGAGACAAGACTGTTACTGTGTAAAACTGGGATATTGTGCTGGTGTGAACGGGGATATGTCACTAACACTGGGGTACAATGCTGGTGGGAACAGGTCTGACACTCTAAGACTCAGGCACACAAGTGGGAAGAGGTCTATAACTGTAACACTGGGTTACAGCACAAGTGGGGACAAGCCTGTCATGCCCAGGGTACAATATTAGTGAGGACAGGTCTGTCACTGTCTAACCCTGTGATACAGTACTGGTAGGGACAGGTCTGTCAATGTATAATACTGGGCAGCAGAACTGATTGGGACAGGTCTGTCACTGTAACACTGCGGTATAATACTGGTGGAGACTGGTCTGCCACTATCTAACCCTAGGATACAGTATTGGTAGGGACAGGTCTGTCACTTAGTAACACTGGGGCATGGTACTGGTGAGGACAGATCTGTCAACTGTATAACTCTGGGATATTGCAGTGGGAGAGGTCTGTCATTGTATAACACTGGGGTATAGTACTGTTGAGGATGGATCTTTCATTGTATAACATTGAGGTACAGTACTAGTGTGGACAGGTCTGACACTGAGTTGGTCTGGGGTTCAGTATGGATGGGGTAGGTCTGCCACTGTATAATCCTGGGGATTCTGGAGGGTGGAGATTTGGACTTTTTTTTTCTTGAATATGGTCAGGGTCCTTTTGAGCAAGTGTGTTCTTTTATTGCTTAGAATTTATTATGATCCCCACTGATGGTAATACTGGACAAGTCAGATCCTGGAAAGAAACCCAGAATGACTGAATAGATTGGATATTTAATTCTCTGCAATTTCTTAACAAGGTGGTTAGTCACTGGTACATATTCATACGAGGTTGCAGAAGTATTTAACAACAGAACATGAGTTTATTTTGCAAAAGAAGAAGTCACCAAGACACAATCCAAAAAATGCATGTTTGTATATCTTTGATTGATAAAAGTTAACTTGCACAATTGTTCAGGATCTGCCTCTGATTAATGTTGATTTGAACATATCTTAATCTGCTCCTTTCTGTTCCTAGGTGTCAGTTCTTTCAGACTGGCAGAAGAGACTCCAGAACTTCTTGAGACTGCAGCCGGATGCGACCATGCTTATGCCTTATGCTGTGATGTGTGACCGCACCGGATCAATACTTTATTTAACACAGGATAGACCTGTGATTGGTAAGATGCTAAATTATTCTTTTTAAACAAGTACAGTCCCCAGATTAAAGACTTTCACCTTTGCTTGATTTCCCCCAATTTCTCTCTATTCCTTTTTCCAACCTTGGGGCAGATGCAAAATTGGCTTCCCTGTTTAGAATGAAAACTTGGAAATGTGGGTACACAAAAGGTCCGAGTGGATCAAACAGGAATAGTTTGGGTAACAAAGCAATCCAGAAACAAAAGTAAAATAATTGCAGAGACAGCAAACTTTGATTTAACCAGCACCTTTTCAAAATGCCACCAAAAATTATATAGCCTATATACAGGAAATTTACGACATTACCGCAGTCTCCGTGATGTCCAAGTAGTAAGTTGAGTTTGCGAGTGAGAATGCTGCCTACCAGTAAGTTTCAATTAAGGCAAAGTTGCATTATTATTTCAGTGACTTATATTGTAAATAAAATAATACAGTGATAGGTATGCGTTCTGTTACTCTGTGTGTTTTACATTGATTATGCATACCTCTTGATCAACCAGCACACTCCTGGTCCCATAGCTATTGGTTAATAAAATGTTTGCTGTGCTAGAAACCTGAAGTGAAGAAAGAAAATGTTGCAGAAGAAAGCAAAGAACTGTTTTATTCTTAAACAAACAAAGACAGAAATTATTGGAGATTTTCAGCAGGCCTGAAAAGAAAATACAGTTAATGTTTTGAGTCCATCTGTGGTTTTATCAGACTTGAAGCATTGCCTCTGTTTCTCTCTCCAGAGATACTGCCAAACCTGCTGAGTTTCTCCATTTTTTTCAGTTTTTATTGGAAATAATTTGGGGTTACAGGGTAGTTTGACAAAGTACACAGTGCATAACTTCAGCTATCACAGATTCTAGCTTAGTGCAGTGCAGGATGCAAAGACTAGATCTTATTTTTCTTCATTTTTGATTGTGATTATAAATGAGTAAAGGACTATTTTAAAAAAAAAACCCAGGGACTATGTTGGGAATTGCTGCATGTTTAAAAAGAAATTGCTGGAACTCATTGTGAGTTGTGTTTACACTGTTGCTTTGACAGCAGTGGAAGAGGAGAGAAAAGACACCATGGCACCAGGATGTCTGCGCATAATGAGATTCATCTAGCAACAGATTGTTGACTGGATTGTGTAAATATGACCAGTTGTGGATTCTGGAAAACATCAATCCGACAAGAACTCTCAGATTGGCTATTGGCCAGGTGAATTGCTTAGGTGTTAACGATGGAGGGAGAGAAGCCTATGAACTGCTGAAGGAGCATGCTCTGTGTCTCTATCTCTCTGCAATAAAAGTAAACTGAAGCCTGAAGAAAGCCAGTTATCTTCTCTGAGTTGTTATAAGCAGTTGCTTTTAACCAGTAACTAAGAAACCTTATAATTTGTTTACTCTGTGCCTCTTTGGAAAATGTTAAGGATTCTGAAGAAGGAGATCAGAGAACAGAAGATCTTGGGAAGCAAAAGGAACATCTCATCGAATCCTGTGGACTGGTGCTGTGTTTTCCCAGTATCTTTTACGTTACCCATTGTTGGTCAGTGTCTGTGTTCAAAAAGAATATTACGATTTCAACAAGTAGAGTTGATAGTTCATATTTTTGTTTATCAGTGATTCAAATATTTTTATTTGTAATATGTAGTGGTTCTTGATGAGTACAGGAACTTTGTTTTTTCTATTAACTTGATTTCATCAGGCAGGTATATTGGGGACTTACTTGGATTAAATCATTATCTTTGTGATGACACCGGAAATACTGGGGTCACACATCACACTTTCATAAGAGGGCTATAACAAGCAATAAATGAATGAAATGAAATTATTAATTACATTCCAGGATTTGGAAGACCAAGAGAAATTGCTCTTGACCACAGAAAGATCTTCAAACGATGCGTAAGGTTCCTGACTTTTTGCTGGCATTGTGGTCTTCATCCTGGGGATTTTGATTCCAATGTTGCCTACAGCAGAGAGGTAGGTATTAGGATGCACATAGGGAACGAGCAGACAGCTCTGAATAATACACATTAACTCTGTGTGTGTTTTCATTTGCCTTTCAGAATATTTACTTTGACCCTACAAGTTTAACTGGACTGGAAGACCTATATACCTTTAACAAGAGCTTGAAGGCTGCCTACACCCTGCTGTTTGAGATTGGGTGTCAGGTACTTAAACCACATACTAATCTTCTTTGTGTGTTAAATAGGGAATGAGTGTGGGGGGAATATGATAAATCTTCTGGAATCATGCAATAGGCTGAAGTTGATTAATATTTAGTAACATCTATAATGAAACCAATTAGTACAAAGGACTGAAGGAAAAACCAGGAAAGATAGAGCTTGCATTTCTATAGCACCATTCAGGACCTCAGGATATCCCAAAGTGCAAATACATCCAATGAAGTATTTTTAAACCATAACCCACTGTTTTTGAAATGTGAGGCACAAGATGTCAGAATCACGAAAAAAAAAGTGTGGTCACCAAGCAGATCATTTGATTTCAGTCATGTTGATTGAGGGATGTATAGTAGCTCCAGGACACTGAGCATGACTTGAAAGAGATGGTGCAACCTCAGTTTAACATCTCTTCCCAAGAGATGACACCTCTCCCAGAAGTATGAAGCTCCCTCACTACTGCACAGGTCGTAATTTTGGACACATCTCTGGAGTGTGACTTGAACCCATGAGCTTCTACCCACTGTACTATGGCTGTTACATTTCCTAATGAACGTTCCTAAGGTCGTGTGATAAAGGGGAAGGCCTCTGTGTGAGACTGTGTGAGTCTTCTGAGGAAAGGTGCAACCACCTGGGGACCCATTTCAGTGCCACTAGACCTGTGTCTGTCTTTCGAGGGGTGGGGAGCAGAATGCACCTACTAAAATATCAGTACCTCAAAACTTCAGTTTGGAGCAATATGTTTTTTTCTCTCCCTCTTCTTGCAAGGATCTCTCATTTGATTCATTCCTGGATATAATTTGGCAGAGTGGAGAGGAACAGCACGCACTTTCTGAGAGACATCGGCTGTTGCCAATCTGCCCAGGGGTGCGCCAGGGCCCTCTCGATGTCCAAGGATTTGGAGACTGAACGTATGTGGAAACACTCTTCAGTGGCTATGAGCGAGCAGAGCACCAGCCCTCTTCCATTCTGTACATTGACTTTGCGATTAGATTTCCAGATCAAATCACCTCATTTGAGTGTTTGGAATTGTACCAAGAGAATCTCTAGTTCCCCACAGCATGTGTGCATTTATTTCTGGGATCCCAATTATCCAATCTTAGTCCCTTTCATTTCTCTCATTTGGATGGTTGCTGTGAAAACACTTGGTACAGCTCTGTGTCCACCAAAGATTCGCTTTATCTTCCTACCTTGCTCTCTCTACTGCGTTTGTGACATAAAATACTCAAAGTATCTAGTCTTTGGCTCTCCATTCGCTAGACATTTCTGTAGATTCTGAACTCTGACCTCGAATTTTGATATCCATTACTCACTCTCACCCTGGACCCACGACCCCATAAGTCCAAGTGATACAGATTTGAAAGAAAATAACAGAAAACTGGTTTAACCATCCATTGTCAGAAAATAGCATGGCCTTTCAAAACATTATCCAACTCTACACGTATCTGCACAAACTGTCCATTCTTCTAGGTTCACCCTAGGAATATGCAAAAATAAGCCTGGCTTGTAAACTGCCTTGTTAAACCCCTTACATGTGACCCCACTTCGACCTCACTCTGACCCCATCAGCCTCACTTCCAATAACAAGTGTGAAGAGCTCATGGAGATTCTTTATGACTAAAATCGAGACAGCCCAATCACCTGTCTCAGCCATGTCCTTTCCTCACACTCACCCTCCTGACCAAACTCCCTCCAACTCATCACCCCCCTCCCCCCTCCCCCCCCCCAACCAACCACTCAACCCTGAATTCACATTCTTCTCTAGGTTCCCTCTTCTTCTCCTTCTCTGAGCTCAACCTGTCCATTACACCTGCCTCATGTTCCCTCGATCCTTGTCACCTGACTTCCCCTTATAGCGCCCCTGTTTGCCAATATTGTAAGCACATCTGTCTTCAGATTGTTGTCCCTCTCCCTTAACCTGCCAAACTCACTCCCAGTTCACAAAACCAACTCTTGACCCTTTCAGTTTGCAAACTAGTGTCCCACCTCCAACATCCCATTCCTCACCAAGGTCCTTAAACACGTTGCTGACCCCAGATCCGTCCTCAGATTTCCTGGAATTCAGTCTTTGAATCCCTCCTGTCAGGTTCCTGCCCCTGCCTCAGTACTGAAATGCTTCTCAGCAATGACATTCTGAGTGACTGTGACTTGTCCTGACACAGCAACTACACCATCCTCCTCCAACACTTCTCTATTATCATCAGCCTGGAGGGAATGCTCTCACCTGGTTCCATCCTTATCTAATCCTAGCAGTGAATCACTTACAATGTTTTCTCTTTCTGCTGCTTCTACCTTTGATTTATTCTCTTCTAGCTCTGATTTACACGCTGTCCCTCTGAGACATTTGTATCCAAATGACCAGCACTACTTTTCGTATGTAAGTTGACAACACCTCAGAATCACTGCTTTTGATTCCTCTGTTGTTGATAGATTATCAGACTGCTTTACAAATTGTTTTTCAAGGGCTGTGGGCATCGCTGGCTAGGCCAGCATTTGTTGTCCTTCCCAATGCCTATGCTACAAGATGAATGGAAACTTCCTTAAAATAAGCATCATGAAGACTTTGATTCCAATTCCAAACTCCACTCCTGAACTACTGCTTCCACCCCTTTCCAGAGCAAGAGTCTGAGATTAAGCCATTTTGTTCACAACATTGCGGTCACATGTTGCGAATCATCAGCTGCTGAAAACATTCATGTTCATATGCAAGACCTGGACAATATTCAGGCACTAACTAATAAACAGCAAGCAACAATTGTGCCACACAAATGCCAGGCAATGACCATCTTCAACAAGAGAGAGGCAATAGCCTGGGAGTTACCATTGACTGAACTAGCCATATAAATATGTATACATACAAGTCAGAGGCTAGGGATTTTGTAGGGGTTAAATTAATTCCTGATTTCCCAAAGCCTATCCATTGTTTATAAATCACAAGTCAGGACCGTGATGGAATACTCTGTACTTGCCTGGGTGAATGCAGTTTCAACAACACTCATGAATTTGACATCAAATCAGCCCAATTGATTGGCATCACGTGCACAAACGTTCACACCCTCCACCACTAATGCACAGTGGCAACAGAATATACCATCTATAAGATGTGCTGCAGTAAGTCATGAAGGCTTCTTTGACAATTGTTTTCAATCAGTGTATCACCTAGAAAGACAAGACCGCGATCATGGCTGACATGCTCCTCACCCCCATTTTCCTGCCTTCTCCTCATTACCCTTCAACTTATTCCAATTAAAAATCTGTCTACTCCTAAATTTACTCCCTCAGAGGACTTATACACAAAGCTGACAGAGGGTTTGTCCTTCACAAAGTTGCACAGAAGTCATGCATACCTGCAATGGCAGTTAGATGAGGATCCCCAGAAGTATATTACAATTAATACCCATAAGAAAAAAAAAGAAAAAAAAAGAAAGAAAGACAAGACCGGCAGATACATGAAAGCACTACACTGCCAAGTTCTCACCCAAGTTACACACCATCCTAACTTGGAAATGTGTCACAGTTACTTCAGTGTCACTGGATCAAAATTTGAGAGCTCTTCCCTGAACAACATTGTAGTTATCCCTACATGGATTGCTGTGGTTCAAGAAGGCAGCTTCCACTATTTTCTCAAGGCTGACTAAGGATGGCCATTAAATACCGATCTTGCCAGCAACACCCACATCCTGTGCAAGAATCAGCAGAAACATTTGACCGGACATGAACTCTGAAATTTGTAGTTGGGCCATCACACACTGCCTATTTTCACCTCCACAATATTGTCCAGTTTCACCTCCATCTCACTTCATCTGTGTCTGAAACCCTCAACCATGTCCTTTTTACCTCCAGACCCAAGCATTCTAATGCATCTTGGCTGGTTTCCACATTCTATCCTTTGTAAACTTGTGGCCATCCTAAGTCCTTTGGCCTTAAATGCACCTGCTGAACTGTCTCCCTGTGCCAACCTGCCTACATTGGTTCCCAGTCAACAACGTCTGGATTTTGACGTTCTTCTAATTTTACATCACTCCATGGCCACACCCTTTCTTATTTCTAGAATCTCTTCCAGTCACAGAACCCTGTGTGCTTCTCCAATTCTGGCCACCATGAGCATCTCCACTTGTATGTTGTATTCACTCCAACATGCATGGCTGTGCCTTCAGTTTACTGGGATTCAAGTTCTTGAATTCCCTCCCTCCATCTCTTTGCCTTTCTCTCCTTTAAGATGCTTCTTAAAACCCACCTTTTTCACTCAGCTTTTGATCACTGACTTAATATTTCTTTATGTGGCTCAGTGTCATAATTTGTTTCATAATGCTCCTGGAAATACAATGGGAACTTTTTATTATGTTACAGGTGCTATATATATATGCTGTAAACCATAGTATATTACTGAATCTTACTGCACTGAAGGGGACCATTCAATCCATCATGATTGTGCTATCCCATTTCTCCTTTTCCCCCTGCTCTGCTCTTTTTGCATTATGCTTGTTTTCCTCCTTCAAATATTTCTCTAGTTCCTTTCTGAAAGTTAAATACAGAATCTGCTTACACTGATCTTTAAGGCAGTGTGTTCCAGATCAAAGAATATTTCCTATCTTCACTTTTATCCTTTAGCCAAACACTGTCAATCTGATCACCAACCCACCTGCCGCCGGAAGCAGTTTCTCCTCAGTTAACCTATCAAAAACCATTGCTGATTTTGAACATCTGAATTAAATCTCTTGGATCAGCTCCAGTTTCTCCCGTGTCAAATGTCTCAGTGTCTTCTTTCCTGTGATCCTGAGTCTTTATGCACCTTCTCTTCATTTACTTTACTGGAGGCAACTGTGCTTTTAGCTACCTCTGCCATATTCTGTGGACTGCCATCCCTAAACTTCCACTTCTGCTTTAACTTCTTTAAGATGTTCTTTAAAGCTGATCTCTTTGACTGAGCTTTGATTACCACTCTCTGAGTCTGACCTGGTGTCCACCTCTTTGAGAACAAACCTTTTTGAAGCATCTAGGATGGTTTTCTCTGTTTAAGGTTGTATATAAATTCACCTTGCTGTCCCAGCCTGATCATGCAGGCCTGTAATTAACTCCTTCATTACCAATTTGCGCTGTGTCAGCCGATTTGTTGAGTAACAGTCTTGACTCTGAGTTCAAATCCTTTGAACTGGGTTCTGTTTTCAATGCCAACATTCCCAGTGCATTAGGTGAGAGGGTATCGTATGCTCAGACAGTCACCACTGTGGGAGTGCTGCACTATTGGAGCTGTCATCTCAGACATTAAAATACTATTAAGTGAACATTGAAGGCATTAAGAAAAGAAAATGTGATATTTGATAAGGAAATAGACATTCACCTGAAGCGGTCTTAAAAATGATTGCAATAATGCCTTGAAATCATGTCAGTTTCACCAATAAAAATGGTGTGGAAATTAACTATTTGTACGTGTATGTGAATTAGTAAACAATGAAAAGTTTAGCAGTTAACTTCAGAATAGTTAACTTAGCTGAAAATCAAGAGGATGATGCTTTTAAACTGGCGAAAGGCTACCCTGGGTGTGTTATAAAATTCTTCATACAACAGAGATCAATACCATGTCTTTACTTAAAAAAAGCTGTAACTCTCAGTTGGATGTATTGAATCTAATACATTGAAGTTAGGTTACAGCTCGCTAATTATCTTAATTTGTCTCTGGGATCTTTCTGTGTGCAAAATGACTGCCTTTTTTTCTGTATTACAACAGTGACTTTCTGAGGTTGTGAAAGGCACAGGCAAGAATCTAACTATCTCTGCTTGGCCTTCCATGGCACTACTATTGTGGAATCTCCCACTATCAACATGCAGGAGGGGGAGAGCCACCATTGATGATAAACTGAATTAGACTAGCTATATAAAGACTGGCTGCAAGAGCAGATCAGAGATTAAGAATCCTGCCGCAAATAACTCATCTCTTGATTCCTCAAAGCCTGTCCACCGTCTAAAGGTATACGTAAGGAGTGAAATGGAATATTCCACAGTTGTCTGGATGTGGGCCACTCTCACAATAAAAACATAGGAGTAGACCATTCAGCCCATTGAGTTCGCTTTGCCATTTCATAAGATCATGGGCATTTCAATGCTTTCATTCACTGTTCCCAGAACCCTTTACGTCTTTGGTAATCAGAAATCTATCAATTTCTGCCTTAAGCAGACTTGGGAAAACATCTTACCTGCTCAACAAGGTCAACACCATCCTATGAGAAAACAAGCTGCTTGATCCAATCTTCAACCTTAAGGGTTCGTTTTATCCACCACTGGCTGCATTGTGTAGATCCACTAAATCCCCTGCAGCAAATTGCCAAGCTTCCTTTGACAGCATCTACCAAAACCATGACCTCTATTATCCAGAAGTGAAGGGTGGCCGATACACGGGGGCACTACCTGCTGCGAGTTCCCCTTTTTTTTAAAAGATATTTTTATTGAAAATTTAACATGTTTTTACACGTTTACAAAAGAAAACTAAAAAAAAACAAGTATAAACATTGATATACAATTAAATCTTAAATAAATAATAACCAAAATTATCAAACCAAAAAAAAGAAATACCGAGAGAAAAATAACAAAACTCAACTGACTACTCATCTAACCTACAACTAACCAGAGTGTATGATTAAAACTCTTACATTATTCAAGAGAAAAAAAAACCCAACGGATAACACAGAAATTGAGCAGTGATACATGCTCGGAATGTGTTAACATCAGATCACAACAAAACCCTTATTCGTGCGGGATTCCTCTCCTAAGGGGCCCAGGACCAGCCAGGTTCACCCTCTCAATTAAATAAAGGCCCTTATTAGGATGATCGAGATATCTGTATTTGTGTAATTCTAGAAGGGCTGCCATATTTTATGGAGTAATTCGGTTTTTTCCTGGTGCACCATATTTGTAAGGAAGTCGGGGGAGTATATTCCATAATTATTCTGTGCCAACTCGAAAGTCCATGAGGGCCCTCAGCCACCCAGTTTACCAAAATGTTTTTCCCTGCACAGAAAGAGAGAATGGAAAATAATCTCCTCCCTGTCGTAATTTCAGGTGTTCTTTATCCAATAAATGTGTCTCCTATAGGAGAGCTATATCGATCCTTTCTTTCTTGAGGTTTGATAATATTTCCTTCCTTTTGATTGATGAATTACTCCCCGTGACATTCCAGGTGCACCATTTAATCGACTGATCACCCATAATCACCAGGCAAGTCCTAGACACCCCGGGAGACGAAATCCTATCCAAAACATCCCGAGCATAGAGCATATAAAATTCACAAAAATAAAGGCTCTTTAATACACTCAGATCAATATAATAAAAAGCTATTTCTAAATAAAAAAAAAACGTATTTAAACGGAGATCTTCCCCCTTATTCCCAGGGGGCATCACTTCCTTTCCAAAAACCCATCATAACTTTCCCAACCAGTGCCCCACCCTTGACCCAGGCACCCCACGATAGGATAAAGAAAATTCAAACATACTACTGAGCTAGAATTAACAGTACCCCATACCCCCACCCACACCAACACCTGGATATATTTGGTAATATTACTACCATATATGAGCATATATGACTATAAAATTACAGTTTTAGCAAATAATAATTAGATATAGTAATACAGAATAACAGGGGAAAACAACCCCGCTCCTAAGGACAAAGCTAAAATAGGATAAGGTAACCACCTTCCTCCCATCTACATTAACTAGACCCCTGGCCTATATATATAAAAAAGGGGGGGAAGAAAATCGCTAAGTAAAGAATAAATAAATAAACCCCTCTTCCCAACCCCCGGAGATAATATTAAACAGTAAGGTAATGAAAGGAAATAAAAAGGAGGTAAACTGGGGTGGGGGGAGGCAAATCTCATTTTTACATGAGATTAGACTGTCTTTTACACAGATTAGAATCAGTCTAAACATTATGGCACAGACAGCAGCACACAGAGGGCTAACACCTTCAATATATTATGTGGGTTGACACCAATTGTTAAAGTTCACTTGAGAATGTAACTTTTAAAAAACGTTTTGCGATTTACATATGAAAGAAGTGAAACTAACATGGTCATTATAACAGTTGAGAAACTTAACAAACAATCAAGGTATTTTTCAATGTATAATTTCAGCTACATCACACTGTAAACTTTTGCTATAAATTCTGTGTCTTACAATCATGCACTCCACAACCACCTGATGAAGGAGCAGCACTCCAAAAGCTAGTGCTTCGAACTAAACATGTTGGACTATAACCTGGTGTTGTGTGATTTTTAACTTTGTACATCCCAGTCTAACACTGGCATCTCCAAATCATTCCTGAACCAATGTCACTAAAACAAATGATCTAGTTCCATTACATTACTGTTCGTGGGAGTATGCTGTGTGCAAGTTGATTGATCCTACATTAGCATAAATGGTGACTGCACCTCAGAAAACTACCTCATTAGTTTTGAAGCACTTTGGGATGTGAAAGGCAGTAGAGAAATGCAAATTCTTTGTTTTGTGTGTGGCTTGCTGAGTTGAACATGAGTTTAATGTGTAATTGGCAGGAGACACCAGCAGAGGACAGCAAGTGAACACAGAATTACTGCTGTTAGTGTAGTCTCTGCTCTTTCTCTCTATTTCTGTCTCTTGTTCTCTTCCTCTATTTTTCTCTCTCTCTGCAGGGATGCACAGACAAACTTGTGCTGCCAGACTAATCATACAAGGAACATGTGGCCAAATATCACCTGAACGCTTTGAAAATATTACTTCAGTTTTCAAAAAATATGGAAGTAGAAACCAATATCAGTGAAAGTTGTAGGATTGTCATTAATTCATGTTAGTTCACTAATATGTTAGATTAGATTAGATTAGATTCCCTACAGTGTGGAAACAGGCCCTTCGGCCCAACCAGTCCACACCGACCCTCTGAAGAGTAATCCACCCAGAACTATTTCCCTAACACTACGGGCAATTTAGCATGGCCAATTCACCTAACCTGCACATTTTTGGACTATGGGAGGAAACTGGAGCACCCGGAGGAAACCCACACAGACACGGGGAGAATGTGCAAACTCCACACAGACAGTTGCCTGAAGCAGGAATTGAAACCGGATCTCTGGCGCTGTGAGGCAGCAGTGCTAACCACTGAGCCACTGTGCTGCCCATAAAATTGGGTATGTTCATGAGGCTAGAGCTAGGACAGTACAAATGTACAGAGACAAGCCTCAATCAGCAGCCAATGCACAGTGTGGTTTAAGGGTTGATTTGATATATTTTGATTATGCAATTAGTGTATTTGTAGCATATACAAACTTTTGACTGAAACCACAATTGTGCTTTGAGCATTTCTAAGGCTGAGTCCAGAATGAACTCCTGACTGTGGCAAACCAGCTGCAATTACTTTTTGTGCCGATCATCCTCCTGTATTCACTGACCTGCATTGACTCCTGACTCAGCAATTTTCATCTTTGTGTTCAAGTCTGTCTATAGCCTTCCCCTCTCTTTCTGGCTCTGTAACCTCCTCCAGTCCTCCAACCCTTGGTTCTTTTCCCTTGCATTCCTGATTTTAGTCATTGCTGACCATTCCCTTACCTCCTTCTTTCTGATGCTGTTCAAAAACTTTGTTAATATTCTTTGTTGTACTTCAGAGTGGGGTAGAAACTTTGATTGGGATCATAAGCTGAAACTTTGGAATCATAAACTCCAGGACACCAGTGGCTGGCATGGAGTTCAAATTGAATGATAATAACTGTATATTTCACTAACAGAGGACCTGCTTGTCCTTGGAGATCTCCCTTCTCCCCTCACAGTTCTGTTTTCAAGCCTCAAAATGAGGTACAGTGGAAGCACACTCTTCTATTTATATAACAAGCTTTTGGTCATCTTATCCTAATAACTCCATATAAGATTATGCGACAGCCACTGTTTGTTAACACTTCTTTGGAGTGCCTTGTTAGGGGAGGGGGGGACACTGCTGCAATATTAAACACTCTATAAAAATGCTACTTGCTTGTTGAGCATAGCTGGTTCGATCAGCCCCGCTTTCCACTTTTAAGTGATCTGACCTGTGTTGGTGAATCTCTTTCCAAATTTAGCCAGCTCTTAGGAGTCATGTGCCATTGGCAAATTCAACACATTAAAACCCACCTTGTCTCTCAGCTTAGGTGTCCCCACCTGACAGATTTTTTTTAACACTACCTATTGTAGCTTGAAATTCTTAGCCCAACCAGACTGAGTCCAGTGACTATCCCTGACCTGCCAATGATTCAGTCAACCCTTAAGCTTCTTGATATTGGTGACTTTATGAAGTGGTTTCTGAAAATCCAAATAAAGTTAATGGTAAGAGACTTGAGTGTATATTTCTGCTGATGAAAAGACTGAGTTGGGCTGAAATGTTCTCTGACCTTCCCTGGATTTTCTTTTCCAGCTCAGTGGCTTGCACATCTTGTCGGTCAGTCAGAGGCTTGTGGGTTTGCCCCTCCTATGCTAGTAAATTGTGCATGAAATCCAGGCTGCGATTCCTGGGTGCAGCTGTGAAGAGGCACCGCACCGTCAAGAGTCCCACCTTTCAGATATGACTTTAACTAGGGCCTATCTGTCTTCCCAATTGGATGTGGAAGATCCCATGAACATTGCTCTTAAGAATAACAAGAGAATTCTAAATACATAAAGTGTGGTTTGGTATCACTTTGCTGATTGTGAGATCTTGCTGTGCACGAACTGGCCCCTGTGTTTTCTACGTTCCAACAGAGAAGAGAATTTAAGTGGTTACAAAAACATTTTAGGAATGTGTAAGGCCACAAAAAGCACGATATAAATCTCAAGTGTTCCTTTGGTGAGGTTTGGATGGAAGTATTTGTGCAATGTTAAACTAACAGACTAACACTGACAACAAAGGAGGCGAAACATTGGAAGTAATGCAATAATTCTCCAGTTATATCATCCCTTCCCTTCTCATTGCTGGGTCCCCCTGGGTTTTCCTACCTTTCCTCACTGTACACAATCTCTTTTCTAGCCCTTCAACAGAAATTGAAATGTACTATCTTTTTTAAGTATGATTTATAACTTCCTGAAGAAGGGCTTATGCCCGAAACGTCGATTCTCCTGCTCCTCGGATGCTGCCTGGCCTGCTGTGTTTTTCCAGCACCGCATTTTTCAACTCTGATACTCCAGCATCTGCAGTCCTCACTTTCTCCTGATTTATAACTTAGCCATTTCTCCCAATTATAGAGTCATACAGCATGGAAATAGACCCTTCAGTCCATATCGTCCATGCCGACCGGAATTCCCAGACTAAACTGGTCCCATTTGTCGGCATTTGGCCCATATTTTTCTAAACCTTTCCTATTCATGTATCTGTTCAGATGTCTTTTCAATGTTGTAACTGTACTTCCATTCGTTCATTCCATTAACATACCATCGTCTGTGTGAAAAAGTTGCCCCTCAGGACTTTTTCAAATCTTTCCCCTCTCATCTTAAAATTATGTAGTTTTGAACATCCCCACCCTAGGGAAAAGACCTTTGCTATTCACCTTATCTATGTCCCTCATGATTTTATAAACCTCTGTAAGGTCACCCCTCAACCTCCTATACTCCGGGGAAAAAAGTCTCAGTCTATCCAGCCTGTCCTTATAATTCAAACCCTGTAGTCCCGGTAGCATTCTTGTAAATATTTTCTGCACCCATTCCAATTTAATAATATCATTCTAGGGATTCTAGGATCTAGAATCTGATCTTCTCAAATCTTACGTGTAAGATCAAATACACAGAGGCCATTCAACTCGTTGAGATTGTGTTGTGCTTTTAAAAGAACTATTGAAATATCCCCATTCTCCTGCTGTTGCCACATGCAAATCTTTTCTTTGCACATATTTGCCCAACTTTCTTCTGAAAGTTGTACTTGAATTTGCTTCCACTGACCTTTCAGACAGCATGTTCCAGATCACAGCGATTTCTATGCATACAGTAACATAGTGGTCATGGTACTGGGCTAGTAATCTCAAGATATGAGTTTATTAGCCCACCGTGAATGCTAACGAAGTTCAAAATTCAATTGATTGAATCATTCTGGGAGAAAAAGAAAGTAGCAGGTAACTATTGGATTGTTGCAAAATTTATTTAATATATTGATGTCCTTTAGGGATGGAAATCTGCTGTCCTTACCTGGTCTGGACTACGTGTGTCTGCAGACCCACAGCAATGTGGTTGACACATAGCTGCCCTCTGAAATAGTACAGCAAGCCATTAATTTGTCAAAACATGAGAAGTCACTGTGCTGGTGTAGGACTGGAATTGTGTTTTGGCCCAGACCAGGTGACATTGGAACGGTCTCTTCCCTGAAAGACATAAGTGAACCAGTTGGATTCTGAGAACAATCCAGAAATTTCTGTGGTGATTTGTTTTGATGGCAATTCAATAATTACCAAACATATTAAATTCAATGTGACAGCATCGTAATGGAGTTTGAACTCATTACTCTTGTTGCTAGTTCCAGTACATAAACTCAGTACAGGCAGAGCCTGGGTTACGAATATGTTCCATTCTGGAGTCCATTCCCAAATTGATTTGTGTGCAAGTCAGAACACAGGGCAGCACAGTGGCTCAGTGGTTAGCACTGCAGCTTCACAGCGCCAGGGATCCGGGTTTGATTCCATCCTTGTGCGACTGCCTGTGTGGAGTTTGCACATTCTCCCCATGTCTGTGTGGGCTTCCTCAGGGTGTAGGTGGATTGGTCATGCTAAATTACTCCGTAGTGTCCAGCGATGTGTAGGTTAGGTGTGTTAACCATAGGAAATGCAGGGTTTCGGAGATAGGGTAGGCTTGAGCCTGGGTGGGATGCTCTTAGGAGACTCAGTGTGGACTTGTTGGGCCGAATGGCCTGTCCCCACACTGTAGGGATTCTTTAAAAATGCAGGATGATATAAAGTAGCTGTCATAAGTGCAGGAAATGTTTGTATGTTGGATATTTAAAATTATACCCCTGAATGGGATTACGTTCGTAAGTACTAGCATTTCTAAGTTGGATGTTTTAAATCACCCTCCCCTCTGTGCAGATCTCACTGTGTCATGGTAATCAGAACTTGTCTATAAATGTTTGTCTTTTACAGACAGAGAGGAAGAGCAGGAATAGAGAATAGAAGTTAATATCTGACTGATACACTCCAGTTCTCCACTGCCCACTCCAGTGGCCAGTATTGATCATTAAATGGTTTGTCCTGGGTTTAAACCAGTACAGTTTCCCATATTTCCAAATTGTTCTTCCTCTCTCCTTCCAAAAGCAAGTCCAACCCACCAGGATCTCCACTATGGGTAGGGCCAAGGAGACAGGTTCCAAATCAACCCCCTCCCCTCAAAGCTAGAAGGGGGGGTATTGACACCACAGTGCTAGCACCAAACTGATCCACACCGCCTGACTGGCCAACTGGCTCTCCAAAGAGCGCAGGTTGAGTTGCTGTAACAACATTCACTTTTTACAATCATATTGTAATCTGGAGCTGTTAGTAGTGATGTTGGAGGGTGCTTTCCCTCACATAGCTGACCAGAAATCTCTCCCACTCTTACCACCAGCCAGTGGCATGTGTAGGAAGGATTTACAAATTGATTCTCAATCTGTTTGTCAAAAGTGAGGACTGCAGATGCTGGAGATCAGAGTTGAGAGTGTGGTACTAGAAAAGCACAGCAGGTCAGGCAGCATCTGAGGAGCAGGAGAATCGACATTTCAGGCATAAGCTCTGCTCCTCGGATGCTGCTTGACCTGCTCTGCTTTTCCAGCGCCACATGCTCGACTCTCAACCCATTTGGCCATGTTATGAACGCACCTTCCCCAACCATCACATCCTGGACTGGGTCTTGAACTCTGATATTCTGGCCCAGAGGCAGGGATTACTCACTGCTCTTTTAGCTCTCCCAAATGCAGAATTGAAGAGATTGAAAGTGGCTTGCAAATCCAGTGCAGAGTGGGTAATGACACTGTAGTCATCTAGAAATTGTAGATTATGTATGTCTGTGATATTCAGTTTAGTTTTGGAACAGGCAATTGAAGTTAAAGACTTTTCTGTCATGTGAGGGAAAGGATTTTGGACCATCCAACATCACTATCCACAGCTCCAGATTACAATATAATTGTAAAAAGTATATGTTGTTACAGCAACCCAACCTGGACTCTTTGAAGAGCCAGTTGGCTAGACAGCTGGAGTTTTCCATCTTGATAATATTTAATACTGACACCAGAAGGTAATAATCTTTGATGAGGTAAATAGCCACTGTCAGATGATTGTAAATAGAATATGGCTATCACAAATCCTTGCTTAAATCTCGATCTGTATGTTGAAGACCATGATTTTAGATCTCTTACTCAAGACAGTTTGCAGTCATATCATCGTGAAGTCATTACAAAATTGTGTTAAAAATTTCTTGGACATCCAAATCATTGCAGCACAATCCACAGGGACTTACTGAGTCACATGCTTTAGCCAGGCCAGTGAATGCAATGAAGAGTTCCCTAGTTTTCTTCTTGACATTTTTCTTGTACTTTATTGGTAACAGTGACCATATTGGAAGCTCCTCCAGAAGATTAAAGCTGTACTGTGTCTCTGGGAACAGCCACCAAAAGTAGCAATGCAGGAGAACATGCGTCAGGATCGGACTCCTGTGGACAACATGGAAATATCGCAATGGACTCACTTCTTGAAGATAATTACAATTAGAGTCATAGAGTCATACAGATGTACAGCACGGAAATAGACCCTTCAGTCTAACTCGTCCATGCCGACCAGATATCCCAACCCAATCTAGTCCCACCTGCCAGCACCTGGCCCATATCCCTCCAAACCTTTCCTATTCATATACCCATCAAGATACCTTTTAAATGTTGCAACTGTACCAGCCTCCACCACTTCTAGCAGCTCATTCCATACACGTACCACCCTCTGCGTGAAAACATTGCCCCTTAGGTCTCTTTTATATCTTTCCCTTCTCACCCTAAACCTATGCTCTCTGGTTCTGGACTCCCCCACTCCAGGAAAAAGACTTTGTCTATTTATCCTATCCATGCCCCTCATGATTTTGTAAACATCTGTAAGATCACTCCTCAGCCTCCGACATTGCATTCAATTGTTGCATTCAATAGGTTATGGTGGGGGGTGTGGAAATGGAGGAATTCCATTTCCTCTCAGATCTACAAGGTGACTGCATGGAGCCACGATGTGTGCAAGAATCCACCAGTTTTTTTAAACCTCAGCCGCAATATCATCAGAGGGCTGCAAGCTTTGTTGCTTTTCACCCACTGGATTTCTTTCTTGCAGCTGATGGTGGCACAAGGCACTGAGGGAGAGGCTGGAGTGTATCGGCTGTCATGTGCAGTTATCGTCACAAGGTTGTTAAAATATTTTTTCCAGTGTTAAAGGATCATGTTTTCATGCTTAAGAAAACAAATGCCATGATGTGAGTGACGGCAGTTTTGTCCATTTGACTTTGTTCTATAGCTAGCTCTGGTGGCTTCAGAAAACTTTTACATTTCATGATGGTCAGTATATTGTTAATTTCTTTGGCTATTTCTATCACATGTCCTTTGTCTTCTGGATTTGTCTTTGGGCACCAGTATTGATCTGTTGGAAAGCTGCCATTTGACTGGTAACCTTGGGGTTGCTCTGCCAGACCATGAAGGCTGCTTGCTTTTGTTCTAAGAGTCAAATATTTCAGCATCATTTTCACTGAGCCACTCTTAATGACAGACTTGCTTAAACCCAGCAGTCTGGGTCCAGGTGTCTAGTACAGCTGACTTTGTCAGATCCCACTGTTCCACAACTGAGTTAGATTGTGGAGACAATCAAAATCGGTCGTGTGATCACTCTGGAGAAAGCGAGGACTACAGATGCTGGAGAACAGAGTCGAGAGTGTGGTGCTGGAAAAACACAGCAGGTCAGGCAGCATTAGAGGAGCAGGAAAATCAACGTTCCGGGCAAAAGCCGTGCTGTGCTTTTCTAGCACCACACTCTCGTGTTTGATCACTCTGTTTGCTTGGGTTGTTTTAAAGTTGAAACATTAACTTTCTTCTTTTTACCTTTGGTTCTTGCGATGTCGTTGTGTTCATTAGATATTCACCACCAATCAAACAAGTTGGTGATCTGTCCAGCAGGCATTGATCCAAATACTGATATTTTCCAGGAGGAGACAATGCTTTGATCTACGAAACTGACACATAGTTTAGTATTCTTTTCTGCTGAAAGGGGTGTTTGTTACAATGAGGCAATGTTGAGTGCACTTTCTCAGCAGGAGAATGTCCAAGGCATTGACTTGTCCCATCCTAATGATGTCTCTCCAGTCATTAGAGTCCTGGCTAATTCTGGATTCAAACCCTCCAATCTCTTTGTGAGGACTTCATTGAGATCAGAATATATTTTCACCTTAACATCTTCATTGTCGTCAGGGACTAGGCCATGAATGACGGTGGTATATTAGTATTAGGGTGCAGGACATATTTGGGCAGGAACAGCAGTGCTTCTGGGTCTGCAGTAGGACCAGAAAACGGAGCCATGATCATTGGCAGAGCAAGCTATGTGCCATGGCCTGTATCAAATTGAACCCTAACTCTATCATGCTCCTTGACAGTAATGGGAGGCTGTCTGGTAGAATAGCCAATGACCCCACGATCTCAATGTGTATTCTCATTCAACACTGTCCTGTAAGCCACTATCAGAGTGCTTATCTGAGTCCTCTGCCGGGCTGATATATCAACCATCCTTTCACCAAGGACTGGCTTCAGCTCGCTCATGACTGGTGTCTCATCATCTGCGGATCCCAACTCGGTACAAACTTTCAAAGTGAGTGAAAATGCCCTTGTCTGAGTGATTGGTTGTGTGTGCCAGATAAAAAGATGAGAGTGTCAGTGCTCGGGCCATTGTTGCTGAGCAGGTGGCGGTTCTTTGGCAGTCTAAAAGCAGGTAGAGGAAATTTAATGTGAGAGAGGTGCCTGTGGATGGGAAACAGGAGGTCCATGGTGACTCGATCAGCAGTTTGTTTGTCATTCTAGATAACAGGATGTGTATGTGTGTGTGTGTGCGCGCTGCGAGTCAAGAAATCAATTGCTTGTATCCTCCACACAGCTTCATCTTTGTGACATCAGCTAATCTGGATACAATCCATTTAATACTTTAGTCTAAGTGATTGACGTCCATCTTTCTTCCCACCTATCCACTACACCCTGTACTATCACTGTTACACCACACCTGCATCCACCTACCGCTTTCCCAGCTACCTCTCCCACAGCGCCCCCACCTCCCTATTATCTTTCAGCCCCCTTCCCCCTCCACATTCCTGATGAAAGACTTATGCCTGAAATGTCGACTCTCCTGCTCTTCAGATGTTGCCTGCCCTGATGTTCTTTTCCAGCACCACACTTTTCGACTCATAGTCTGTAATAGGTAAGGTCCCAGCACTGATCCACACAGGATCTCATTGGCAACAGCCTGTCAGCCTGAAATTAATCCCTTTAGCTCTACTGTCTATTTTCTGTCCATTAGCCAATCCTCCATCTGTGCTGACATATCATTCCTAACCCCAGACTTTTTTAACTTGTGCAACACCTTGGGTAGCACAGTGGCTCAGTGGTTAGGACTGCGGCCCCTCAGCGCCAGGGACTGGGTAGATTTTGGTGATGGTCTGTGTGGAGTTTGCATATTCTCCCAGTCTCTGTGTGAGGTACTCCAAATTCCTCCCAAAGTCCAAAGATGTGCAGGTTAGATGGATTAGCTGTGGTATATGTGGGGTTGCAGGGATAGGATGGTTGGGGGGGGGGGAAGATGGGTGGGATGCTGTTCGGAGGCTCCATACAGGCTCGATGGACTGAATGGCCTCTTTTCCACATGGTAAGGATTCTATGATTTTAACTTTTTGTGTGGTATTTTCATGTTTTTTACTGCATCCACTGCTCCTCCTTTATCGAGCTTGTTAGTTACAACCTCAAAAAACTTGGAATAGATTTGGCAAAGCAAATTCCTTTGGCTAATATTGTCTGCCTGGTGCTGCTGACAGATACCAAACTCCATATTGAATGGTAACACTGTGACTCCACTAACTGGATAAAGATGGAAATGTAATGTAATTTAAATTACTGTCATCTGTCGAGTGATTAATGCTCCAAACCCCACACTGATGGCATCTCATGTACTTTCCTTTCATTGTACCTGACACCTATCAGGTCCAATCACATTCCTGACAACTCTTTTGTGGAAATCCCTGGAAGGGGGAGGGGTTTTAACCAGGAGCAAGGACGCAGTTGGGAAATAAGACGTTGTGTCTCAAAACAGCAGGATTTGAATTTGTTTTTGAATCTCTCTTCTATTCTTTTTTTCTGTTATTTTCACTCTCTCTTTAACTTTTTTTTTGACTATCCTTTTTGAGACATAGTTTTTTGAGAAAAGACTCTTGATTAAAATTAAAGCTGGCTTTCTAGCTCGACACATTGTCTGGGGTCTGAGGAGAGAGAGTCAGTCATATTTCATGTTTCTGGATGAAAATACCTCCTCCTACAATGTGAAAGTGAGTGCGAGAGTGAGTATAAAGCAAAAGTGAATGTGAGTGTGAGGCAATGTGAGAGTGAGTCTACAGTGAGAGTGAGTGTGATAGTTGTGTGAATAGTGAAGTGAGAGAATGAGAGTAAGTGTGAGGGTGTGTAATGAGTGTGAGACAGTGTGATAGTGTGACATTGAGTCTGATAGTGAGTGTAGAGTGAAAGTGAGGATATGAGAGTAAGTGTGAATGGTGAGTACAGTGAGTGTGAGAGTGAATAGGAAAGCAAGCAGCTGGAAGTAGGGCGGCATGGTGGCTAGCACTGCTGCCTCACAGCACCAGGGTCCCAGGTTCGATTCCAGCCTCGGGTGACTGACTGTGTGGAGTTTGCACATTCTCCCCGTGTCTGCGTGGATTTCCTCCAGGTGCTCCAGTTTTCCCCCACAGTCACAAAAATGTGCAGGTCAGGTGAATTGGCCATGATAAATTGCCCATAGTGTTAGGTGCATTAGTCAGAGGGAAATTGGTCTGGTTGGGTTACTCTTCGGAGGATTCCCTATGTTTTTATAACCACTTTGTAAACTACCCTGCTCCCTTCAGTGATTTGTGCATTTATCTCCAAAAGTCCCTCTGCTTCTGCTACTCCTTACAGATTCTAGTCTTTATTCCACACTACCTATCTTCAATCTTCCTACTAAAATGAATCACTTCTCATTTCCTTGCATTAAATTTCACCTACCACATGTCTGTCCATAACATCTGGGTATATTCTGTCTATATTCTTTTTAAGTCTATCATTATTGTTCTCACTGTACTTCCAAGTTGCAAATTTTGAAACTATGTCCTCTATGCATTATTCCAAGTTATTAATGTTTATCAACTGCTTAGTAACCAATTTACACAGTCAGCTCCTGACCAGATAATCTGTTTTTATCATATTGGTTGAGGAATAAATACTGGTACCCAGGGATAATATTTTACTGTGTAAAATTACCATCAAAAAGAGTTGTTGTCATGTATCAGTTCTTGCCTTTAATGGTATCAAGATGGAACCTGGCATTATAACCAGGGGTTTCTGTGGTTTTGTTGATTTGTGAATCTGTGAACTGAGAATAGGAGCCTGGCACAGACTTGGTCGCTGTCATCCAGTCTACTGCTCACCTCTTCCAAAAGCAACATGGGGACTTTCCCTATGTTCTTCCAGTTGCTTGAATTGGCTGTCACATTTTCTTTCCACTGGCAATTTCCCCACTTCCCCCAACAGAAACTTGCTCTGTTTTGCATCTGCTAGGATCTGCAAGAAATGTTACTCTGTCTTACTCAGTGAATATAGACTGAGAGAATGAAAAACATGTATCAGATTTCACAGTCTAGGGATGTTCCAAAGAGCCTTACAGTCAATTAAGCACTTTTGAAGTGCAGTCACTATTATAATTGTGGCAAAAAGGAACAGTGCAGGAGGAAGTTGCTTTGACCCATTGTCACAATGCAGGAGGTGGACTTTCAGCCTGTCTTGTCCAAACTTGTTCTCTGAATAAGCAATTCACGTGCCAATCTCCACACTCATTCCCATAACCCTGCACACAGTTCCTTTGCAAGTAACAGTCTGAGTCCTTTTGAATGCTTCAGTTGAATCTGTCTCCACCATTTACTCAGATAGTGATTCCCTTCCAGATCCCAACCATTTATTATGTGATGATTTGGAGATGCCGATGTTGGACAGGGGTGTACAAAGTTAAAAGGAATTTTTAACTTTGTACACCCCAGTCCAACACCGGCATCCCCAAATCATGACTACTATTGACACCACTAACTGCTGGCTTAAAGTGGCAATTAAACCTGTTGGACTATAACCTGGTGTTGTGTGATTTTTAACTTTAATTATTGTGTGAAAAAGTTTTTCCCAATATCACTTTTGTTTCCTTCAATAATTGCTTTAAATATATGCCTGCTGATTCCCGATCCTTTCGTGGGTCGGAACATTTTCACCCTATTTACTGTATCCAGAGTCCTTATGATTTAATGACTGTCATAATGTAGGAAAGGTAGCAGCCAAATTTCACACAGTGAGATCCCACAACCAGCAAAGAGATAATACCCAGATAAACAGTATTGATACTTCTGCTTTGGAATAAATATTGATTTGGACAGGAGTAGAACTTCCCTGTTGTCAGGAACATGGGAATAGGAAGAAGCTATTTTGCAGACAGGTAGTACAGAACTTGAATATTGTTGCAAAAGGGATTTTTTTGTTAAAGCTTTAAAACTTTCCTCCTTGATTTGGTATTCTTGCAAATTGTCCTGATAAATGCAAGTTGAAAAGCCTTGACAAATTGAGTCTTTATTCAGCAATACCTATTTAGTCATTTAATTAGACCAAACTCCACGTAATCAACTTTGCCAGCTATCCCTTAAGATTTTTAACTGAGAAATGTTTGTCAGTCTCAATCTTGAAATCAAAAATCGATAGAGTATCAATTGCAAGAGAAAGCTCTTCTCTGTGAGATTACATTAGGTTCTTCCATTCCAGCTGAGAGGCAGTTAGGATTTTATCAGAAAGTGTGCACAGCTGAGAGTCCAGTGCTATGAAGTGGAACTAGAACCCACAATCTTCCCACCGAGACAAGTCATGGAGTGCCAGCAGAGCTCAAGCAAATCAGCATTGGTTGGAGATGGGAGCTGCGACCAGCCAAGGGTTACTGATCAGGTTAGCAGTAGAACTGTTTTTGACTGAAAGAATGGACTTCAGTAAGGAGTTCAACAATGTTCCCCATGGGAGACTGATTAGCAAGGTTAGATCTCATGGAATACAGGGAGAACCAGAGGGTGGTGGTGAAGGGTTGTTTTTCAGACTGGAGGCCTGTGACCAATGGAGTGCCACAAGGGTCCTCTACATTTTGTCATTTACATAAATGATTTGGATGCAAGCATAACAGGTGCAGTTAGTAAGTTTGCAGATGACACCAAAATTGGAGGTGTAGTGGACAGTGAAGAAGGTTACCTCAGACTACAACAGGATCTTGACCAGATGGGCCAATGGGCTGAGAAGTGGCAGATGGAGTTTAATTCAGATAAATGCGAGGTGCTGCATTTTGGGAAAGCAAATCTTAGCAGGACTTATACACTTAACGGTAAGGTCCTAGGGAGTGTTGCTGAACAAAGAGACCTTGGAGTGTAGGTTCATAGCTCCTTGAAAATGGAATCGCAGGTAGATAGGATAGTGAAGAAGGCGATGGTATGTTTTCTTTTATTGATCAGAGTATTGAGTACAGGAGTTGGGAGGTCATGTTGCGACTGTACAGGTCATTGGTTAGGCCACTGTTGGAATATTGCGTGCAATTCTGGTCTCCTTCCTATCGGAAAGATGTTGTAAGGGTTGAGGGTAACTTGAAAGGATTCAGAAAAGATTTACAAGGATGTTGCCAAGGTTTGAGGATTTGAGCTATCGGGAGAGGCTGAACAGGCTGGGGCTGTTTTCCCTGGAGCATCGGAGGCTGAGGGGTGACCTTATAGATGTTTCACAAAATTATGAGGGGCATGGATAGGGTAAATAGGCAAAGTCTTTTCCCTGGGGTCGGGGAGTCCAGAACTAGAAGGCATAGGTTTAGGGTGAGAGGGGAAAGATATAAAAGAAACCTAAGGGGCAACTTTTTCACACAGAGGGTGGTATGTGTATGGAATGAGCTGCCAGAGGAAGTGGTGGAGGCTGGTACAATTGCAACATTTATGCGGCATTTGGATGGGTATATGAATAGGAAGGGTTTGGAGGGATATGGGCCGGGTGCTGGCAGCTGGGACTAGATTAGGTTGGGATATCTGGTCGCATGGACGGGTTGGACCGAAGGGTCTGTTTCCATGCTGTACATCTCTATGACTCTATGATTGTATAAATGACAACAAATCAGAGTGAAGCAGGGGTTAAGTAAAGTGAAAAGCTGGTATGTGCCAGTTGCCTGAAAGGATATTGCTGGCCTGTGATCTGAACTTTTAATTGATATTATTGAAGCAGGAAGTAGTTTAACTTAAGGGCACAAAGCAACTGACGGGTTCTCAGTGCCAAGCCCAGTTGACCAGGTGTAACTGATAGCCCGTGGCTACCGAGTGAGCCCAACATGTTCTGGGGCACAGCACAGAGGTACCAACTCTTATGCTCTCTGTGTGTGCCCTGGATCTTTCTCTGTAACTATTCATATTGTCACAGGATCTGATTCCATGTGTTGGGTGAGAGCAGTCCCTGAAGCAAAAATGTAAATTTCCCAAGGTTAGTTCAAAGACACTGTAAAATGGTTAGGGCTCTGGACACGCACTGACAGATGTGGAAACATACACATGTGCACATACATTCCCAAATATATGCACTTGAATGTAGTCTCATGCACACACATACAAACATGCATACATATGAGAATAAGTACGCGTTACTGCACTTTCACAGACTGCAACCATGAATCCATTCAGACCTCACTAAAAGCTTCTGATTCAGTCTGTCTGCTGTTGCTCTGTGCTGGAACTGGACTGCCCCGTTGGTTCCAAGTTTAATAAAGCAGTTTCCAGTTATTTATGGGGGATGCGGACCATGGTGACCTTGTACTCACTCTCAACTGTGATAAATAATGGCTGGTCAGTACGATATAGACAGGAGAGAGTGGGGGAGGGAGCTACGGCAAGCAGTAACTGGCAGTCATATTACTGCTGTCATTCCCAAACTCAAAAGTATCACACTAATTCTACTTAAAGGAGTTCAATTATTGCTGCATAAAATGCAGAATCAAAGCCAGATTTTAATTGAATTTACCTTCTTGAATATAGGAACAAGAGGCCACTTAGCCCCTCCAGTCTGTTCTGCCATTCATAACATACCGAACCTGAATTGCATTTTAACTCCATCTACTTATATTGGCCTCATATCCTTGTCTAGCAAGAAAGGAATGAATCTCAGATTTAATTGACCTTCGGCATCTACTTTTCTTTTAGGGAGCAATTTTAACTCTATGCAAGGAGAAATACTCCTCTCCAGAATAAGCTGGGTCGAATCTTAAATTTATTCTACACTCTTGCACCAACAGAAGACAGGTTCCTCTCGAGTGATCCTATCAATTCCTTTCAAGATCCTGCAAACCTCAATCAAATCATCCCCCAAAAAATCCAAATAGTTCAATCATCCCTTAATCACATATATTCCATCTGTTTGATGGGTAATATCTTTACTACAAAAGTCAGTGGCTTGGAAATAGCCTAATAGCAGGCTATATATTTAGTAGCCAGTACCTTATATTGGGGTTGGACAGCTCAGTCAGGGGTTATATATAAAATGACCGATCCCATATGTGATCACCCTCCAACACCGCTGCTAAGGAGAGAAAGACAAAGTGCAACTGAAATGTGTGTTTTACCTTCCTCGATATACAGACACACGCACACACATATTCACTCAGAAACTCACACAAACGTGCACACAGACACACTCACAAATACACATACACACACACACAAACACATGCACAGAAACAAACATATCCACAAACACACACATTTATCCACAATCACACATATGTTATTGTGGGTGAATGCATATGTATGTGTATGCTTGTGGATGAGTGTGTGTTTCTGTGCATGTGTTTGTGGGTGAATGTCAGTGTGTGTAAGTGTATATTTCTGGGTGTATCTGCATGTCAGTGCATGTTTCTGAATGCGTGTATATGAGTGTGCTTATGGATGATAGCCTGTGTGTGACTGTGTGCATGTTTGTGTCAGTTTCTGAGTGAACGTGTGTGTACACGTGTCTGTATGTCGAGGAAGGTAGAGCACACAATTCAGTTGCATCCTGTCATTTTCTTCCTCGCAGCAGTATTGGAGGGTGATGAGATACAGGATCATTTGTCTTATATATAACCCCTGACTGAGCTATCAATCCCAATATGAGACAGGGGAATGTGGAGAAGCATTCCTTTCCATTAAACCCTGTGCTGCACCTGTCCTGGGATTTGATGGAGACAGTGTAGAGGAAATTTTACTTTCCATTTACAAGTGTTGAGGGAGCTTTGCTCTATTTCACCCTCTGCTGTACTTGTCCTGGGAGTATTTGATGGGGTCAGAGAAGAAGGAGCTTTATTCCATATCTAATGCTATGCTTTTCCTGTCCTTTTTTTTCATACTTCTGCTTGTTAAGCACAAAGTTCCGTTAAATCAAGACAGAAAATGCTAGAAATCCTCAGCTGGTCTGGTGGCATCTGTGGAGATAGAAACAGAGTTAATATGTCAGGTTGACAACCTTTCATGATAAATGCAGGTAAATATCAATGTTGTGAGCTACAAGTTTTTCGACAAGTCAGCCATGAGGGCCTTGCAAGCTAATTAATAATTTCAACTGCCCTGGGAAATTAATCACAGTAGTTTGACAGTTCCTCAATGGTGTCTCATGCATGACCTGAATAATAGTGAGTCTTCTGAACGTTTCCCAGTTACTGATCAAGTTTTAAACAGACCGGTGTCCTACTGATGAATCTATTTAGCATATTTTCTCCTGGATTTTCTCTCTCTCTCTATGACTGTGATATTGACATCAGATTCTGAGATCGCATGGATGGGAAGCTGATGAATCCAAGACAACCCCAGGCAAAGACCAAGGTCTCCAAGGACATTTTGTGATTTCCAATTTGCCAATGACTGTGCACTAGCTGCAAGATCAAAGTTGTGTTTCAATCGCAGCATGGATTTTTATTCAACGTATGCAACAACTTTGGCCTTAAAATTAGCATGAAGAAAACTGACGTCACGTAGCAGACAGCTCCAGGAGAACCTCTCTTAGGCTCAAGGTTTTAGTCCATGAACAGAACCTTTCTACAGTTTACTGATCTCAGCAAAACACTCCTTTGATCTGGCTATATTGATGATGAGACATATGTAAGAATTGTGAAAATAACTGTTGCCATTAACAGATTTAATAAGAAATAGGAGCAACAAGGGGACCATTTGGCCCCTCAAATCTGCTTTCCCATTTAGTGTAATCATGGCTAATGTAGTGCTTCAATTCCATATTCCTGCCCACTCTCCATAATCCCTTCATTCCCTGAGACACCAAATACATCTCTATTGTAGCCTTAAATAGATATAAATTGGCGTATCCATGGCCTTCCAAATTAGAGAATTTCTTAGTCAATCCCTCTGAGTGAAGAAATCTTCCCTCACGTGAGTCCTAAATGTTCAGTTCATCATCCTTGGATTGTACCCAGTGTTTTAGATTCCCTAAACTGTCTCCCAGCAGCTATCTTGTTAAGTCCATTGAGAACCTTAAACTTTTCAATCAGATCACCACTCAGTCTTCTAAAATCCAAAGAATACAGGCCCAAATTTGCTCAGTCTTTTATTAGAGGACAACCTGTCATCCCAGGGACATTTATTGTACCTTTTCAATGTATCTTTCATATCACCTTTCATAAATGTGTACACCAAAACTACGTGCAGTATACCAGATGTGTTCTCACCAAATCCTGTAAAAAGACTTCTTGTTCCTGTACTCCAATCCATATGCAGTAAAGGCCAATATAATACTTGCTTTCCTAATCGCTTGCTATATCTGCATACTAACTTCCTGCACTCCTTGTAAAGCACAGCCAAGAATCTTTGAAAATTAACATTTACTAGTTTCACACCTTTTAAACACATTCTGCTTATCTAATATTACAGTGAAAGTGAATAATTTCACTGCGTTGCATCTGCTATCTTGTTTCCTGGTCACTTTACCTGTCTATATCTTTTTGCAGCCTTTTTGTGACTTTCCCACAGTTTACCTTGCCACCTTAATCAACAAATCAACATTACTATTCACTGAAGTCATTAATATAGACTGTAAATGGCTGAGGCCTCAGATAGAGCAAATCAGGGCAGGATTTATACTCTGAATGGAATGCTTTTGGGAAGTGTTGCTGAACAAAGAGACTTTGGAGTGCAGGTTCATAGTTCCTTGAAAGTAGACAGGACAGTGAAGATGGTGATTGGTGTGTTTGCCTTTATTGGTCAGTATATTGAGTGTGGGCGTTGGGGGGGTCACGTTGCAACTGTACAGGACATTGGTTAGGCCAATTCTGGAATACTGTGTTCAATTCTGCAATCCTTGCTAGAAGAAAGATGTTGTTAAACTTGAAAGGATTTGAAAAATATTTATAAGGGTTGAAGGATTTCAGCTGCAGGGAGAGGCTGAATAGGCTGGGGCAGTTTTCCCTTGAGCATTGGAAGCAAAGGAGTGACCTATAGAGATTTATAAAATCATGAGGGGCATAGATAGAGTGAACAGCCAAAGTCTTTTTCCTCAGGGTAGGGGAGTCCAAAACTATGGGGCCATGGGTTTAAGGTGAGAGGGGAAAGATTTAAAAGGGACCTCAGGAGCAACGTTTTCACACAGAGGATGGTGCTTGTATGGAATGAGCTGCCAGAGGAAGTGGTGGAGGCTGGTACAATTACAACATTTAAAAGGCATTTGGATGCATATATGAATAGGAAGGTTTTAGAGGAATATGGGCCAAATGTTGGCAAATATGACCAGATCGATTTAGGATATCTTGTTGGCATGGACATGTTGGACCAAAGGGTGTGTTTCCATGCTGTACATCTCTATGACTCCAAGACACTGATTCTTGTGGTAATTCACTATTTACCTGCCAACTTAAAGAAATCCCGTGTATGCCCACTCTCTGCTTCCTCTCTATCTATGCTAAATCATTTCCCCAACTCCATATGTCCTTTTCTTCTATTTTGCCTATTAACCTTTTGTATAATCCTTTATTTAAATGCACTTTTGAAATTCAGGGATACTACATCTACCGGTTTCCTTTTATATACTTCACTAGTTACACATCTTCGAAAAACTCCAAAAAAATTGTCAAACGGATTTCTTTCCCTATGTTGACTTGTAATTTGACTTGTAATCACACTATGCTTTTTTAACTATACTATTAAGATTTCCTTAATAATAGATTCTATCATTTTCCTAACAACTGATATTAGGTTAACTAACGTATAATCCTTTATTAAATGCACTTTTGAAATTCAGGGATACTACATCTACCGGTTTCCTTTTATATACCTCACTAGTTACACATCTTGGAAAAACTCCAAAAAAATTGTCAAACGGATTTCTTTCCCTATAGTAAAAATAATGTTGACTTGTAATCACACTATGCTTTTTTAACTATACTATTAAGATTTCCTTAATAATAGATTCTATCATTTTCCTAACAACTGATATTAGGTTAACTAACCTTTAGTTCTTGTTTTATCTCTCTTCCTTTTCTTTAAAATTGGTGTAACATGTGCCAGTTTTCAATTTATGTCACTATTCCTGAATGTGAAGAACTTTGGAAAATAACATTCATTGTTCCTGCAGCTATCTCTTTAGGAATCCTCCGGTGTATCCAAGGTCCTGGGATTTGTCAAATTTTATTGACATTTTCTGGGCAGATTTTCTTTTCCTCACTCCTTTTAGCCCCAAGGTTACCGTCAATTTCTGTAATAAAACTTGAATCTTCTGAAGAAAGACAAAATATTTGTTCAATGATTCTCCCATGTCCTCATTCCCATGAATAATTTCTCCTGTCTGTGCTTCAAACGGGCTGATTTTTACCTTAGCTACTCTCCTTCTCTTTATATATGTGCAAAAACTCTTACAATCTGTTTTTATATTTCTGACTAGTTTACTCTCATACTCTATATTTTCCCTTTGTCACAACATTTTGGTTTCTTAGTCCTTGTACTTACTTAGTCCTTATACCCGTCTTAGTCCTTGTACTTTATAACTTTATATTTTGCAATTTTGAGTCTCTTAACATAATACTATCTGTAATTTTCTAAGTGAGCCATAAATGCTTCTTTCTTGCTGAGTTTTATTTTTCAGTGGAATGTACTTCTGTTGAAGACTTTGAATTTCTTTAACTGTTTCCCACTGTTCATTTACAGCCACACCTTTTGGCCTATTTACCCAAATAATCTTGGTTAATATTCCTCTCATATCTATGTAATTGGCTTTGTTTAAGTTTAAGATCTTTGTTTGTGATTGGCAACACTTTCATTTTTAACATAGATTTCAAAAGTATTATGATCACTATTCCCCAGTGAATCCTTTACAATTTTGGGCGGCATGGTGGCCCAGTGGTTAGCACTGCTGCCTCACAGCGCCAGAGACCTGGGTTCAATTCCCGCCTCAGGTGACTAACTGTGTGGAGTTTGCATGTTCTCCCTGTGTCTGCGTGGGTTTCCTCTGGGTGCTCCGGTTTCCTCCCACAGTCCAAAGATGTGCAGGTCAGGTGAATTGGCCATACTAAATTGCCCATAGTGTTAGGTAAGGGGCAAATGTAGGGGTATGGGTGGGTTGCGCTTCGGCGGGTCGGTGTGGACTTGTTGGGCCGAAGGGCCTGTTTCCACACTGTAATGTAATGTAATGTAATCTAATAATATTGCTAATTAACCCTGCATCATTACACAATACAAGATCTAAGATAGCTTTTATCCCTTGTTGCTTCCATAAAGTATTGCTTCAAGAAATTATCACAATAACATTTTACAGCCTCATTTTCAGACCACTTTGGCCAGTTTAATTGCCCCAGTCTATATGATGTTTTAAGTCCATGACAATTTCATTGCCTTTTTTTGCAGCTCCAGTAACTTCTTGTTTAATGCTCTGACGAATGATACGATGACTGAAATGGGCCTTATATATGATTATGATTACTAGTCCTGAAAATGTGTTGCTGGAAAAGCGTAGCAGGTTAGGCAGCATCCAAGGAGCAGGAGAATCGACGTTTCGGGCATAAGCCCTTCTTCAGGAATTGGGCTTATGCCTGAAACGTCCATTCTCCTGCTCCTTGGATGCTGCCTGACCTGCTGCGCTTTTCCAGCAACACATTTTCAGCTCTGATCTCCAGCATCTGCAGTCCTCACTTTCTCCTCTATGATTACTAGTCCCCATCCAAGGTCTTCATGTTAAGGTGGTTCTGGATGGGTTACACCAAACACTCAAGCTGGGTGAGGAGGGAGGAACTGGTTTCCCTTTTTTTATTCACTTGCCCCCTTGCTTGGTCGTAATTAGGTTAGTTAAAGAAGATCCATTCTATTGTGAAAAAACACAAAGAATTGTGGATGCTGGAAATCAGAAAAACAGGTCTGGCAACATCTGTGGAGAGAAAACAGAGTTCATGTTTTGGGTTCAGTGACCCTTCTTAATTCACTTGTGGTTACCTACCTCCCACATCCACATGAACTTATGTTTTATAGGAGCCAATTTAACCAGACTTTGTATTAATGAAAGGGTGAGTGAAATAATTCAACAGAGGCTGGTATTCCTTCACCAAGTTACCCTTTGTTTACATGTAGAGAGTCCTTGACACTGATCCAACTCCTTCAGAGCCAGCTCTCAGAGTGAACAGGATGTCTGATACTGCTCTTTATCCTGTCAACCAGGGCTCCCTGTCAACCGGATTAACATCCCCAATCAGGAAACTCATGTTTTGTGAGGTCCACCTGGCTGACCTTGTTCCAGTCACTACAGTGAGTTTATCAGTTATTAAATGTGAAAAGAAATAATAACACAACCCACATTCACATACGTTAGAAATGAGAGATGAGCCCAAAATAAGGATGAAAGATATATGGATTAGTCTGTGTATTCTGTGAAGAGTAGACAATGGGATGTTTCAGCTGTTACACTGGAAGATACTAGTAATACTGATGTTGATCAGTGAGCAGTTGATTTTGAGATGCTTGGCTTTGGAGGTCACTTGAAAGAGCTGGTTTCTTTTTAACAGCCATTTTGCTTGCTTTCTTTCTTCCAACAATGGAAGAGAGGTATAAAGGGGGAAGACACAAACCAAGTCTCTTGCAAGAGAGCTGTCTTTTCTCCCATCATGTTCACTCTGAGATAGCTCATGGGAGATTACAGTTCAGTTTGCAGTGCATTTCTCCCTTTGAAGTCCTTCTCTTTGAAGCTTCTGTGACACCCACCAAGTGTAATGTTCCTCTTTTTAAATTTAAATTCAGTATGCTACCTGTCTAGGGTTATGATTGGTCATCATGATGCACCTTCCATCTGTGTTATCTGACTTTTGCTATTCTTAATTTCCATCGGTGCTGCTTTTTCTTTATAATCTGAAGCCAGAACTTTTCTCGCCAATGCTTTTCAGTAATCCTTGATTATCAGAGTTACCCATCCTCCTTTGCCAATATGTCTGCCCCTTCAAAATATTGTGTACACTGGAATCTCCCACCTCCTATTACCTTGTAGCCATGTGTCTGCAGTGGCGATTAAATTGAAATAATTTACCCCTATGTTTGACACTGGTTCACCTATCATGTTGCAGATGTTTCATACATTCAGATAAATAATTTCTGATGTCATTTTTTTATTTCAATTCCATTCAATGACCTAATTCATCAACATACAAATTTTGTAAAACTCTTTGCCTTTCTCCACTCTGCTGAGCTTTACTCATATCCCTACACTGTTCCTCGATCTTTCTGTCTGGATGTCTAAATCGTCCTTCACCCAAGAATGTCCCCTCACCCCCAATCTGTGCCCCGCTAGTATAAAGCCCTGATAACAACCCTAGTTGTATGATTGTAGCCAGGACACTGGTTGCAACCTGGTTTAAATGGAACCTATTCCATCAAATCTCCTTATTCCCACCACTCTTTGAGCCATGCATAAAGTTCCCTGATTTGCTTGACCTTACACCAATTGTCACGTGGCTCACATCACAATTCAAAGACAATTAACTTTGAAATTCTGAGTTTTCATTTCTGCCTTAAATTCTCCTAGCAGAACACATCATTCCTGGTTCTGCCCATGTCATTGGTTTTCACATTCACCGTGACAACTGAATCCTGCCTCTCCTGCACCAATCAAAGAGACATATTTGGCACCGGGCAGGTAATGTAGCTTTTAGACTTCCTAGTCACAGCTATTGAGAACAGTATTTAACACCCTTATCATAATATTCTATCACTGGCAATTCCTCTTTGCTTCCCCAACCTGAATAGAAGGAATGTCCTTCACCATGTTCAGTATGCTCATCGTTGCAGTCTTTCTTCTCATCCACACAGGTAGAAAGCAGCTTGTAGCTCTTGACAAAGTGAGGGGCTGAGGTTCTCTCATCTTCACCAGGTAATGCTCCATACTGGCCTGACTTGTCATCACACCCTGCTGTCGTTGACCACTGACCAACTCGAAAGGACTGATTTGCCTAAGAGATGTGACTAACCTTGGAACTATGTAACCAGGTAACATTTCCTTTCCCTGTTGCATCACAGTGTCTGCTGCTCAGTCTCTGTAATTCATTAAGCCACAGTTATTAAAGATGTGTTCGCCCTGGATCACACTGGTGTCCAGGAGCTCCCACCTTCTGTAATCACAACACAACACCTGCCCTGCCATCTTTTTTATTAATTACTTTAGTATTGACCCTGAGTCCTCAGAGAAGCTCACCCAGAGTCGTTGCATCCAATAAATCTGCCCAATAAGCTTTACAACTGGTTATAAACCATACAATTAATAAAACCTCATAATTACTGTTAAATTATCTGGGTATGAAAAATAAATAAAACACTCATAATCAATCTGTTTCCCTTTGATTTTTGATCTTATGATCTGACATTCTGCCTGTTTCTTCACTATTCTTGACTCTGTACTTTGACAGTCTGGACTGAAGATAGGTGAGTCTGCTGACCAACCTGAAAATCTGAAAGCGCAATAGTCTTGCCCAATCTGCTTGACATATACAAGGTGAGCACTGTGGGCCAGTGTTATGCCAAGAAACCTGGCCACTTTCACTTGAGCTGCTTCAGGAAGCTCCCGAGGAACGGAAGAAATTTCCAGTGACTGAGAGGCTCACCAGAGCTGACAGGGCGGGTATTTGCAGCATATTGAGCTGGGCTGGTGACTTAGACAGAATGCCTGACACGCACTTCACAAAGTGAATCACCTGTGGAATCTTGGGTTCCCTCACATGGTAGCTAAAGGAAATGTTCCCAGGACAATCTAAAGGCTTCACTTCAGACTTCTGATATCGACTCTGAGTGTTGAGGAGAACTTGCTCAGGACTGTGGTAGCTGATACAATCAAATAGCAATGGTGCAGTCTCTTCCAAAAGAAAATGCATTTCAGAAGCAAAGGGAAACCTTGAGGAGATCCTGCAATGCCGCAACTCTTCAAAACCAGAAGTGTCTCCAAAGTCCTGTGCTATTTACAGCAGAACCTTCTGGGCCCAGATCATCATGAGCAGTCACCCAGATACCCACCTGAACCCAACCAAATCCCATTGGGTATCGCAAAGGATCAACAATAAACCAGAGCCTCTTTAGTTTTCATAACCATCCAGTATTTCCTCTTTGCTTCCCCAACCTGAATAAAAGGAATGTCCTTCACTATGTTCAGTATGCTCATCTTTGCAGTCTTTCTGGTCACTTAGATAGAATGCCTGACACGTGCTTCACAAAGTGAATTTCACTGATCAAATTGTTGATTGAATACACAAACTGAGTCTCAAAATCCTTATACAATGATTCATTTGAAAACAGGCAGAGAACACAGAAATAAATGCCACTGGTAGTTTAGAAAATGACAGCACTCTGAAAGGAAAAAAAGAAAACTATACCTCAAGATTAGCTCTCACCCTGTTGAATATTAAAAATAGATCGCTTTTTAAAAAAATTCTCCCTTTTTAAAGCTTGTTACTTTCCTCTCTAAATATTAATTTAAACATTATTATTATGCTAACTGCAACTTCAGGGAATTGGTGGGACAGTGACTTCAAAGAGATTGCAAGTAGAGACTGTTGGACAGTGCAGGGCAGGCATCACATGAAATGCAGAGATGGAACCATAGAATTCATACAGTGTGGAAGTAGACCATTCAGCCCATCCCACCCAGATCCACCCCATCTTTGTAACCCTGCATTTCCCATGGCTAATCTACCTAGCCTACACATCCCTGGACACTATGGGCAATTTTGTCATGGCCAATCCTCCTAACTTGTACATCTTTGACTGTGGGAGGAAACCAGAGCACCTGGAGGAAACCCATGCAGACATAGGGAGAATGTACAAACCCCACATAGCCAGTTGCCCAAGGCTGGAATTGAACCAGGGTCCCTGGTGCTGTGAGGCAGCAGCGCTAACCACTGAGCCATGATGCTGCCCCAACTTCACTCTTACCAATGATTTTGATGGGTTTGCAGAGATTTTCATATGGTGAAAGGTTGAGTAGATTAGGCTAGTAGTCATTGGAGTTTAGAAAAATGAGAGGAGAACTTACTGAAATATATAAGACTAACAGGGAGCTTGACAGGGTGGATCTAGGTATTTGCAGCATATTGAGCTGGGCTGGTCACTTAGATAGAAGGCCTGACACGTGCTTCATAAGGTGAATCACCTGTGGAATCTGGGGTTCCCTCATATGGTGGCTAAAGGAAATGTTCCCAAGACAATCCAAAGGCTTCACTTTGGGTTATTTCCCTTTGTGGGAGAGTCTAGGACCAACTGGCATAATTTCAGAATAAAGGAACGGCCATTTAAGACATGGAGAAATTTCTTCTCTCATAAGACCATCAGACATAGGAGCAGAAGTACATCATTCAGCCAGCTGAATCTGCTCTGCGATGCAGTGAGTTCTTGGCCTATCTGATAACCTCAATCCACTTTCTGGCCTTTTCCCATAACCCTTGATTTCCTTACTAATTAAAACTCTATCTTAACCTTGAATATACTTAATGACCCAGCCTCAACAGCCCTCTGCAGTAGAAAATTCCACAGAGTTACAACTTCTGAGAGCAGAAATGTCCATGCAGGTTCTTTACAAGAGTAACTCAGCTAGTTCCATTCACTCATTCTTTCCCTGTAATAACCCTGTAAAGTTTTAAATGTGTGTGATAAATATTGGCCAAGGTACTATGGTTAACATTTGACTATTTTAAGGTCACTAAAAAATGATAAATTGAAATCAATCCAAGCAAAATTAAGCATTGCAACCTCTGGACGTCCTTAAGGACCTTGAAGCTTGTGGAATACTTCAAAAGTTACTTACTGTTATATTGTAGGTAACACAGCAGCCAATATATGTGTAGCAAGACCCCACAAACAGGAATGTGATATCCTATTAATTCACAGAATGTGGCCATCATTGGCTAGGCGAGCATTTATTTCCCACAGGGAAGTTGAGAGTCAACTGCATTGCTACGAGTATGGAGAGACATGTAGGCCAGGCCAGGCCAGACCAGGTAAGAATGGCAGATTTACTTCCTTAACTGGTATTTGTGAGCCAGATTTTTCTTTTTGAAAATGACAAGTGACAATGATTATGGTACTGTTATGCCAGCCCTTTACTCCAGATTTTATTTCATTTAAATGTAACATGGTGGGATTTGGACTTATGCCCCTAAAACATTAGCCTGGGGTTCTGGATTGTTTTTCCAGCGCCACACTTTTCGGTTCTGGACTGCTGGTCTAGTGACAAAATCAGTACACTGTTACCTCCCTTAGATGTTCAGGTCATCTGTTATTAGTGATGTTGGTTGAGGTCACTGGAAAGGTCTCTCCTGCTTTTCTTCTGAAGTGTCATGGGATTGTTTACGTCAACCTGAGAGGCCAAACGGTATTCATGTAACATTTTTTCTGAAAGATGGTACGTCCGACAATGCAGCGCTCCCTTTGTACAGCATGTACAGAGCCATAATTGACACCTTGGTTTCATAGCTTACCAGGCCCATCTAAAACATTGACCAGCTGCTGCTTCCAGTTCCAGCAGCATTGGGCACTCTTTGGCCATTTAGTATATGTTGAATTTAGACATTTTGATTTGACAGATTGTTCAACCACAATAGGTATCACAGTCCTACCTTTGCCCACTATCAACCAACATGGATTTTTTTAAGCAGGAATAAACACATCGCGACCTAGATTAAATTAGATTCCATTCCCTACAGTGTGGAAACAGGCCCTTCGGCCCAACCAGTCCACACTGACCCTCCGAAGAGTAACCCACCCAGACCCATTTCCCCCTGACCAATGCACCTAATACTATGGGCAATTTAGCATGGCCAATTCACCTGACCTGCACATCTTTGGACTGTGGGAGGAAACCGGAGCACCCAGAGGAAACCTACGCAGACACAGGGAGAATGTGCAAACTCCACACAGACAGTCACCCAAGGCTGGAATCAAACCTGGGACCCTGGTGCTGTGAGGCAGAAGTGCTAGCCACTGAGCCACCGTGGAACAGTAACCTTGCTGAACCTCAGTGGGTAGCAGTCTCACTGAAGGATGGGGGTTCAGGCCCCACTCCAGAGACTTAAAGCACAAAATCTAGGCTGATGTTCCATGTCAAAATTTCCTGCATTATTGCAGTAACTATAATTGAAAAAAAAACTTTGTCATGAAGGATGATTCTGAGCTGGTGAAAATGGGAGTTTATCATTCTTAATGATCAGGATGTGGTCTTGATTCTCAGTGGAATGTCAACAGGCACTGTGTTGGGAGGAAGGAGTATTCATGAGGGAAAAACAGTCATTTTTAGATTAGGGAGGAAGGTACAGGATTGAAGAGACAACATTAAGAATATTTGTTCTTTTTAGTTTGTTGTTAGAAATATATATTTATATTTATGGATAATGTGAAAAACCAGAATTGTTTGGATGCTTACTGGATTGAAAAGGGTTTTTTAGGTGTGAAGTCAACAGTTTAATGTGTGCTGTAGTTTACCTGCTGTTTAAAGAAAGCCAAGTGTCTTTGGAGAAAAATAACTCAAAATGTTTCGGGAGTTAAGAGGTGGGATTATGGCTCTTAGTTGCAGGACAACCTGATTTTGAAAGTACAATGGAGGCCTCTATGCTAATAGTTGCCCAGCCAATCTTTTTTAAAATTGATTTCTAATCTCATTAACTTAGATAGTAAGTGAGGAAGAAACTCCTGGAACTGCCATTCTCTCTCTATCTCTCAGTGGAAGTTCTGGGAACCTGCTAAAGTTCCCAAATATTTCCGACAACCTTATAAATCCCAAAACGCTGAACTGTGACCATTTTCTAATGACTTGGACCCAGTTGGATTTCAATCCTAAGTGAAGATCTTCCTTTAGTTTGTGGCTATCAGCAATTCAGTCTCACCAAAATGTCAATTTTACTGCTCCTCGGATGCTGCCTGACCTGCTGTGCTTTTCCAGCACCACTCTAATCTAGATTTTGCCTCACCAATAGGAAGCCTGGTGGACTTTGAGAAGTCATCACATTCTATCCTTTGTTTTCAGACTCAGTTTCATTTTTCTTTTGCCCCCTTATGTGAAAAATATCCTCTTTGCACAGACCATTTTTTTTGTGCCATTTGATTGTGTCTGAATTTTGGAATTAAAGGACTATTGTTTTACTTTCAGATTATATCTTAGATGCTAACAAGCGTTTGCAACTTGTGTTATGAATACATGCTGTATTGCTGAAAAAAGGCACATTTTGTCAATCAGTATTAAACCCAAGTCTGTGTCTTTTTTAGCAAAATCTATTTGCCAGTTCTGTGCGCATACAGTATAAATGATTAGATAAAAACAGAAATTGCTGGAAAAGCTCAGTGTGTCTGGCAGCATCTGTGGAGAGAAATCAGAGTTAATGTTTTGGGTCCAGTGATCCTTCCTCACAATGTGAGCAGCACAGCTCTGAGGCAGCATGAAGCATTACAGTTGGAGAGAGAGGTCCAGAGTGTGCATATGGTAACGTATGTAACTGAGTGTGGATCACAGGATATGGCAAGAACAGCTGTCTGTGGAACAGTGAACATCACAGAGATACCTACAATCCTGGATGGATTCAAAGCATGAAGGATGAAACTTGAGTTGGGGTGAGTCTGAGCCAGGGGCTGATGTGGCTGTGGAAAGAAGCTTTAGCAAATACCTTATCAAACACCAGGAGCGACACAAAACTTAATGATGGTGAACAAGAAAAAAGATTTGAACGGAAATCCTGTTAGAGAGAGGAGTAGAACTTCTTTAAGATGGCCATGCCTGGAAGAGATGTGGCAGTGAGTTAAATGCTAAATAAAAGCCAAAAGAACATTCTGCGGATGCTGGACATCAGAAACAAAACAGAAATTGTTGGAAATGCTTAGCAGGTCTGGCAGCATCTCTGCAGAGAAGTCAGAGTTAATATTTTTGGTTCAGTGACCCTTCCTCAGAACAGAGTTAACTCTGATTTCTCTCCACAGATGCTGTCAGACTTGCTGAGTTCTTCCAGCAGCTTCCGTTTTTGTCTCTGATTTCCAGCATCCGTAGTTCTTTCAGTTTTTATTCAGTATAAATAATGCTTTTCCCCTTTAAAATGCCACTCTTGCAAATCATCCTGACGAAAGATAAAAAGCTTTGACAGAATGTGTCTTTTTCAGCAATACCAAATGACTGTTGATATACCTTATGTTAGAAGAAACAAATTGAGCAGTATTTAGATACTCACATGCATTGCAATAAGGCTGTGAGCCAAGAGCTGGAAAATGGAATTAGTGGTCAGATCTTTGTCAAGTGATGTTGGCTGAATGGCCTCCTTCTGTACTGCAAATGTCAATGAGTCTATTTTGAGTTCATTAAAAGAATCCTGGGAAAAGCTTTTTTGTTCTGTACAACAGTCCGAAAAGGGGAGCAGTTGGCCATTTTGGTGATTGAATCAACACGTTCATATAAATAGTGTGATTGATGGAGTATTGGGTATTGATTATCAGCACATTCTTCCTGTCATGGTCACTACAGGGAACTACATTCGCATAGAATGTTCAAATGGCAAAAGTGCTTCATTGTTTGTATTGTTCAATGTTTGTTTTAAATGTTCATTTATTTTACAAAAGCAGTGAATTTGAGTTAATGAGTGCCTCTGTCTCCCAGAGCATCGTCAATGATATGCTAACGGGAGGTGGTGGTGTGGTGTGGTGCAGTGTTAAGTCCCTGGACTAGCAATACAGAGTCCTATGTTCTGGGGACATGTTAAAATCCCATCATAGCGGATAGTAATGTTTGAATTGAAAAAAAATAAACTTAACATTAAGAAGCCAGCTCATGGCAACTATGCAACCATTGTATTTAAAGCCCATCTTGTCATTAACTCCTTTTAGGAAAGGGAAATCTGGTCTGGCCTACTTGTGACTCCAAATCTCCAGCATTGCAGTTTGCTCATAAGTGTCCTGTGTGCCTTTATGAATTGGAAATAAACACTGTCCTAAACCAGCAATGCCCACATTCTTTAAGCAAGTGTTTGAAAATGAGGAGAGTGTGTGAACAGTGGGTTGAAAGTAATAGTCCAATCTGTCTGCTCAGTTATTGTAGGCATGGTCCAGATCATGGACTGTTCAGGGGCAACGTCACAGTGGGGCTTCAGCTACTGCAATTTCGAAAAGCAACAACAGCATTAAGATTATTGCTTCTGCCCTGTGCTGATTCTTCAACGTGAAATTGACCTCAGCTAAAACAAGTCAAATGTGTGTGAGCTGTCACCAACACATGTTTGTCGAGAGAGTGAGTGATGGAGATGGGGAATGAGGGAAGGAGGGGGTGAGAGAGATAAGGGGGGGAAGATAGACAGAGAGAGAGAGAGGGGGCTGACAGAGCCAGATTAATAAAGAACAAGACAGAGAGACAGAGCAAAGAAGACAGCTGGAAAATGAGGCAGAGAATGTGAGAGTGTGACAGAGTCAGCTAGAGTCACAGAAAAATCGATAAAGTCGGAAAGAGAAAAAACTGTAACCTATAGCAGGAGAGGCCATTACATAAATATGGCTGTCCATAGAAAAAGCCTTTATGTTTAATTATTAAAATCCGTTAACCATATCCTGAATACAGATCAATAGATAGAGGAGAGAGATGGATGGTGAAAAAAGAGAGGTAAAGACAGAATGAAAGCTAGAGAGAGAGAGAGATGGAAGGAGATATAAGAAAAATAGAGATAGAAAAATAGAGAGAGATAAATAGAAAGAGAGATAAACAGACAGAGTGATAGAGTAATGGGCAGATAAATACCGTAAATCTTCTAGTAGAATGTCTCTCAGTGAATAACACTCCCAGTTTAGGCTCAATGTCAGTGTTTCAGATGTCTTTTAGTGTCTCTGTAAAATCCTCAGTCCATTACGTTTGCTGTTCTTCTTGTGAGAAAGTACATATTATGCTCAGAGATTTATGGCAGGTCGATTGAGAGAGCTGCAGTGGGATAGGCAGATAGATGGGTGTGGGGATAGACAAGCTGAGGAAGGGCTTAGCAGGACGAGAGTGATGCAAGGCTGCCCAGACAGGCAGGTACACAGTAAGGGAATGGGGGAAACAGATGAGAGACATCTCAATAAACACGATTGAAGCGAAGGGATTGTATTATTTGTGTAACCGCAGATTTTTTACTAATTTTATCAATTATTCAACAGATTTTCCTGTGGACTGGGTTGATTACTAGGAATTTTTTTTTATTGCTGTGACGCTCTGTGTAGAGAGAACAACAGAGAGAGGAACAGCTGAGAGGAGGGGATTGTGCCTTTGGCTGTGCAGACACAATTAGTGCAGCTTGCCTTGCTGTTTTTCCAGCTCTCTCCCTCTGTTCTGGCTTAATTGGAACCCAGTGAGACCGCTGAAATCGCATTAAGCAGGGCCCCGACAGAGAGATCATCCATCTTTTTTTATTACAGTGTAATGGGGCTTCTCGCGAGTCGAAATCCGATTTGTCACTGGCCTTGTTCTCTGATAACTGGAATTTGTCATCTCATTCTCTCTCTGTTAATGTCATCATCTAGGGTCTGACAGCTGGTCCCATCAAGGGAGCGGCAAGGACAGAATATATCAGTCAACATAATATTTCTAAAACTACAGGGAGAAGACAGCAATAAGCACACATTAAAGACCTTCTGAAAAGAAAATCTGTTGCCATTAATTAAAATGCGTGTGTTCGAAAAAAATTGTAAAATTCTTGTACGTTAAAAAGAAGTGTCATTCATTACAGATTTTTTTTAGTCCTGATTAGAAATGGCAAGGTGGGATGATAGGGAAGGAGAGAGCGAGAGACAGAAGGAAATAATTTATCAGAGCAAGGGTACATGAAAGGGAAGATGATGACGAGGGCTCCAGTTTTCGGTTATGGAAGAGAGGGACACTGACTTACTGTGACCGCTGTAAGGCATTTAATTCCCTGAGGAAGAGTAATTCCTGGTAAAATATATACAGCCATCAGCACGCTGGCCTACTTATCCGGCCTGCTTCAAAACAGGCACACTCACAGACTCTTTAAACTCAGAGTGCTGGAGACCCATTGAATACACTAAAGCAGATAACAGATGTAACACTCGATATGTGCTAAATATTTTATTCTGGGTTCTATTTGTTTTGCGTATTAATTGCCGTTTGGCTGCGCTATTCTGCTTTTACAGTGTTGTTAAATACCACCAGAATGTATAAGAATTGGGAACGAAAGGTTAGAGTCCAGGTGTACTGCCGGTCTGCATCAAGGTTAAAAAGGGTTTGAGGAAAAGTCAGCTAATGGCAGACTTTGAAGTGGCCAGAATTAGTGGAAACAGAACATTGAAGGTGGTGAGCATTGCCTCAGTTTGGGAAGGCACTGATTGAGTTGAAGATTGAGAGATTGACTTTGGTTTTGATGCCAGGCAAATGAGAGACAAAGCTTGCATTTATATAGCACCACCACAACCTCATGTCATGCCTCAAAGTGCTTTACTGCCAGTGAAATACTTTTGAAGTTTCATCACTGGTATGAGGCAGGGAGGAGGTTGAGCAATGAACTTGTAATTTGGGAAGAACAAAAGTGAAACATTCTGAGAGTGGTGACAGTAACAACGTTGACAAAATAGAGATTAGTATGGCAACTAGAGAGACTTCATGTGTATCACTATGCAGGTAACAGGTGCAAAAATGCTTCCACAGGTCGATACTAAGATCAGGTTAGGGAGAGGGAAGACTTGGCCATGATAAAGAATTCCTAAGGAGTGAGTGTATAAAAAATCAGATCATCTGAAAAGGCTGCTTAGTGATGGAGGAGATGTGGGAATTCAGAGAAAGAAAAATAATTTGTATCGAGAGAGTGCCTTTAACATTCTGCGGAGATCACAGACAGATGGTTGCTGTTAAGGTGAGAGTATTGTTTTGGGAATTACAGCAACTAATTGGAAAGATTGCGGCCAAGACTGTTGAATGTTGATAGGGACTAAGGTAGAGATACCAATGGACTTGAATAAAATTGGCCATAAATGTTCCAAGGAATGAACGGGCAAAAACAAAATCAAAAACTCTCTTTCCTTTGGTTGTGGCTCAGTAGATCGTAGGCATTACTTCAGAACCAAAATCACAGAAATGTGACAGTGCAGAAGGAGGTCATTTGGCTCATTGTCTTTGCAATGGCCCTCCAACTGTGTATCAGAAGGTCATGGGTTCAAATCATACCTCAGGACTTAAGATGCATGATAGTCTCAATGTCAATGCTAAGGGGAAGATGCTGTTTCTCAGTTGACTACAATTGCAACACTAAATTAAATAGCTACTTTTAGTTCTGAAGAATGGTCACTGAATTTGAAATGTTAACTCTGTTTTCTGTCCACAAATGCTGCCAGACCTGCTGGGTTGTTGTTTTCATTTGTTACAACAATAATATTTGCACCATACAATTGTTAGGCAATGGCTGTTACCAACAAGAGAAAGTCTGATCATCTCCCCTTGACATTCGATGGCATTACCATCATTGAATGCACTGTACTAATATCCCAAGGGTTACCATTAAACAGAAATTGAACTGGAGAATACTGGGCACAAATACTAGATATAGATATTGCAGCTTTAAGAGCAGGCTTGAATTTTGTGGGGAGTAACCCACCTACTGTCTCCCGAAAGCCTATTCAACATCTAAAAACACAATGTGATGTAATACTCTCCACTAGTCTGGGTGGGCGCTGCTCCATCAATACTTAAGAAACTTGACACCATCCATTTCAAAGCTACCCATTTGACTGGCACCAAATCACAAACATTCAGTCCCTCCATCACCGAAACTCAGTGTGTACCATGTACAAGTTGCACTGCAGGAACTTAACAAGGCTCTTTAGAAACACCTTCCAAACTCATGACCATTACCATCTTGGCAGCTGATACATGGGAGCACCATCACCTGCGAGTTCATCTCGAAGCCATACACCATCCTGACCTGGAAACATATCATCGTTCCTTCAGTGTTGCCGGGTCAAAATCCTGGAACTCTTCCCCATCAGCACTGTTAATTGTTTTGGTCCCCTTATCTCAAGAAAGATGTACAGTACTGGGCATTGGTGGCTGTTCAGATAAGGTTCATTAGATTGATCCTGCGTATGGAGGGATTTTTTAATGAGGAAAGGTGGTTGAGTAGGTTGGGTTTATACCCATCAGAGGTTAGGAGGATGAAAGAAAACTTATTGAAAAATGTAAAATTCTGAGAGAAATTGACAGGGTATATTCAGAGAGTTATTTCCTTTTGTGGGAGAGTCAAAGACCATAATCTCAGAGTAAGGAATCACCCATTTAAAACGTATATGAAGAGGAATTTCTTTCAGAAGGTAGTGAATCTGAGGGAGTCTTTACACAGAGGGCTGTTGACTCTACGTCTTTAAGTATAATCAAGGCTGAGATAGAGTTTTAATCAGTAAGGGAATCAAGGGTTATAAAAAGTGAAAATAGAGATTAACAGCTCAACCATGATCTCATGGGAAGACAGAGCAAACACAAAGGCTGCTTCTGCTCCTACCTATGTTGTTAGCACTGTAGGTGTCACTATGCCCTATGAACTGTAGCAGTGTAAGGAGCAGAACCGGACAAGAAATGCTGCCAAGAAAGTGAACCCTTCCATTCCAAGAACGAATAATGTTCATAAACAACTTCACAACTTTATTCAAAGAGAAGTTTGGGAATTTATCCTGATATCAGACCAATATTTAACCCAATAACCAACATCACATGAACAAATTATTTGCTCAATTCCACAATGCTGTTTGAGGGATCTTGCTGTGCACAAATAGTTGCAATGGTTTATATGTTTCACCAGTGACTACAGTATACTTCAAAAGTACTTCATTGATTGTGAAATACATAGACTCATAGAAATAATTACAGCACAGAAAGACATTACAGCCCATGGTATCTATGCTTGCTCTCTGCAAGACCTCAACACCACTGAGAGGTTGTGCTGAGGTTACAATAGAAATTAAAGTTTTTTTGTATTTGATACTATCACTATTGTTCAATCAAGATGGCATCTATGTCAATACAGAAAACAACAAATGCTGGAGATCACAGTGGGACAGGCAGCGCCCATAAAGTGAGAGCAAGCTAACATTTTGAGTATTAGATTACTCTTCGGGTGGCATGGTGGCTCAGTGGTTAGCACTGCTATCTCACAGCACCAGGCTCTTTGGTTAACTGCCTGTGTGGTGTGTGCACAGTCTCCCTGTGTCTGTGTGGGTTTCCTCCAGGTGCTTCAATTTCCTTCCACAGTCCAAAGATGTGCAGGATTGACCATGCTAAATTGCCCATAGTGTTCAGGGATGTGTAGGTTAGGTGGATTAGCCGAATGAAATGCAGAGATAGGGTAGGCAGGAGAGTCTGGGCGGGATGCTCTTCAGAGAGTCAGTGTGGACAGGTTGAAATACTGTACTGTACATGTGCAGTGCTATGCATTCCCAGCTGAAATGACTTGCAAAACAAAATAAATCATTAGATATAAAAGCTAGGTACTTCAGGACATGTCTCAGCAGCAAACAACCTTAAAACATTATTAAGTTGAAATGGAGTACATTCATAAATGCCTCCACTCATAATTAAAATAACTTTTAAAATCAATTTTAAAATCAGTCTGTACTCAACATTCTGCCATGTTTTAACACTATCCTACTGTGATGTATGGCTCTTGTTACAGTCCTGCCTGTACTGCTGTCAGAGTTAGATGAGCACACTGTATTTGCTTTGTAGGTTCCATGTCTCCATAGCACTGTGAGCCTCCCACAGACCCCACCCCTCCAACCGTAACAAGGATAGAATGGCCCTGGTGCTCACCTTCTATCCTACCAACCTTCGCATAAACCAAATCATCCGCCGGCATTTCCGTCACCTCCAAAAAGACCCCACCACCAGGGATATATTTCCCTCCCCACCCCTTTCCGCCTTCCGCAAAAACCGTTTCTCCGTGACTACCTGGTCAGGTCCACGCCCCCCTACAACCCACCCTCCCATCCTGGCACCTTCCCTTGCCACAGCAGAACTGCAAAACCCCTCCTCCCTCACGTCCATCCAAGGCCCTAAAGGAGTCTTTCACATCCATCAAAGCTTTACCTGCATATCCACTAATATTATTTATTGTATCCGTTGCTCCCGATGC
>NC_057731.1:44512398-44546585 GCF_004010195.1 Chiloscyllium plagiosum | reverse complement strand
TCCACCCTCCTCCCTGACCTATCACCTTCATCCCCTCCCCCACTCACCTATTGTACTCTATGCTACTTTCTCCCCACCTCTACCCTCCTCTCACTTATCTTTCCACCCTTCAGGCTCCCTGCCTTTATTCCTGATGAAGGGCTTTTGCCCGAAACGTCGATTTTACTGCTCCTCGGATGCTGCCTGAACTGCTGTGCTCTTCCAGCACCACTAATCCAGAATCTGGTTTCCAGCATCTGCAGTCATTGTTTTTATCTCATTTCTGCTATTGCTTTCCAAGTGACCATTTGGATGAGGAAGAAATTATTTGCATTTCTATAGCACCTCCCACTACATCATGTTCGAAAGCTTTTTACAAGCAATTGAGCACATAAAAAAAAGTGGTGGTTGTTGGAATGCAGGAAACTTAGCAAACAATTTGTGCACAGTAAGATTCCATAAACAGTGGTGCAGTGTTGACTGGAAAAATCCAATTTTAGCAAATGTTGCTTGAGGGATGAAATTTAACCAGAGCACTGTGAAGAATGTCCCTTTGCTACTAAATTGCACCATGGGATCTTTTGAATCTGCCTGAGACAATAGACGAATCTTTGCTTTAACATCTTTAAAAAAACAGCATCTCTAAGAGTACAGCATTGCCACTGCACAGCAGCACAAGTATCAAACTTGGATGTTGTGCTCAAGTTTAGCAGTTGGGCTAAAACCCACAACCTTCTGACTCTGTGGTATGACCGAACTGTATATGTACATGCCTTTCTGCAAGTCTTGAGGCATGAAGAAGCAATTGCCATAAAAGTTCATAATTCTTTGTAATTGAAGTTTTACCAAATGGACTACAAGCTGGTGAATGTAACATCAGGGATGAAAAGTGTAACTTCAAGTAACTGCAGTTCAGTTAACTTCACATCGGCAACAGCAGCAGGGAAACAAAGAGACCAGAACAGGTGATAACATTAATGTATAATTAGAAAGGTATGGGGTTAATCAGTGGTAGCCAGTAAGGGCACACCATGCTTGACTAAGTTAGTCAAATCTTTCAAGATTAGCCTGACGAGAAAACCAATTCATTGGCATGTTCTAACTTTAAATTCCCACAGAAGTCACAGCACAGAACCAGACCGATACATTGATCAAGTTTTGCAGCTATTATGGATCGAAGGGTCTAACCGAGAGCGGAGGAAGAGTTTAAAATGGGTGGATAGACACTATGATTGGGGATAGTGTACCATGGCTATAGAAAGTATGGAATGGAGCAAGTATAATTTCTAGGCTCTGAGGCCCAGGTTCAACTCCCACCTGTTCAAGAGGTATGTCATAGCATCTCTGAACTACAGGTAGTTGATAAGAAAATATCTATAATTTCCATGCTATCTTTATGAATGAGATTAAAGGTGAATGACACAGGATTGGAACATTTTCATTTCAGGCACTTTAATCTGAAGCACTCCCACTTTGGATGGGACATGGTTAGGTAGATAGGACAAACACAAAGAATTCTGTCTAAGTATCCTATGCTCTCTATGGCCTTGTTTGATAGGATTTGCCTGTACTTGCAAAAAAAACCGTTTCACTGTACTTAGGTAAATGTGACTACAATAAATCAAATCATTCAAAAAAGACTCAACATGTTAACTCTGTTCCTCTCTCTCTGCAGATGATGAGTTTCTCCATCATTATATTTGTTTCAGATTGTCAGCATCAGGAGTATTTTGCCTTTATTATAGTGAGGCTCCATTTCACAGTCTCCTCAATGTACCTTCAGTCTCTAACAGCCCACTATGATAGTGACTAACTTGTATTTGGTAATGTCTCTGAGAGGCATTGCTGGGTGTAGACTAAATTTGTACTCATCATTCTGAGCTGGATTTCACCTTGTGGTTTGTTGCAACGCACTTATAGCAGGCAGGCTGACCAATCTTTCAGTTCCTCGGTTTGAGTTGGACGCAACTCCCAGTGGCGAAAAGTGGGTTTCTAACCCATTTTACACTCCGTTCTCTTTTCCATCCTAGCCTATTTCACTAAGCCGCATTTTGAAATAATTCCAGGAATGTGGGCATTGTTGACAAGGACAGCATTTATTTTTCACTCCTAATTGACCCTTAGAGGGAAGAGTTGCCTTCTTGAATTGTTACAGTCATGGTGGTTAGGAATATCCACAATCTTTTTAGGAAGAGAGTTCTGCGATTTTGACCTAGAGACAGAAAAGCAATGGTGATATATTTCTAATTGAGAACTGTTTGTGACTTGGAGGATACTTGCAAGGGCACTGAATCTGTGCCCCTGACCTTCTAGCTGGAGGTAAAAGTGAGTACTGCAGATGCTGGAGATCAGAGTCAAGAGTGTGGTGCTGGAAAATCACAGCAGGTCAGGCAGCATCCGAGGAGTGGGAGAATCAATGTTTCAGACATAAGCCCTTCATCAGGAATGAGGCTTGTGGGTCGGGGGCTGAGAGATAATTGGGAGGGGATGGGGTTTGGGGGCAGTAGCTGGGAAAGCGATAGGTGGATGAAGGTTAGGGAGAAGGTGATAGGTCAGAGGGGGCGGTGATGTCATCTACTGCGTCCGTTGCACCCGATGTGGTCTCGTCTACATCAGGGAGACAGGATGCCTTCTTGCGGATTGTTTCAGAGAACATTTCTGGGACACCCGCACTCACTAACCCCACCGCCCTGTGGCTGAACAATTCAACTCCCACTCCCACTCCCACTCTGTCAAGAACATGCAGGTCCTGGACTTCCTCCACTGTCAAACCATTACCACTCAATGCCTGGAGGAGGAATACCTCATATTCCACCTGGGGACCCTGCAACCACACAGGATAAATGTGGATTTCAACAGCTTCCTCATTTCTCTTACCCCCACATTATCCCAGTCCTAAGTCTCCAACTCAGCACCACCCTCTGGACCCATCCATCACTGCCCCCTCTGACTTATCACCTTCTACCTCACCTTCATCCACCTACTGACTTCCTAGCTGCCTTCCCCCAACCCCACCCCCCCTCCCATTTATCTCTCAGCCCCAACCCACAAGCCTCATTGATAAAGGGCTTATGCCTGAAACATTTATTCTCCTGCTCCTCCGATGCTGCCTGACCTGCTGTGATTTTCCAGCACCACACTATTGGCTTCTAGCTAGAGTCACAACTTTGAAAGGTGTTGTTAATGGAGGCTTTACTAGTTGCTGCATTGCATCAAACAGTATGAGTGCAAGATTCTCCTCATCCATGAGGCACATCACAGACACATAATTTCACAGGGAAGGAAGGAGCAGAACATTAGGCAGACAGGCCTATTGCTAACTCTGAAATCCTGCTGTAGTGCCAGGTAATGATAGCTGAACCTACCATTCTGGATTGGAAGCACAAAAAAACACAAACCAGACAGGAAATAAAATCAAAGTAACATTTAGGGGCATAGAATCCATGAAATCATTTTGATCGACTCAAAATTTAGGGTCTCTAATACTTGAGAAAAATGAAGGAAGAAACTTGTGTATTCAGTTCTCTACCTGAATAGGTTCAGGAGGAGCTGGAGTCACAATCTCAAGTCAAATCTAGGCTGGATATCAGGAATGATTCTTTTCTTAGTGAATAGTGAACCTGGGGAACAGATTGCTGACTCCTGGAGTTAACACAGATTCACTGAATTCTTTCAAGTGAGAAATAAGCCTCTTTCTGGCTGCATTGGAGATTACTGCAGTAACTAGAACCAGAGTGATCTCTTTAACTAGATTTGCCCACCTTGCTGAGAGGAGTGGAAGGCCCCAGATTTTTTTTTCCTCCTAGATTGCCCTGGGTTTTTAATTCTGCTTTGTCATCTCTCCCAGGAGACCGTATTACCTTGGGTGCAGAGTGTGGGAGTGACTAGATGCTCCTGAGAGTGTTTCTCCATCACAGACCATATTTTAGACAAGGATCCAGGAACAGAGCAGCACCAGGTCCACTTTCACCATTGGGAATCATGGACGTAATTTACCCCTCTCTGATTAACACTTAAACAGAAGACATTGGAGCAGGAATGATAATATTACTATTTGAACCTACTCTGCCATTCAATATAATCTGAATTTCAACTCCACATTTCTCACCTGCTCCCCTTACTCCTTGATTCCTTGAGATTTAATAGTTATTTTTCTCTTAGCTTATGTCCCAAGGTGATAAATTCATTCTGATCATGCCATATCAGTTTCCATACTTGCCACATGAAATGCAGCCAGTTCTGCATCACAGACTCTGGACAGACCAAGGTCACACACACTCCCTAAAGTGGGCAGGAGGTGGTCAATGTTCATACTTGGAGTGCAGTGCACTTTCCTGTATGGAAGGCATCACAGTTTAGAAGAAAGAACTTGCAGCAAGATCTGCAAACTGGCCAGCCCACCTGTTATATTTGAGTTTTGGTGAATAAAAATGGACTAGGATCTCTTGGACAAACTCAAATGCTCTTCTACCTGTAGATTCTAAGTCAAGAGATTGTGGGTTCACATCCCACTCTACAGACTTGAGCCCATAAATGCAGACTGACATCCATTACAGTACTGAGGGACTGCTGTGCTCTAGGAGGTGCTGCCATTGGAATGAGCTGTTAAATCGAGATCTCGTCGGGTTCCTCAAGTGGAAGTGAAAAGTCCCACAGCTACTATTAGATTAGATTACTTATTGTGTGGAAACAGGCCCTTTGACCCGACAAGTCCACACCAAACCTCTGAAGATCAACCCACCCAGACTCATTCCTTTTCATTTAGCCCTTCACCTAACACTACGGGCAATTTAGCATATCCAATTCACCTAACCTGCACATCTTTCGACTGTGGGAGGAAACTGGAGCACTCGGAGGAAACCCATGCAGATTTAGGGAGAATGTGCAAACTCCACACAGACAGTTTCCCAAGACAGGAATTGAACCTGGTTCTCTGGCACTGTGAGGCAACAGTGCTAACCACTGTGCTGAAGAGGAGGATGGGAGATCACCTCCTGGATGATATTTAATCCTCAACTGACATCATGAAAACCAATGATGATATCTTTACATCATTGCTGTGTGTGGGATCTTACTGTGTGCAGGATCTTACTGTGTGCAGATGGGCTATATGTTTCCTGTATTACAATAGAGACTACACTTCAAAAGTGCTTTAGTGACTATAAAGTACATTGGGATTTCCTGCTATAGAAATACAAAGCTTTCTAAGAAGGTAGGTGGAGCCTATATTTAACTGTGCAGCTCTTAAAACAGCACCTGTGACAAAGCAGTATTCCCTCAGTCCTCCAAAGCAATGCAGTTTGTCCCAGTTGTGTATTGATCCAGTGACTGTGCAGATGTATTTCAAGCTCTAGATTAACAGCACACAGTGGCACCCTTGAGAGACTGAGATTTGATTCTAAAATGCCCTGAGACCTCACTGTGCTGTCACTTGGAGAGAGGGCCGTGAGATACTGACAGGTGGTTACAGATCGATAAAGTGTGGCATTGGAAAAAGCACAGCAGGTCAGGCACTTTTCCAGTGCCACACCTTATCGACTCTGACTTCTCCAGTCTCTGCAGTCCTCACTATCTCCTAGGTGGTTGCAGATCAGCAGAAGTAGGTAAGGGAGAAACAGAAGAGATGTGAGCAGGCGGTGGAGATAGAAGAGTTTTGATGGAAGACTTAAGAGAGAGCAGGCCACTGATTTTCAGCAGATTTTCTACAAGAGCTTGATAATGCAGCAAATACTGTTTAGAAACATGTCTGTCAACATCCTAACCCACAACAAGTCCATTGACCTATCACCCCCTATGCTCACTGACCTAGAGTGGTTCCTGGTCTGGAAATAGCTTGATTTTAAAATTTCAATCACTGTTTTCAAATTCCTCCACAGTCTTATCTCCTCCCTGTCTACAATTTGCAGAGAGGCCTCCAGCTGCCTGGTCCCTAAACTCTGGAATTGCCTCCCTAAGCCTCTCTCTTTCTCTCTCCTCCTTTAAGACGTTCTTTAAAACTTACCTCTTTGATGAAGCTCACAGTCTTGCCCTAATATCGCATCGTGGCCAAATCTTGTTTGTTAATGCTAATGTGAAACATTTTGGAATGATTTACTATTTTAAAGGTGCTGTCTGAATGGAAGTTGTTGTTGTGGATAGAACAAATCAGTTTACATTTGGGGTTTTAAAAAATCTGAAGCTGTGTTGCTACTTGATTTTTCCTTTCTAAAAGTAAATGGTAATTTGATGTTTAAGTGGTTGCCAGTGATATGTAATCTGCCCAGTCAGCTTTATCCAGCAAAGCATAGAATAAGGAAAGCACACTGGCGGCATTTATCCATCCCCTTGCTAATCTGTGCACTCTTTAGCAGCAAGGCACAGATCACAGATGGACGATTTGCCTCAGGGGTGGAGCGTTGTTGCAAGGTTGGTGGGTGGGTGAGAGAATGGGGGCTGGACCAGCCTTCATGTCTTACCCATAAGCCAGTGTGTTGTAAAATGTGATTATCTCGCTCCAAAATACCTGTTTAATGTTATTTCTGCTTCTTTCCCTCCCCTTGCTGTGTGTTTACTAATGGGCCTGGCTGTCTCTGGGTATAAGTTCCATGTGCTGCTAATTCCCTCAGCGAGCTGCTAATGCTTGTTCTCTGCAAATGAGGAACATAATTAACACTAAATTAAGGTGATACAAATGAAGACAACACAAGGTCTGACAACATGAGTGGTTTGGGAGAATCGAGAGTGCCTGTGATTCATTTTTTTAATTTACTGTATAAATATACTCTTAGCTTAGCAAAAATAAAATAAAGAGTCTTTAAATGGAGTTTCACTTTCAAAGCCCATTAAACTCAACTGCCCATATAATAGGACACAGCACACAAACCTGAGCTCAGAGGAGAGCAAACACTGCAGCCCATACTAAAGCGCCAGTGCCTGAAACTGATCACAAATTGCATCAAGTCGACAGCTTCACTTGGTCATCTTCCAAGATTGGCAAGGTTGTGTTCTGACACTCCCTGCTTGCAGGTAGAGTGACTTTATTTTAATTGTTTTGTGGTGTGTGGGTGTTGCTGGCAAAGCCAGCATTTGTTACCCTTGAATCGAGTAACTTGCAAACCCATTTCATAGGGCAGTTAAGAGGCAACAACATTGCTGTGGGTCTGAAGTCAAATGCAGGCCAGAACAGGTAAGGATGGCAGATTTCCTTCCCACAAGGACCTAAATGAACTAGTTGAGTTTTTACAACAGTGGTTACACCGTTACCTTTATACTAGCTTTTAGTTATAGATTTGATTGAATTCCAATTTCACCATCATGTCTGTCTCATGTCCTCAGAACTGCGGGATTACTAGTTCAGTGATGTTACCACCACACCATCACCTCAAAGGCAGTTTAGAGTCATACAGAATAGAAATAGGCCCTTCAGTGTATCATATCTATGTTGACCAACAAACAAATTACAATAATCCCATTTGACTGCACTGAGTCCAAAGCTTAGTGTGCCTGGTACTTTAAGTATTCATCCAGTTGCTTCTTAAATATTGCGAGAGTCCTTGCCTCCACCACGCTCTCAGGAGCACATTCCCTATATTTACCACTCTCTGGGTGACTTATTCCTCACACTAAATTTATGTCCTCTGGTCTTAATCACGTATGCCATGGCAAAGAGATTCTCATTTAACCTACTCTGTTTATGTCCCTCATAAGTTTGCAAACATCAATCAGAACTTCCAGTCTCCTCTGCACTGAGGAAAACAAACCCAGCCTCTGCAGTCTGGCCTCATAGCTGAGACTTTAATCCTCAGCAACATCCTGGTGAATCTTGTCTGCACCTTTTCCAGTGCAATCAAGTCCTTCTAATGGTGTGGTGATAAGAACTGCACACAGTATTCCAACTGTGATCTAATCAATCTTTTCTAAAGTTGTAACAAGACTTCTTTGCCCTTATATTCTTCACCCTGACTAATGAAGGCTAGCATCCCAAAGGCCTGCTTCACCACTCTGTCTACCTTCAGGAATCTTTGGACTGGTACACCAAGGTCCTCTTGTTCCTCAGTACTCGTACTCGTTAAAGATTGACCATACATTGTGTATATTCTTTCCCTATTACACCTTCCAAAATGCATCACCTCGCACTTATCAGGATTAAATTCCATTTGCCATTGCTCTGCCCAATTTACCAACTGAACAATATCAGACTGTAGCCTAAGACCATCCTTCTCACTATCAACAACACCACTGATTTTTTTATGTCATCTATAAGCCTTCTACATTCACATCTAAGTCATTAATGTAAATAATAAACTGCAAGGGTCCCAGCACCGAGCCCTGTAGTACACCACTGGTCACAGGCTTCCAATTATAAAACAATCCTCCACCATTACTATTTGCCTCCTAGTTGTAAGCCAATTTTTGATCCAGTTTGCCAACTTTCCTGGGATTCGATGGGCTGTTACCTTTTGGACCAGCCTTCCATGTGGGACCTTGAAGTCCATGTAAACTACAATCAACTGCACTGCCCCCATCAATATATTTAGCTACTGTTACAAATAAATACAATTAAATTAGTCAAACAGGATCTCCCTCTAACAAATCTGTGCTGATCCCTGATCTATCAATCCCTGCCTTTCCAAGTATTGATTAATCCCATGCCTTAAAATGTTTTTCCAATAACTTCCCTACCACTGGTCTGTAATTACTTGGCTTATCTCTGCTACTCATCTTGAACAAAGAACCATATCAGCTATCCTCCAGTCATCAGGTACCTGCAGCCAGTGAAGTACGAAATATATCCATCAGGGTCCCAGCAATGTCTCCCATAGCAGCTAGGGATACATCACATTAGGCCCTGGGGGTATCTCTACACTTGCTAAAACGTTTAATACTTCCTCCTTATTAATCTTAACATGTGCTAGAACCTCACCTACTGAACCCCCCTGGCTACAATATCTTTCTCCTCTGTGAATACAGATGTGAAGAATTCATTTAAGACCCCATTCACATCCACTGGCTCCACACACAGATTTCCCTGTGATCTCTAATATGATTAGATTACCTTGGGTGTGGAAACAGGCCCTTCGGCCCAACAAGTCCACACCGACCCTCCGAAGAGTAACCCACCCAGACCCATTTCCCTCTAACTAATGCACCTCACACTATGGGCAATTTAGCATGGCCACTTCCCTGACCTACACATCTTTGGACTGTGGGAGGAAAGAGGGACAACATGCAAACTCCACATTCACCTGCGGCTGGAATTGAACCTGGGACCTTAGTGCTGTGAGACAGCAGTGCTAACTACTGAGCTACTGTGCTGCCCCCAATATGTCCCACTCTTTCCTTGGTAGTTCTCTTACTCTTAATATACTTTAAAAAGCCATAGGGGTTTTCCTTGATCCCACCTGCCAATGATATTTCATGGCCCTTCTTTGTCCTCTTAATCTCCTTTTTAAGCCACCACATTTTTGAAGGGGGCTATAATGTGCTGTACTTGACAAATGCTTCCTTCTTTTTCTTTATCAAACTCTCAGTTAGTGAACCAAATTACCATATGTTATTCAATCCCTCTCCTTTTTCTCTCCCACACATCATCCTATTTTTCTTACTTTCCTCCTCTTCACTCAGACCTCAGTTGCTTCCAGAATACAGCACCTCGCTCCCTAACCTACCTACCTACCTTTGCTCCCCCCAGTCAAAAGAATTACAGAATGCAGCTGGTTGCGCTGTCACCTATTACCAGATCTGTCTGAAGCATATTGAACACCATTGGGCTGTACTCTCCTCTGCCAGAACAGCTCACTGTTCCAAAGCAGATGCAAAGATTAACTCTTAGCTGTTTGAGCCACTAACCTTACAGACCTGAAGCTATTAGATTACTTACAGTGTGGAAACAGGCCTTTCGGCCCAACAAGTCCACACCGACCCACTGAAGCACAATCCACCCAGACCCATTCCCCTACATTTACCCCTTCACCTAATTTAGCATGGCCAATTCACCTAACCTGCACATCTTTGGACTGTGGGAGGAAACCCACGCAGACACGGGGAGCATGTACAAACTCCACACAGTCAGTCACCTGAGTTGGGAATTGAACCCAAGTCTCTGGTGCTGTAAGGCAGCGGTGCTAACCGCTGTACCACCATGCCGCCCACAAGTATCCAGTATTAAACCACAAGTATTAAAGTATCCAGAAACAAGAAATACAAAAAGTGATGAGTCAATGTTTGACTCCTGGGTGAGGATGCATGGTATTGATATTCCCAATACAGCCAAATTAGAACATGTATCACAGGAACCACCAGCATTTCTTGATCTCAAGCTCATCATCAAAAATAACTTACGTTTATGCAGAACCTTCAACATAATGACATTTCCCAAAGCTCTTCAAAACCATTAAAAAAAACCTAACACTGAATTACATAACCTAACACTGAAGGACATATTTGGGCGCAGGCGACTATTGTAATAGGTTGGTTTTAATGCAAACCTTAAAAGAGGGAAGCGAGTTTGAGAGGTTTAGGAAGGGACTATAATAACTGACAATTCTTTCTTTGTTTATGGGGAGGCTATGGCTGAGTTTATTAATCACCAGTGTATTAATGCTTAAACCCAGGTTATGACCTGAATTTGAATCTTGCTATGATAGTTGGTGGAATTTGAATTCCATAACAAATCTGGAATTATGAGTCTGATGATGACCATAAAACTATTGTCAACTGTTGGGGAAAAATAATGTCTGATTCACTAATGTCCTTTCAGGAAGGAAACTGCTGGTCTAACGTACATGTGACTTTAAATCCACAGTAATATGGTTGACTTCTAACTGTCCTTGGGGTAATTAAGTTTGGAAATAAATACTTGCTTCACTAGTAATGCCTACATCTTGTGTGAATAAAAAAACTGGATAGAGGGGTGTTGCTGGAAATCCATATTTGCTCTCGAATCTTTGCTGTCATTATAACTTGCTTGTCTGCCTTAGAAGGCATTTACCGGTTCTGTAACTCTGGTGTAAATCTATAGGCCCAGAATGGGTAACGCCAACAGATTCCCTTAAGGGGATTAGTGAACTAGTTATGTTTTTGGGTGTATCATGGTCATGTTTACCGACATTGACCTTTTCATTTTCAGATTTATAAAACTGAATTCAAATTATTGGCTGCCCATGGCAGGATGTGAACACACACACTCTGGATTTGGCTCTCTTTAACAACAGATAACTTGCATTGATATAGTATCTTAACCAAAATAAAACATGTCAAGTCACATCATAGTGATTATCAAATACCACTTCACAATGAGTCACATATAAGGATGATGGCAATGGGAGATGGAGAGGCTGAGAGATTGAGGGAGGCAATTCTGGAGCTTGAGGCCTAGCCCAGCCACCACAGGAAAATTTAAAATCAGGAATGTGCTCGGGGTCAGAGGAGTGAAGAGATCTCAGAGGGTTGTAGAGATGGAAGAGATTGCAGAGATAGTGTGAGGGAATTAATAAATTTGCAAACAGGAACAAGAATTTTTAAAATCGAGGTGTGGTAGACAGGGAGTCAACGTAACAATTTTGGTTACTTTACTGGATAATTGGTTGTGGTGATATTGTGGTTGAGTAATAAATAACAGTCAGGACACCAGCTATAACTTCAGTGTTCTTTTTCAAATAGTGGCTATGAAATTTCTTTTGTCATCTCTGATTCAAGGAGAATATTATTCATCCATCCAGGAAGGCAGACAGGCCTGGGATCATCTGAAAAGACAGCACCTTGGGCAGTGCTGTACTCCCTTGGTACTGCAATTGAGTGTCAACTAGGATGATGGAGTTAAAGTCTCTGGGGTGGGGATTGAACCAACAACCATCCAACTTGGAGGCGATAGCTCTGGAGTTAAGGAGAGACCAGGGACTGTGATTTGATGATGCTATGTGTGTACAGAAGGAAGACTGGGGGGGTACAGCTGGTGGAGCATCCTGTTTTTGAAATGTCTCCTGAGCAAAGAATGAGCTAAAGTTGGTGATGGAGAGATTGTAACCAAATTCAACACAGAGGACCCTTGGGTGATGGGGGAGGGGTGGGGGAGATCTTGTCAGAATGCAGGATTATTGCTTTAGTAATATAAAAAAATCGAATAAAAGCTAGTACCAGCTTGTCCATCCAATACTCCTTAAGTTTATTCATCCATGAAATAAGTTTCAAAATCTGTAGAACTGTTTTCTAAAGTCCCATATCCCTTAAACTTCCTCAGCTGAAGCTCATCAAGAGACACACGATATCTTGCTGCATTTTTGGAGGAGAACATCTGACTGATCTCCATAAAAGTTTTGTTCCTGGTCTCTGGGATGACAATATAAGCATAGATGGCGACAATCCAACATACCCCACAAAAAACCAGGTAGCAGTAAGCTCCAGCAGACATCTGCAAACAGAACACATTTCACAAATTAGAGGCTCATCTCACGCATTGCCACAGGATGAGGCACTCAGAATGGTGCCTGTCCCAATCTATCTTCCAAATCTCACATCTGGAATACTGGAGTGCTGGGTGTTCCTATCTGGGAATGTCTGAAGAGGCTCTAACCTGTAAGTCAAGAAAATTGAGAGATCAAATATGGCTCCAGGACTTGATCCCAAAAAACCAGACTGAGATCCCCAACGTGGCACTATGGAGGAAGGAAAACACTGTCGAAGGTTGAGGAGTGCCGCACTGTCAGAGGGTCAGTACTGAGGGAGTGCCGCACTGTCAGAGGGTCAGTATTGTGGGAGTGCTGCACTGTCAGAGGGTCAGTATTGTGGGAGTGCTATGTCATGCATTATTGAGTAAAACAGTCCTGTGTATATACTATATGTTGTTTGTTATTCTATCATTGAAAAACTATAATATACTCTTGTTATATATTTAATATTAACTGACATTACTAACCTGAAGGAATGGAAAAACAAAACCTACAGTGAAGTTTGACAGCCAGTTGAGGGCCCCTCCAATGATGTAAGCAGCTGGACGATGTGACTGGGTAAACAGCTCAGCAGTCATCAGAAAGGGGACTCCAGCTGCACAATAAAGGGAGGGAGAGGGAGAATAAGAGGGATATAAACGGGAGATTGAGGTTGGAAAGATAGAGTGAGGCAGAGAGGAGAAATTAGAGAAAAAGTGAGGGAGAGTTGATAGAAAGAAGTGGAAAAAAGAATAAGTGAGAGCAGAGAATAGAAAAGAAAATGAGAGCAAGCAAGAGAAACAGACAGCAGGAAAAAAATGGGTACAGAGAGAGAGAAAAAGTGAGAGAGGGGGCAAAAAGGGACTCGAAGTAAAACAGTGATGAAGAAAGTAACAACACAGTGGTAGACAATTTAAAGAATGCAAAAAATAGATGATAAGCAAACAGAGAACAAGAAAGGAAGAGTTTAGAAGGCAGAGTAGCAGACAGAGATGGTGAGAGAAAAATATCCTCCAGAAAGTGGGAGGGGGAAGACAAGAAAGGAAAGAAAGAAATTAGTTAGTTATTGAGTTTATAAGAGTGATTTGTACTAATGTGCCATTGACCTATTTGCGCAGATCCTTGAGAAACAAGCAGCAGTATTCACATTCTCAGAACCTTTTATATTCTTTACTTTTTTAAGTGTCAAGGCGACCAGTCCTAGATCCAAAGAGGGCATGTGTGATAAACTCTCAATAACTGTTCTCTCCTATCACTAGCCCCATTCAGTGCAGGTGTAGGTGAAAGGTGGTTTGAGTTCCCTCTTACCTCCTTACCCACACCTCACATGTCACCCCCCACCCCCCAGCCCCGAGCCTGACTGCTGCACAGATCTAGCCTACTGCAAGCGGAAAGAGAAGATTGAAATGTAAAAATTAAGTGTCATGTGCTGTGTAGTACGTTCCAATGCTTGGCTTGCTCCCCCATTTACTTAAATAGGGATGTTGATAGAGATCTAATCTAATACTCAGAGGATGAGTTTAGGAACAATTTAGTCCAGATTTGCATTATTTTTGCATAATGGCCATGACAGAGCTTAATGTGATAAAATGGATCTGAACTCTGAGATGAGCGCCATTGTTCATTAAGAATAAAAGAGAAGATATATTCATCATTGTTTATATACAATGATCCATGAAAAGTACTAATTAAAGATGTAATTACACTGAATACATTCTCTATTGTAAATGGAATATATTCTTCATGGACAATACCAATAAATCAACTACCTAAAACGCCAAGACCCACATTTATCATTCTGATTGCACTCCTGCTAATTCACACTCGTTACTTTTCCACATCCTCATCTCCAGAATCAATTTGGGAGGGTAAAGATTTTATGGAGCCCAGTGAGGTGAAGGGTCACAGTGCTGGGTAACTGATTACTCTCCCCCACTCCACTCCTCCTAAAGCTGCCACTTCTCGTGATCTCTACTGTTCCCTCCTCAGGGTGTATCAGTGTGGCCACTTGGATCAGCGGAGGCGGTGATTGATCCTCACTCCAGAACTAGGCCAAAACTCTAATCAGGGAGAGACCCCTAATACACTGGAGATATCATCTGTTGGATCAGGTATGAAACTGGAGAAAGGCAGATTTACTTGCTCCAGCTTGGTGACTATGCCTTTGGTTTCCTGGCCCCCAACTCTGGAATTCTTTCCCTAATGTTTTCTGCTTTCTCTCCTGTTTTAAGATACTTCTTAAAACCAAATAGGCCAAGATTAGGATTGACTGCGTGAAGCAATGTTTGACCAGTTAAGTGGGTCAACAATAACAATTTGCATTTATATAGCATCTTTAACATCACCAAGCATTCAGAGGTGCTTTTCACACCAGTCTTCTAAAACAACACTTAATTCATATCCAGGAGGCATGAGGACAGATGAGTTAAACTTTGTTCAAAGGGGCAGTAGAATACTCTGCTGAAAATGGTGAAGAGAATAAAATCAAAGATGCAAAAGAGGCCAGAATTAAGAATGCTGTGATCACTAACAGTTTGAGGGGTGATGGGTATGGGGGAAATGGGAGGAGATTGTAGAGATAGGGAAGCACAAGGCTGGAGTGTGGAGGCAGGTTTCAAAACAATGATAATGTTATAAAAATGAAGGAATTCCAAAGTTTTGGAAAAGTTTAAGATTACAGATGTTGGGGTTTGTGAGAACATCCATGAGAGAAATGGAATAGTTGAGTCGGAGGAAACAGAACATCAATGATGGCTTCAATAATATATGAGCAGGTCAGAAAGCAACATTGAGAGAAGGATTTTTTATACCTGGTCCAACACAGAATCCAGCAATAATCCCAACAACACAAGCCACACTGGCATAGTGCATCCATGGAACCTGTCAATATAGTAGCACATGGGTGAGCGTGGATAACGTCTCACTGTTGACCTATAATATTCATCAACAAATGCAAATTATACAACGAGAAAAGATTGTGCCTTTTACTATCTCAAAGTGTTTCACAGCCAATGAGGTACTTCTTTGAAGAGTAGTCAATGTTGTAATGTAGAAACATGCAGCCAGTTTGAACAAAGCAAGATACCACTCACAGCAATGACGAAATGATCTTTTGACTTTGAGTGAGCGATAAGTATTGGCTAGTGTAGATAGAGGAAACAGAAACATAGCAGCAGGTCATTTAGCTCTCAAACCTGCTCCACCGCTCTAGATCATAGCTGATCATCTACTTAATGCCATTTTACCACGCCTTCTCCTGATGTCATTTGTAACTAAAAACCTATTGATCTCTGTCTTAAACATACTCAATGACTGAGCTCCACAGCCCTCTAGGGTAGAAAATTCCAAAGAATCACCACCCTATGAATAAAAACATTCCTCCTCATCGTAATCTTAAATGGCTTGCTCCTTACTCTGAGACTGTATTCCATGGTTGTATATGCCTTCAGGACAGGGGATACCAATTTTCTGAAGGCACCCTGTTGACTCTTCTGACGTTTTTTATAAATTTCTGAGATCACCACTTATTTTGGTAAATTTCAGAGACAAGAGGGCCGGTCTCTTCAAGCTTTCATCCTGGGACTATCCCAGGAATCAATCTGATGAACCACTGCTGCACTCCCTCGAGGCAAATATATTCTTTCTAAGGCAAAGGGATCAAGAGTTGTACAGAATACTTCAGGAGCAATCTCAACAGTGTTCTGGACAACTAAAACAAGACATCTTTATTCCTGTACTCAAATCAGCTTGTGATAGAGGGCAACATATCAATATACCATTTGAATTCCTAATCGCTTGCTGCATCTGTACGCTAGCTTTCAGAAACTTATGAATGAGGACATCAATTTTTCACATCAACACTCTCACTATTTAAGAAGTATTCCAAACCTCCAATCCTCCTGCCAAAGTGAATAATCTTTTTATACTGAATATGCCATGCTCCTGAAGAAGGGCTTATGCCCGAAACGTCGATTCTCCTGCTCCTTGGATGCTGCCTGACCTTTTTCCAGCAACACATTTTTCAGCTCTGATCTCCAGCATCTGCAGTCCTCACTTTCTCCTATGCCATGCTCTTGCCCACTCACTCAGCCTGTCCAAAATAACTTGAAACCTCTTTGTATCATCCTCACAACTCACATTCCTACCTAGGACATCCCAGGGAGAGCTCCTATGGTTTTCCTGAAACTCCCACCTTTGGAACGACAGAGTTTTTTCCTTGAATATCTCATCCAGAATATGGCACTGCAGCAATCCAGCGCCCATTCATTCTTGGCCTAGCACCAGTGCTGTCTCCCTCAGTTACTGACCATCTAACAAGGCAGGGCTCCCTCGGTACTGACCTCTAACCATTCAACACTCCCTCAGTACTGATCCTCTGCCAGTGCATCAATACCTCAGTAGTCACCCTAGACAGTACTAACCTTGTGACAGTGCAATGCTCCCTCAGCACTGACGCTGTGACAGTGCCGCACTCCATCAATACTGACGCTTAGAAGTTGGAAACTATGGATAATGACGACATTCCTGCATGAGTACAGACGTCGTGTGCTCCAGAACTTGTGTGACATTAGCCAAACTACTCTGGTACAGCAAAAACATTAGAAACTACCTGACAAATGTGGAAAATTGCCCAGAAATGTCTTGCGCACATAAAGCAGGACAAATCAAATTGGCCAATTGCCTCCCCATTAATACATTCTTGATCATCAATACAATGATGGAAGATGTCATCAATAATGCTATTCGGCAGCACTTGTTTAGCAATATCTTGCTCACTGATGCTCAGTTTGGAGTTTGCCAGAGCTGCTCAACTCCTGACGTCATTGCAGTCTTAGCTCAAACATGGACAAAAAAGTTGAACTCAAGAAATGGTGAACATGACTGCCCTTGACCAACACAGTATCTGGCCAATTATGGCACCTGGCTTGTGATTTTAAATTAACCTGTTGGACTATAACTTGGCGTTGTGTGACTTCTGACCTCAAAACTCTATTGATCACAATCTTGAATATACTCCACAACTGATCCATAGATCTTTTGAGGGAGAATTTCAAAGATTTTGGAATCCCTACAGTGTGGAAACAAGCCATTCGGCCCATCAAGTCCACACTGATCCTCCAAAGAGCATCCCACCCCCTACCTTCTCCATGGCTAACCCACCCAGCCTGTACATCCCTGGACACTGCTGTCAATTTAGCACGGCCAATTCACCTAACCTGAACATCTTTGGACTGTGGGAGGAAACCAGAGCACCCCACACAGACACAAGGAGAAATGCAAACTCCACGCAGAGATTCGCCTGAGGCTGGAATCGAACCCAGGTCCCTGGAGCTGTGAGGCAGCAGTACTAACCACTGAGCCATCGTGCCATCAAACAAGTGTTTGGTGAAGAAATTTCTCACCTGAATCCTAAATGAATGCCTCTGTATACCGAGACTGTGCTAATTCTAGACCAGTGCTTCCAAACTATTTTCCAATGTGACTCCATTTTACTGTTTGAAAATTAATGTGACCCCAGACACCAGCAAAAACAAAGCAGCCATAAAGCAGCATAGAAACATTCAGCGTGTAATTAAAGTTTGTGTATTATAGATCAGCCTACAATACATCACGCAAATATGAAACTCTAAAGTACTGTGTGGAAAATGCTATTATTTTATGTAGTTACACAGATTTCAGCCAACATGTCCAATTACGTACATATGTCTGCCTTTCCATTCTCCACACACTTCCCAACCCATTCACTCATCACTCCCTCTTCCAAATATCCTGTACACATCAACAAGTCCCTCGTCACAACTGCTCTCCTCTCTACACAAACATACCCGCTGGCCTGAGTCAGTATCCTGGGGTAAGCAGCTCGTACAAGACAGAGAGGGGAAGAAAGTTTGATTTGGAGATGCCGGTGTTGGACTGGGGTGTACAAAGTTAAAAATCACACAACACCAAGTTATAGTCCAACAGGTTTAATTGGAAGCTCCGAAAGCTTGTGTGCTTCCAATTAAACCTGTTGGACTATAACCTGGTGTTGTATGATTTTTAGCAGCATTTGAAGCTGCTACTCAACTTTCCCAGCTCAGCTGGTTTCTCCCTCACACCAGACACAGTCAGTCTCTGCCAGGTCTCTGTCCTCGGCATTTGCCACTTAAAGTGTTTTCTGATCCTGTGGGTCCAACGCTGGTCATACTAATGACTCTAGACTAGGATGTGTCCCCTCCACAGTTGCCATTGGTGCTGGGAGGAAGGGCAGCTCACCATCCCGATGTGCCCCATCCAATTCACTGTTTGGAAACCTGTTCTAGATTTCAGATTCTCGAGTTGGGGGGAGCGGGGGGGAACAGCCTCTCAATATCTACCCAGTCAAATCCTCTCAGAATCCTGCCTCTTTCAATTGAACAATACCTCATTTTTCTAGATTTCTGAGAATGCACATCCATTTTACTTAATCTGTCACCATCAGCCAACTCCCTCATCTTCAGATAATGGAAACAGTTTCTCCAATTGTACTCGATTTACATAAACTCTGAACATCTCAAATCCTCTCCTTCACTTTCTCAGAGCAGAACAATCCTAGTTTCCCTACAAATCTACAAAATTGTTGTGGTTCTGTTCGCCGAGCTGGGAATTTGTTTTGCAGACATTTCGTCCTCTGTCTAGGTGACATCCTCAGTGCTTGGGAGCTTCCTGTGAAGCGCTTCTGTGATGTTTCCTCCGGCATTTATAGTGGTTTGAATCTGCCGCTTCCGTTTGTCAGTTCCAGCCGTCCGTTGCAGTGGTCGGTATATTGGGTCCAGGTCGATGTGTTTGTTGATTGAACCTGTGGATGAGTGCCATGCCTCTAGGAATTCCCTGGCTGTTCTCTGTTTGGCTTGTCCTATAATAGTAGTGTTGTCCCAGTCGAATTCATGTTGCTTGACATCTGCGTGTGTGGCTACTAAGGATAGCTGGTCGTGTCGTTTCGTGGCTAGTTGGTGTTCATGGATGCGGATCGTTAGCTGTCTTCCTGTTTGTCCCATGTAGTGTTTTGTGCAGTCCTTGCATGGGATTTTGTACACTACATTAGTTTTTCTCATGCTGGGTATCAGGTCCTTCGTTCTGGTGAGTTGTCTGAGAGTGGCTGTTGGTTTGTGTGCTGTTATGAGTCTTGGTGGTAGCAGTAGTCTGGCTGTCAGTTCGGAAATGCTCTTGATGTATGGTAGTGTGGCTAGTCCTTTGAGTTGCGGCATGTCCTTGTTCCATTGTCTTTCCCTTAGGCATCTGTTGATGAAATTGCGCGGGTATCCGTTTTTGGCGAATACATTGTATAGGCGAACACATCACAGAAGTGCTTCACAGGAGGCTCCCAAGCACTGAGGATGTCACCTAGACAGGGGATGAAACGTCTGCAACACAAATTCCCAGCTCAGCAAACAGAACCACAACAACGAGCACCCGAGCTACAAATCTTCTCACAAACTTTGAAAATCTACAAAATTCCCAACAGCCTCTACTGATGGACGGCACAATGGATCAGTGGTTAGCACTGCTGCCTCACAGCACCAGGGGCACAGGTTTGATTCCAGCCTCAGGCGACTGTCTGTGTGGAGTTTGCACATTGTCACCGTGTCTGTGTGGGTTTCCTCCAGGTGCTCCGGTTTTCTCCCACAATCTAAAGATGTGCAGGTTAGGTGAATTGGCCATGCTAAATTGCCCATAGAGTTAGGTACATTAGTCAGGGGTATATGTGGGGAATGGGTCTGGGTGGGTTACTCTTCGGAGGGTTGGTATGGACTTGTTGGGTCGAAGAGCCTGTTTCCATACTGTAGTTAATCTAATCTAATCTTCTCCAAGATCCTCCCTGAAATACATTTCCAAAAGATGAATGTAATGATTCAGCTGAGGCCACAGTATATTGTTGGCTGTAAATACATTGGGATTTTCTGATGTTGGAAATGACTTTGGATTCAAACCCTGTTCATACGTTTGCAATACCAACTCAGCCCTGGACATACAGGTGCCAGTATGTTAATAAATGAGGTGAAGACTCTGACTGGATAAACAGAGACAATCAAGAATTACCTCAAATAGTAATGACATTGTGATCCCAGCACAAGAGAATCCCATGAAGCTGAATCCACCAATCAGCAAAGGACGTCTCCCTACTCTCTCGATCGTTAAACTCTGAATCACAAAGAGTAACAAAATGAACCAATCAGACGGTGCCACTGGAAAACAGTGCTTCACTCTGTAATTCAGTCAACACAGCACCTGTTTCATTAGCAACAAATGATCTCCTCTGTATCCAAGGTGATGAGCAGGTCATTAAGTATAGACTACATTGGGTCAGGACACCTCTCAGCCCTCCCCCCAGCTCCACCATCCTCGGCCACTGACCCCTGTACCACAGGTCAGCTGCTTTTACCACATCCTCCCCCAATTCCAACTCCCAAAACATCCCACCAACAGTCAGCCCAAGTCAAAAACCCCAAATATAACCCTTGCCCAATATTAAAATGATGTCCAATATCTGGCACTCCCTAGACCTCAGCAAAAATAGGTCTCTTCACATTTGCAGATCCCAGACTCCTCAGCTATCAAAAAAGTGAGTGAGAGATAACTTTAGAGAGGAATAACAGACACTCCCCATGAGTTACAGAGTGCAAGCTAATCAAGGTGTTCAGGCTGGATTATGTAAAATAACAGAACCAGAAGTGAGTTACAGAGTGGAATCTAATCGAGGGGTTAAACATAGATTATACCTAGAACAACACATACTCAGGAGTGAGTTTAGAGACTGGAACTTAAGAGGTTCAAGGTGGACTATATATAGAATAGACATCCTGGAGCGAATTATATACAGGGATCTTATGGAGGTGTTTGGGTGGTTCATGTATAGAATAATAGATACCTGGGAGTGCTTTACAAGCTGGAATCTAATCAAGGAATTCAGGTGGTTTGTATATAGTACAACTGAGATCCAGGTGTGAATTACAGCCTGGAATCCAATTAAGGGGCTCAGAATAGTTTATTTGTAGAATAACAAATACCTGGAATTGTGTTACAGACTGGAATCTAATAGAGGGATTCAGATGGTTATTATAAATACAGTAACAGATAACCAGAATGAATTATAGCCTGCAATCTAATTGAAGGGTTCACATGTTTTATATATAGAACAGGAGGTACCCAGGAGCAGAGATTGGAAGTTAATCATGGATTTTGAGGTGTCAGGTTTAAATCTGGAATAACAGATATTCAGGAATGAATTACAGACTGAAATCTAATTGAGAAGTTTAGGGGTTTATATATAGAATGATAGACAATGGGAGTGAATTAAAGACTGGAATCTAATTGAGGAGTGTTGGTGCATTTATAAAGAAAATATGGAGTGCTTTATAAGCAGAAGAGCAGAAACTTAGGGATTGAGTTATCCATGAATGCGAGTCATATGCTAAACTTGCGTTTCACTTTCTCTTGTCACAAAATTTCACTGAAATTCACTGTATTCTGATAATAATGATGGATAAAGGTTGCTGAAATCAGAGTTAATTAAGACAACTCCTTATTCCTTCCTTTCCACTGCAAATAGGGCTGCTGATGTGATGTGGATTCCTACAGCACAATCCTGCAAGTATTTCTCCCTCAAGTCTGTATCCAAGTCATTTCAGGCAGCGCATTCCATATCACAACTTGCTGCATCAAAAACAATTCACCCTCATGCTGCTTCTTTTTTCAATTATTTTAAGTCTGTGTCCTCTGTTTACTGACTCTACCACTAGAAACAGTTTCTCCCCACGATTTTGATCGCATCCTCTAAATCTGCTCTTAATCTCTCTGCTCTAAGGAGAACAATCCTCATCTCTCTATGTAACCAAGTCCTGCATTGCTGGCTCCGTTCCAGTAAATATACCAAATCTTGCACAAACCTTCCAACAAACCTCCTGGAGTCCACGCGAAATGAATTCCACCAACGGGTGGTGAAGGTAAACGAGGATAGTAAAGTTTAACAAATGGTTGTAATTTTATAACCAATCCTTCCAGTTCCAGTGGGTAACATTGCCTCTCCCACTCAGGGCCTATATCGATGACAGCACTGTGAGTTTCTGTGAGTAACTATGTGCAGCTGAGGTTAAAGTTCTTGCTGTAGTTCTAGGAGGGTCTTATAACTGTCAGCACATCAGAGCTGGAGACTTAGACTAGTCTGTGAGAGAGGATTCGTTCTCAAATCTGCACCATCTTCTGTTTATTAAAGTCAAAAAGCACCAAGCAATTTCACTCCTGGGACCAAAAACCACCAGCATTAGTCTCTTTAATTGTCAAAAACCTTATTCAGTGTTACATAGCGTGGGTCATGCTCCACTTAAAATAGGAGAGAGCAGCTCACAGAATAAATTCTGCTGTTAGTTGAAGTAATGAACAGTGAGACAAAGAATCCTCTCCTCGCACATCAGTTCCTGTTCATACATCGTGTGCTGTTGTGCAAAAGAGCAAATAAACCAGCCAGGAACTTTGAGAAAACGGTAGAAAGATGCTGAGGAAGAGGGAGAAAGAAAGAGGAACAGAGAGAGAGAAAGATGGGACAAAGGAAGACACAGAGAGAATGTGTGTGGGTGGTGGAGGGAAAGTGTTAGGGACAACACTCGCATTGATGGCTACCTTGAATGGATTTGCATAATTAGGTGTGGCTAACCCTGCTGCAATGGTTAACACTGCTTTCAGGCTGTAAAATGCCTGCTGACATTCCTCCGTCCACTGATATTTTCTACATTTCTTCAACACGTCAGTGAAGCAACCACACACTGTTAAAATTCGGTGTGAATCTCCGATAAAAAACACTCAGTCCCAGGAATCGTAGTGCTTCCCTCTTCATTGGTGTTATGGGAAACTCGCGTGGGGCTATCTTTCCACATCCAATAACGTGGCCTAGGAATGTGACTCGGGCTTTCATGAACTGTATCTTTGCCAGTTTATCACCAAGCCCGTCTCCCGAAGTCAATCGAACAATTCCGATAGATACTCCGAATGTTCCTTCTATGTGTGACTAAAAATCAGGTCGTCAGTGCACACCACACAATTAGTAATCTCAAAATAACTTCATTGGTTAGTCTTTGGAATATGGCTGCCGCATTTTTCATACCAAATGGCATGCCTTTAAACTGGTACAGTCCATTCAGTGTCACAAAAGCTAAAATGTTCTTCGCTCTTTTGGATAAAAGTACCTGTCAGTGTCCTCTAAGTAAGTCCAACTTTGAAATATAAGTTGCTGATCCAACCTTCTCAATACAGTTTTCCAAATGTGGAATGGGATATGAATCAAATTTTGTAATGTATTGACATTGCGAGAGTTCACACATAATTGTCAAGTACCATTTGGTTGTGGCACTATCAATATATGAGCTCGGTTCGCTGCAATTCACTTTCATTCTATTGTCTTTAAGAATGCATTCAATCTTTTTCAACCTGTGCCAACTTTAGAGGGTTAAGAGTATAAGGATGTTACTTAATCGGAACAGCATTGTCAGTATCTACATCATACATAATCAGATCAGTACTTCCCATCTTATATCCATATCTCCCCATGTGATTGTAATAAATCTTTCAGGTCATTTTGATTTTTCTCTGGAAGGTAACTCAATAATTTGAGTACTTCCTCATTGTCCAATTTAATTTGAAATTCAGAATCTGAACTTGGTTCTTCACTCCGTGTTGTAACCAGTAACATATTCTCCTTTTGCTTTCCTTCCCTATCAAAATACCTTTTGAGCATATTCACAGACACACTCTGTGAGATTTCTTTCTATCTGGCATTCTTATCAAGTAATTCACCTCATTTAATCTTCATTTGATTTGATAAAGCCCACTAAATCTTGCCTTAAAGGTTCATCTCCCACTGGTAATAATACTAAACTTTATCTCCACTTTTTAAATTTCTTGTGTGCTTCCTGTCTTATCACATGCTGTACTAATTTTAAATTCTAGGAGAAAGTGAGGACTGCAAATGTTGGAGATCAGAGTCGAGAGTGTGGTGCTGGAAAAGTACAGCAGGTCAGGCAGCATCTGAGGAGCAGGAATGAGGCTTATGGGCCAAGGGAGCTAAGAGATAAAAGATTATGTCTCAGCCCCCTTGGCCCAAAAGCCTCGTTCCTGGTGAAGAGCCTATTGTCGAAACATCGATTCTCCTGCTCCTCGGATGCTACCTGACCAGTTATGTTTTTCCAGCACCACATTCTCGACCCTAATTTTAATGTTGTCTAGCCAACTCATCTGCTCTATTTAATCTTTTCTTGAAATCTGACACATAGCCCAAAAAAGTGGTCTCTGAACTCTGACTCACCAATTTCTCCTTAATTAATTTCAGTGCTCATCTTACCTCACGCCTAAAAACTAATTCAAATGTACAGAATTTATTTGATTCATTAGGTGTATCCCTAATTGCAAAAAGTACAAATGGAATTCCCTTATCCCAGTCCTCTGTATAATCTTGACTATAAGCCCTCAACACAGTCTTTAAGGATTGATGCCACCATTCTAATGCTCCAGGTGATCCTGAATGGTATACAATGTATTTGAATCTTATTCCTAAGCTATCTGAAATTTCTTTGAATAACTTTGATATAAAATTTGACCCATGATCCAAGGTATTTCTGTCGGTAGTCCATATCTCGTAAAAAATTTGAGTATCTCTTCTACAATCCTTTTGGCCCATGATATTGAGTAATGGAATTGCCTCTGGAAATCTAGTAGCCACATCTGTTATGGTCAACAAATACTGGTTCCCACTTTTTGTTTTAGGCAAGGGTCTGACTCAATCAACTGATACTCTTGTGAAAGATCCCTCAAATGTGGGAGTGGGTATACAGTGTACTAGTTTTATCACAGCCTGAGCTTTTCCAATTACGTGACACAATGACATGATTAGATTAGGTTCCGTACAGTGTGGAAATAGGCCCTTCGGCCCAATGAGTCCACACCGACCCTCCGAAGAGTAACCCACCCAGACCCGTTTCCCTCTGACTAATGTACCTAACACTGTGGGCGGCACGGTGGCACAGTGGTTAGCACTGCTGCCTCACAGCGCCTGAGACCCGGGTTCAATTCCCGCCTCAGGCGACTGACTATGTGGAGTTTGCACGTTCTCCCCGTGTCTGCGTGGGTTTCCTCCGGGTGCTCCGGTTTCCTCCCACAGTCCAAAAGATATGCAGGGTCAGGTGAATTGGCCATGCTAAATTGCCGCGGGTCGGTGTGGACTTGTTGGGCCGAAGGGCCTGTTTCTACACTGTAATGTAATCTAATCTAATCTATGGGCAATTTAGCACGGTCAATTCGCCTCACCTGCACCTCTTTGGACTGTGGGAGGAAACTGGTGCACCCGAAGGAAACCCATGCTCACTGGGAGAATGTGCAAACTCCACACAGGCAAAGGCCCGAGGCTGGAATCGAACCTGGGACCCTGGTGCTGCGAGGCAGCAGTGCTAACCACTGAGCCACCATGCCAACTATTTGGCAAATTTCAACCATATCCAAATGCAGGCCAGGCCATTAAAAATGGTTTTGTATGTTGGCTTGAGTTTTCCTTTCTCCTAAATAACCTCCCACAAGTAATCCATGTACTAACCACAACACCTCCTTTCCATAACCTGCCGGTAATACAATTTCATGAACTTCTGCCCATTTCTAGTCTGCTTGAAGACTTCATTTTTAAGATAACAAAATTCTGGGATATACTCAGATTCTTCTAAGTATCCCTTTTGATACAACTGCTTTAGCTTTTCCTCTTTCTGTTGTAATTCAGTTTTCTCTGTAACTATACTTCCTGTAACACCTCAGTTTCCTGATTTTCCACTGACTTTTCAATCACAATAGGCATCACTCCCACCTGTGACCAAGCTATATCATTATTAAGGATAAACTGTACTTCCAGAACTGAGAATTTCTCTATTACTCCTCCTACCGCTTTTCCCCACCCTCTCTGACCACACTGCTCTCCTCACCTTGAATTCCACATTTTATCACTTTTTCTGGCCCTGCTCCCTCTGAAGTACATATCGCCTCATCTCTCACCATCAAAGATTGACCTACTCCCATATCTCTTAAAACCTTACTTCCTTTACCTACTCCTCCTGGTACCTGAGTCACCTTACCAATGCAAGTAAATTCTTTAAAGAGATCTGGCTTTTTCTCCTCAACCATCCCTGACTGGGTTGTATATTCTGGTGCAGCTTTTCAGCTTCCACTATGCTTTCCTTTACCATTTCAAAATTCACTGGGGTGGCACGGTGGCTCAGTGGTTAGCACCGCTGCCTCACAGCACCAGGGTCTCAGCGTGGGTTTCCTCCGGGTGCTCCGGTTTCCTCCCACAGTCCATAGATGTACAGGTTGGGTGAATTGGCCATGCTAAATTGCCCATAGTGTTAGATGAGTTAGTCAGAGGGACTTGTTGGGCCAATGGGCCTGTTTCCACACTGTAGGGAATCGAATCAAATCCTGTATTCTCACATCCATCTTCCCAGTGTTTTTTTCCAAACCACCAACACTTCATGCAGCCAACCTTATAACAGTGGAAGTACCCTGAGCTTCATTTCTTCTCTATCCTCCTCATGGGTTTTCTTTTTGGCCTCTGCTAAACTATCTTTAATATTTACAATGAGATCTCTTTTTCCCTTACCACCTAAGGATTTCTCTTTCCCCAATTTCTATCCCTCACAGATTGAAATTATGAACCAACTCATAATCATCTGCCATTTCTGCTGCTAATCTTGCAGTCTTAACTCTCTGCTCTTCCACATGAGTTCTTACCACTTCAGGAAGTGAATTTTTGAACTCTTCCAAAATAATCGTCTCTCTAAGAATGTCATATATTTGATCTATTTTCAATGTCCTTACCACTACCAAATTAATTTTGTTTGATCCTTTCAAACTCTATGTACGTTTGACCAGGTTCCCTCCTTAGATTCCTGAAATGGTATCGGTTGGCTTCTGGTATGAGCTCATATGCACTTAAGATGGCATTTTTCACCTCATTATTCTCTCCAGATACCTGTTCTGACAGTGATGCAAATGCCTCACTAGCTCTACCTACCAACTGGGTGCATTTGATGGTTCAGTGGTTAGCATTGCTACCTTGTAGATGATGCACAGGCTTTAGGGAGTCAGGGTGAGTCACACACTGCAGTATTCCTAACCTCTGACCTGCTCTTGTCGCCACTGAGTTTATGTGGTGAATACAGATGAGTTTCTGGTCAATGGTAATGCCCAGGATGTTGACAGTTGGATATTCAGTGATGGTAATACCACTGAATGCCAAGGGGCGGTGGTTAGGTTGTCTCCTATTGGTGATGGTAACAGCCTGCCATTTGTCAGTCCAAGCCTGGATATTGTCCAGATTTTGTTGCATTCGAACATGGACTGCTTCAGTGTCTGAGGAGTTGTGAATAATGCTGAACATTGTGCAATCATCGGCAACATCCCCACTTCTGACCTTATGACGGAGGGGAAGATCATTGATGAAGTAGCTGAATGTGGTGGGGCCTAGGACATTACCCTGAGGAACTCCTGCAATGATGTCCTGGAGCTGAGATGTCTGACCTCTGACAACCATCTTCCTATGAGCCAGGTGTGATTCCAACCAACACAGAATACTCCCCCCAAGTCACATTGATTCTATTTTTGCTAGGACTCCTTGATGTCAAGGGCTGTTACTCTCACCTCATCTCTGGAATTCAGCTCTTTTGTCCATGTTTGAATCAGGGCTATAATACGTCAGGAGCTTTGGTCCTAATGGAACCCAAAGTAGGCATCACTGAGCAGGTCATTGCTGAGCAGGTGCTGCTTGATAGCTTCCATCACTTTACTGATAATCATGAGCAGACAGATAGGATGGTAATTGGCTGGGTTGGATTTGTCCTGTTTTTAATGTATAGGACATGCCTAGGAAGTTGTCAGGTAGATACCAGTGCTGCAACTGTACTGGAAGAGCTTGGCTAGGAGAGCCGCTAGCTCTGGAGCACAAGTCTGGACAACAGTTGGAACTTTGTCAGGGCTCATAGCCTTTGCAGTATCCCGTGCTTCCAACTGTTTCTTGGTATCACGTGAAGTGAAGCGAATTGGCTGAAGTCTGGTATCTGTAATGCTGGGGACCACTGAAGGAGTCCGAGATGAATTGTTCACTTGGCAATTGTGGATGATGATTACAGCGAATATTTCAGCCTTATCTATGCACTGTGTGCTGGGCTCTTTCATCATTGAGGATACGGATACTTATGGAGCCTTAGTCCAACCTCCACTGAAACATGAACTGGTTGGGTTTAAGGTGGCTTGGATTCCCATTTCAGATATATTTTGCCTTTTAGCCTCCCACCTGAACCAAACCGACCGAACCCACGTTTGTGGCTCCCCCATTTCATCCTGTTCCTGTCTTTATATGTCACCTGACCTGCTGAGTATTTCCAGCATTTTCCGCTGGTCCTTCAGGGTTACAGCATCTTCAGGAATTTATTACAAATGTCTCCATGCCTGGCTTTTTGTTTTAGGGTTCTTGGTGAAATAGGAAATAAGCTGTAACTTACCCCAATCAGTCCGGCAACAACCTCAATTGCACCAGTCCCCACAGTAGTGTATTGGATATATTGCTTAGGGATCCCAGATTTTTCAAATATCCTATTTGTATAGAACCAGATCTGAAAGAAAAACAGATTGGTTTATACAAGCAGATCAGTTTGCAGCTCAAATTAATCATGAAACAAATCATTGACAGAAACAGATCTTAGTCTGGTATATTCTCAAATGCAGCTCATCATTGGGTAGTGTTAGCTGTCACTCAGTGGTAACACTTCTGTCTCAGAGTAAGATGGTGGGAGTTCAAGTAATGTTTCAGAAGCTTGAGCACAAGATCCAGGCTGGCACTCCAAGTGCAGTAGTGAGGGACAATGCAACATTACAGAGGGTTAATAGTGAGGGAGTGCACCACTGTCAGGGAGTCAGGACTGAGGGAGCACTGCACTGTCAGAGGGTCAGTACTGAGGGAGTGCCACATTGTCAAAGGGTCAGTAATGAGGGAATGCTGTACTAGTGGAGGGTCAGTACTGACTGAATGCTGGACTGTCGGAAGGTCAGTATTGAGGGAATACTCCACTGTTGGAGGGTCAGTGCTGGAAGAGTGCAACATTGTCAGAGGATCAGTACCGAGGGAGTGTCGCACTGTTGGAGGATCAGTGCTAAGGGACTGCTGTACTGTTGGAGGATCAGTACTGAGGGAGTGCTGCATTGTCAGGGGGTCAGTACTGAGGGAGTGCAGGACTGTCAGAGGATCAGTGCTGAGGGACTGCTGCACTGTTGGAGGATCAGTACTGAAGGAGTGCAGCACTGTCAGAGGGTCAGGTGGGGATGTGCCGCATTGTCAGACGGTCAGTACTGAAGGAATACCCCATTGAATGAGGACAGCAAGTTAAATTGAAGCCTCATGTGTCAGTTCAGGCAGATGTAGAAGATCTCATGGTCGAACTGAAGAACAGGGGAGTTCTCTCTGATGGTCTGATGATATTTGTCACTCAACCAATATCTTTAAAGAGATAATCTGGTCTTTATCTCGTTCCTTGCTGAACTTACTGTGTGCAAACTGATTGCTGTGTTTCTTACCTTACAACAGTGGCCACACTTCAAATGTTAGTCATTGGCTGTGAAGTGCTTTGCGATGTTCTGAGGTCACGAATGTGCAAAGGAAAAGCAAGTCTTTCTCCCTTTTGGCCTCTCGCTTCTTTGACAAACCCAATTTCCCTTCGTTTCCATCCTCACTCACCGCGTCTATTCCTGAAAGCTGCATCCCAATGTTGATCACAATGACTGACACGAGCTGCCATCGGACTGAGTAATCGGCTATCAGCTGGAAAACTGAGATGGTTTGTAAGGAAGTCAATGATCTCTGCTCTTCCTGCATCTCCTCAATCTCTGCCTGTATGTTGCTGTTGTACTTGTTCCGATACCACGTTAGTGCTAGGGGAAAGAATGGCAAAGGAAAGAAAAAATAAATTATCTGATTATTCAACATGGCCACAGATTCAGTCCCTGGTATCTCACCCATTTTCCCAACTCTCTGTGGCCAGTTAGACTTGCCCACTATGTGAGGCACAAATGAATTTGTCTCTGGAATTTATTATGCACAATGGCGCAACAAGATGCAGCCCCAGTAAGACCATCTTGCATCTCACCTCTGATCCCAAATAGCCATCTTTCACCTCAGTTGGGCAGTAGACAGGAATGTGAGGCCAAGCAGATTGACAAAGCAGACTCATTGGGCTGAATGGCCTCCTTCTGCTCCATTTCTTATGATCTTGTGACCCTGGGCAGACTGACCATTTCATTCTCAGACAGTGTTGGTGAGAGTGAGACTGTTATTTCACCTTCTCTCTTGCTCACTGACACATGGTCATTGGGAGATGCTATTGAACCACTGCTCTGCAGAAGAAGAGGAACAGGTTGTTCAGCCAGTTCAGCACAGAGGGTGTGGAAAAGGCTGCCTGATCCACCCACCTGGGTAAAAACAATGAGGTAAAAACAATGATGAAGGGTATTCCTGATGAAGGGCTTTTGCCCGAAACGTCGATTTTACTGCTCCTCGGATGCTGCCTGAACTGCTGTGCCTTTCCAGCACCACTAATCCATGATCTACCACCTGGACAAGATTAAAACCCTGGCTCCAAATGTGTTTCTGGGACAATCCAGCAGTGACCTGGCCCACTGTCTAGCTACAATCTCTCATTAGTACAAGGGGAAAAGCGAAAATATGAAACAGTAGCTGAAACAGATGCAGACAGAGACCCATTCACATAGCCAATCATAATTTTTTAATTCATCAGTGGGAAGTGTGCCATGCTGGCTGGGCCAGCATTTATTGCTCTTTATGGTCTGGAGAATGTGGTGGTGAGCCACCATCTTGAACTGTTGCAGATTGGAGGGTGCACGGGACACTCATAATGTTTTTGGGGATGGGAGTGGGGGGCAAGGGGCAAGTCCCAGAGTTTTGACCCAGCAACACTGAAAACGGCAATATAATACCATGTCAGGATAGTGAGTGGTTTGGTGGGGAACTTACAGGTGGTGGTGTTCCAATGCATCTGCTGCATTTGTCCTTCTAGATGGTTGTGGTTGTGAGTTTGGACGGTGCTGTTGGTGTATTTCTGCAGTGCATCTAACAGATAATACATAATACTGATACCGAGCATCGGTGGTGGAGAAAGTGAATGCTGAAGATGTGAGATGAAGTGCCAGTCAGGCAGGCTGCTGTGTCCTGAGTGATGTCAAACTGACTGAGTGTTGTTGGAGCTGCACGAATCTAGGTAAGAGGGGAGTATTCCCTCACGCTCCTCACTTGTATCTTGTGGATGGCGGACAAAATTTGGGGAGTCACAAGGAGAGTTATTCACTGCAGAATATCCAGCCTCTGACCTGCTCTTACAGCCACAGTATTTTTAGTGGATAGTCCAGTTCAGTTCCTAGTCAATGATGACCCCCAGGATGTTGATAGTGGGGAATTCAGTGATGGCAATGCCATTAAACATCAAGGGGAGGAGGTTAGACTCTCTTTTGTTGCAGGTGGTAATTACCAGGTACCTGTGTGGCACAAGCATTAAAAGCAAGGCCTAAAGTGCTCACAGCACGGACTGCGAACTGCTGACACTGGAAACACTAGGGAGTTCAGCTAGGTGTGGGAACTGCTGGGTATTGTTCTGGCAATTTTTGAGAGGGCTGCTTTGTGGTTGAGTTGTTGCTGGTCAGGTCGAAGTGTGGGCCTGGGTGAGGAGGGCGAGCAGCCGTTCTGTTAACGAGGCGTTGACTCAAAATGTTAACTTTGCTTTCTGCCTGTAGATGCTTCCAGATCCACTAAGATTCTCCAGCAATTTCTGTTTTTGTTTCAGATCTCCAAAATCTCCAGTTTTAATTTAGGTTGGTTTGTGTTGGTATACAATTCGGCTGTTGGTGGTGCACACAGCACCTCATGAGGCCCAGTTGTGAGTTGCTAGATCAGTTCAAAGTCTGTCCCATTTTGCACAGTCATAGTGGCACACCGCACAATTGAGGTACTCGCAATGTGAAGACTGATAAAATTATCAGTGATATTATGGAACTCGCTTTTATCAAATATTCTAAATTGTTTTCTACTTTCATCCTGGAGTGACAATGCTGATTGTTTCTGTCACACTGAAAGTAGGAAAGATTGAGCTCTACCACATGCTTTGGAGCTACTTTCAACTGATATTTTAAGTCCCCTTTTAGTCATCAACACAACACACCACCTTCTGCTGCTTCCTCTCCCTCCACTCCTTCCCCTTCCAACTCTCCATCCACAATTCCACCCCCTCTCTCCCCTCCTCTTCTCCTCCCTCCCCCAGCCCTCCCCTCCATCCCCATTCCCAGTTCACACCTCGCACTGTGGCTGCAATGTCCTCTTTCTGGATCAGCAGATATCGCGGACTTTCTGGGAACCAAGGAAGGAACAGCAGTTCAACCAGGGCTGGAGCCATGATCAGAGACAGCAAGAGAGGCCAATCCTTCTCCTGTAGACAGTCACAGAAATGGAGGGGTGTGGGGTGTGGAAGAGAGAGTGACCAATAATCAGCCAGGAAGAAGGATAGAAAGGAGATGGACGGGAGTCGGGGCGTGGGGGAGAGACAAGAAAGAGATGGACACAGAGAGACAGAGTCAGAAAAAGAGAGAGAGAGAAACAAAGAGTGCACAATGGACAGAATGAAAGATACAGAGAGACATGAACAGAGATAGAGAGAGAGAGAGAGAGAGAGAGAGAGCAGAAGAGGAAGACTCAGAAATAAACACAGAGAGAACATAAAGAAAAGAGATGAACAAGGAGAGAGGGAGTTAAATAAAGAGGAATAGACAGAGGGAGAGAGAGAGAGAGAGAGAGAGAGAGAGAAAGGAAGGCAGATAGACATGGAAAAAGAAGCAGAGAGAAAGAGAGGGAGAAAAACAGAGAGAAGCAGGGAATGAGGCAAAGAGAAGGGGAGAAGAAGAAAATAAGTCATATACAAAGGAGAGAAAGCCAATGTGGATTTGTATCTGGAGAAACCTCTGCTTAGAAGTGAGCTCATTACCTAAACCAGTGTTCAGTTTGACCTAAATACAAGCACATACAAACCAGGAATGGGAGTGAGGTGGGGTTTGTGTATGTATGTACACCAGAGCCAAATACACAGACACTGTAGCATTTCTGTCAAAGGTCAAATATAATAGAGTATATGTAGATTGCAACAGGTATACCAGGAGACAGGTAAACTGTAGAGAGTACACTGGGGTGGGGGAAAAGATGTATATAAATCAGAGCAGGTGGGAAACACGAGGTGCCCAAAACTGGGAAGGAATCCGTGGGAGCCAGTGTACCAGGGGTAATGTGATGGAAGATGTATAATTAAAATATATAATGTCATTTTTGGAAGAGATATTTTACCAAAGAGGCAGATGAATGTGGGTTATTTCTATTAAGTTTACTTTAAGAGTAAATTGAGTTCAGTGTTGTGAAACTGTGACCTTACTCTGGCATTGTCCAGAAAACAAGTGGCTATGGACGCCTGTGGTGTGTTAATGGAAAACTGTATGTACCAAGGAGTGATCTTAGTTTAGAAAAACTAGAGATTGAAAGTTTTCAGGGCAATTGGGAAGAGAACTGACTGGGGTCAGAAGCTGGGATGGGAGTGGGGTGGAGTTTGTGTATGTATGTACATCAGAGCTAAATACACAGGAAGGCAAGTACATGCAGCATTTAGATTAGATTACTTACAGTGTGGAAACAGGCCCTTCGGCCCAACAAGTCCACACCGA
>NC_057731.1:44467924-44512326 GCF_004010195.1 Chiloscyllium plagiosum | reverse complement strand
GAACCCGGGTCTCTGGCGCTGTGAGGCAGCAGTGCTAACCACTGTGCCACCGTGCCGCCCTTTCTGTCAAAGGTCAAATATAATAGAGTATACATAGATTGCAGCAGGTATACAGGAGTTCAGGACAGTTCAGTGAAAACACAGTCACGTTCTTAGTTAAAAAATTAGTTGGTGCAGTTTCCAAAACAAGAGACTTTGGCTAGAAATCTATAGGTTATTAAAAGCTGAGAATCTCTCTCAGCTCTATAGGTATTCACGTAAAAATAAATACACCATTGTGCACAGAAAAGAAACTGGGGAGAAGCAGTTAACTGGAACACAAAAATTTCATAGTGAGATAATTTATAAAGGATTGCAGCTCCAGGCCAGAGACTGGACCAATAGTCTGCACATCAGCATTCTGTGCTCTCTTGTACACACTTTGTGACCCAGTGAGTAACAATCTTGTCTCTGAGTCTGTGGTATTTTAAACACAACTCCACACAGCATGGCACAGTACTGAGTACTGAAGATTTACTGCACTGTTGGAGGGTCGGAACAGAGGAAGCACTACACTGTCAAAGGCTCAGTACTGAGAGAATGCTGCACTGTTGGAGAGTAAACACTGAATGAGTACTATATTGTCAAGGGCTTAGTACTGAGGAAGCACTGAATGCTAGGAGATCAGTACTGAGGGAATACTGTACTGGCAGGGGTCAGTATGAGGAAATGTTGCACTATCACAGAATTAATACTGAGGGAGCATTGTACCATTAAAGGGTCAGTACTGAGGGAGTACTGCACTACTGGAGGGTCAGTACTGAGGGAGTACTGCACTATTAGGGGGTCAGTACTGAGGGAGTACTGCACTATTGGGGGGTCAGTACTGAGGGAGTACTGAACTGTCTGAGAGTCAGTACTGAAGAAGCACTGCTTTTTGTAAAGTCAAATATTGTGTCCGGTGACTAAAAGCATGGTCAAAGAAGTAGGTTTTAAGACATAATTTTAAAGAAGAATGTGAAGTACTGAAGTGGAGAGCTGTGAGAAGAAAATTCCTCAGCTTGGACTCCAAACAATAGTTGGCATAGTCATTGGTCAAGATATTTATATTAGAGGAGCACAGATATCTTGGAGAACCATAGGGTTAGAGGAGATTACAGAGATTGGGAGGTATGAGGCCATGGAGGGATTTGCAAACAAGGATGAGAATTTTACATTGAGGCACTGTGGGAACTAATGAGGGCCAGTTAGCCCCACAGTGACCACAGGGAAATGGAACCATGTGAGTGAGGTCACAGGCAGCCATTTTGGATGAATGTAAGTAGTTTAAGAGGAGGTGGTGGCATGGTGACAAGGTCACTTACCCAGGAACCCTGAACCCCAGGCTAATGTTCTGGAGACATTGGTTTGAATCATGCCATGGCAGATGATGAAATTTGAATTGAAATTTAAACAAAAGTTAGCCTGATGGTGACCATTGTTGACTGCCATAAAAACCCACAAATTAATGCGCTCGAAGAAAGGAAATCTGCCAATCTTACCTGGTCTCATGACTCCAGACCCAGGCCAGCAATGTGGCTAGACAGGTTAAGCAAGTGGGAAAAAGCTTGGCAGTTGGAATATATGTGTGAAAATGTGAGGTTATGCTCTTTGTGAGGAAAATTAGAGCGGCTGGATATTAGTTCAAAGCAGAGAGTGACAGCAGATAAGAATTTTAGTCTTCAAGTATAAATTACATAAAGTTAATATGCAAGTTCAACAGGTAATGGGAAGGTAAAGAGAGTGTTGACTTTATTTCAAAGTGAATGAGTATAAAGTAGGAAAGGCTTGCTAATTAATTTACAGGGTACTAGTTAGACAATAACTGGAATACTGTGAATGGTTTTGAGCCTGTTAACTAAAGAAAGATATAATGGAATTGGAAACATTTCCAAAAAGCTTCGCAATCTTTGTCCTGAGTATGTAGGGCTGACTTATGAGAAGAAGATTGGCCCTGTACGCACTAGAATTTAGAAAAATGAGAGGCGACCTTACTGAACATAAGTGATTCTTAGAGGACTTGACAGGATAGATGCAGAAGGATTGTTTCCCTTTGTGGGGGAGTTTAGGATTAATGGACACCATCTCAGGAAAAAGAGGTCACTTACTTAAGACACGGGAAAAAAAGAATTTATTTTCTCAGAGGGGAATGAAAATGTGGGAGTCTTTACGACAGACAGTTGTCAAGTCTGGATCATTAAATATATTCAAGGCTGAGTTAGACAGATATTTAATCTCTGGACAGTTAGGGAGAGGCAAAAAAGTGCTGGCCTAGCCAGCAATGCTCGTATCACATGTAACATATATCTCACGGAAGAAGCAAGCAATGCACAGGGATAGTCAAGTCTGGAAGTAACAAAGGTCTCGATGAGGGTTTCAGCAGCAGGTGATATGAGGCAGGGACCAAATCAGGTGTCATGATGGAAGTAAAAATAGCAGCATGTGGTGGTAGGGAACTTCATGATGGCACAAAATCTCTGTTCAGAAATTCATTTGGTATCAATAAAGTTGGGAATAAAAACCATAAATTGCTGGCAAAACTCAGCAGGTCTGGCAGAATGTGTGGGAAGAAAGCAAGAGTTTACATTTTGAGTCCAGTGACTCTTCACCACAACAAGGTTTTCAATGTACTGCTTCAGTCTCCAAGAGCTGGGAGAGGGATAGCGTCAAATTCGTTTCCGTGCTGTTGTGCCATCTAGCTCTTTGTCAGACTGAGATAATAGGTGAAGCAGTGCTCCCTGAAGCCATCCTCAAAACAAATTCAGATCAGCTGTCAGAGATTGAAAGGATTCAGTGTTTACCATGAGACCTCAGAGGCAGAACGCTGAATAAACTTGGGCTGGGCTGAGAGAGAAGGTGAGAGGTTTGACTCGGATTCACAAGGCTTACCTTCCCCATCAACTCACTCAGTCCCAGCACTTGGGCTGCAAACACTCCCAGACAGATGAAGATAGTAGGAATTAAACCCAGGAATCCTCGCAGATTTTTGGGAGCAATTTCACCCAGATACATCGGAACCACACTGAGTGAAATACCTGGAGATAGCAAAACATGGAGAAAGGTTTAATCAGGAGCTGGTATCAGCAGTAAAGGTACAACCTTTCAAAGCTACCAACCTGTCATTTCTAGAATCATCCCTATCCTTCTTCCTTCCTCCTTCTCTCTATCTGTCATTGTGCCTCTATCTATCCTCTCTCTTCCCGATTTAATAGTCTCCTCCCTGTTTCGCTCGGTCTGTGAGCATCTTTCTCTGTTTCTCCCTCTGTGTGCATTTCCTGCAATCCATCCCTCATTTCTGTCTCCCCTGCTGCCTTCCCCTCTCCATCTCTCTGCCCACTCTCTCCCTGCCCCTCCGCCTCTGCTCCACGTACTCTTCACCCTCAATCTGTCCCAATCCCTCCCATTCTATCCCCTCTCAATCTGTGCCCTCCTCTCTCTCTCTCTCTGCCACCACACACCTCTCTGACTGACTCTATTACTCTTAACAGTTACCCCCAAGTGGGGCAGTGATGACTGAGTGAGCTGCAAATGACCTCATTACCTGAATGGATCCCAGTCAGGAAGCGTCCCAAGATGACCATTTCCGGGGAATGCAGCACTCGGCTGAATCCCAACAGAAGTCCGGCTACTAACATCAGGAACGTACTGTACACAAGGGTGCCCTTCCTGTCAATCAATTGGAGAGATGTTTGTGGGAGACACAGTATCAAACATGACCTGCAAGATTTAATCCTCATGCAATTCTCAGGACAGCTGGTGTCCTTGCTTACCCTTCAGTTAAAAATCCATATTTTTATTTTATTTAAGTTTTTGTAGAATGACTCTTTGGAGGAGGAGAAGAAGAGTCTTTGGACTCCAACCATTAACTCTGCTTCTCACTCCGCAGACACTCCCAGAGCTGCTGACTTTGTCCTGCACTTTCTGCTTTTATTTCACCCTCTCCTCTCCCTCTCAGTTTCAACATCTTTTTTGGGAGAGAGATTGCCAGACTCCCACTCCCCTCAGTGTAAGGAAGACATAACGGACTTCACCCCTGAACAGCCTGGCTCGAATTTTAACTCCCTAGTTCTGAAAAAGGTACTCCCTACCAATGCAATCAAATCTTTAATCACTCTGATTAGATCATTCCTTAATCTTTTAAACCCTGGTCCTTGAATAAAGTCATTCTTTATTCAATGTGATAAGACATGATAGATCATTCCTTCTTCTCAACAATGTTAGGTTCTGCTTAGAGCAGACAGCAGGATTTCTAGTTGAGGTGGGAGTTGCACCCTTCTACAGTGGTCCCCTGGCAAACAGTACAAAAGACTTCAGGTAGATCTCCCAGGCTGTGCGGAGTGAACTCAGTCTCAGCCCAAGCACTGTCTCACTCTGTGGGAAATGCACAACCATCAGGTTAGGAAATCAGCAAGGATCCCTCTTCTGAATCCTGAGACAATTTCAGGAGTTTGCATGAGAAAGAGAGAGAGAGTGAAAAAGGGAGAAATGAAAGACTGAGGGAGAATGAATAAGTGAGAGAGTGAAAAACAGAACAAAAAGAGTGATAAAATGAGAATAATTGAGAGGGGCAAGAAATGAGAGACAGACTGAGAGGAAAATGGAAGAATGAGAGTCAGAAAAATGAGAATGAGGAAAAATAATAAAGAATAAAGGGAGAATGACAGGAAGACTACAAATAATCAGAGGCAAAGAGGGGCCACTCAGCCTGTTGAACCTACTCCACCATTCAATAAGATCACAGCTGACCTTATTGTAACCTCAAAACCACATTATCACCTATCCTGGTGACCTGTCACCCTGTTGCTTAACAAGAATCACTTCATCTCTGTCATAAAAATATCAAAGGACTCTGTTTCCACCACTTTTTCAGGACAGAATTCCAAAGACTCATGACTGAAGAAGTAGTTTTTAAGAAGGATCTTAAAAGAGGAAGGAGAAGTAGAGAGAAACAAGGTTTAGGGAAGGAATTCTCAGGCTGTGGGTGTAGAAAGCTGAAGTCATGGCCACCAATGGTGGAGTGTTGAAAGCTGGGGTGTGTTCAGAGACCAGAATTAGAGGAACAGGGCGACCTGGAAGTTTTGTTGGCTGGAGGAGAAATAGGGAAGAGTGAGGTCCACATGAGATTTGAAAATGAAGAGGAGGAGGACTTTAAAAGCAAAACATTGCAGCCAATATAGGTCAGAGGGCATGGGGCGATTGGGGACTGGGACTTGATGTGAGGAAAGACACAGGCAACAGAGTTTTCAATAAGATTATGGAGGGTGAGATGGGAGAGGTTGGCCTGGAGTGTGTTGGAATAGTCAAGTCCAGAGGTAACAAAAAGAAAAATGAGGGCTTCAACAGCAGCAGAGCTGAGATAAGGATAGAGAACGGGCGACGCTAATGATACTTACTGACCAAACCTTGCCACAAGCAGCCCGACGAGCAGAGAGCCAATCATCCCACCGACTGCAAACACCGAGACAGTTGCTGAATATAGCAGCACCAAGTGAGGGGTGGGTAAGGTCTGGTTGAATCGTTCCAGGAATGTGTCATTGTAGAAACCTTTAATATACTGGGAATAAATAATTCAATAGAGACACAGAACGATAGCAGGATTCAGCCCTTCAATTCTGCTCCATCATTTTAAATCATGGCTGATCATCTACCTCAATACCATTTTCACGCACCATCTGCATATCCCTTGATGTCATCAGCACTTAGAAATCTAGCAGTCTCTGTCTTGAACATACTCAGTGATTGAGCTTCCACAGACCTCAGGGATAGAGAATTCCAAAGATTCCACTGCCTGAGTGAAGATATTCTTCCCGATCTCAGTCTTTGCCCTTTATTCTGTGTCCCCTGGTTCTAGACATCCCCAGACAGCGGAAGCCATCTTTCTGAATCTGCTCTGTCATGCCCTGTAAGACTTTTCTCAGTTTCTATGAGCCCATCTCTAATTTTTCTAAAATCCAGAGGCTTGATCTCCTCAAGCTCTCTTCAGGGACAGTGTCACCATCTCAGGAATCAGTCTGGTGAATCTCCACTGCACTCCCTCGATGGCAAGTATATCTTTCCTCAGGTAAGGGAGCCCAAACTGTGCACCTTACTCCAATGCTGTACACAACTGAAGCAGGACATCTTTATTCCTGTACTCAAACCCTCTTGTGGTAAAGGGCAACTTGCCTTTGTAACGGTTTGTTGCACCTGCATATTAGCTTTCAGTGATATATGGACAAGGACATGCAGATCCCTTTGAAAATCAACACTTCCCAATCTCTCACATATCACAGTATTTAAGAAATATTCTGTGTTGCCGTTTGTCTGACTACAGTGGATAACCTCAAACTTATCCATCTTCCATGTTCTTGCTCACTCGCTCAGCCTGTCTAATTTCCCTTGAGCCTCTTTGCATCATCCTCACAATTCACATTTCCATCCAAATCATTGGGTATGGATTGTGAATAGCTGGGGCCCAGGCAGTGATCCTTGTGGTACCCAACTGGGCCACAACCTGCCAACCGAGAATGACCCATTTATTCTTACTTTCTGTTTTCTATCTGTTGATTAATTCTCAATCCATGCCACTATATTTCCCCCAATTCCATGTGATCTAATATTGTTTACTAATCTCTGTGTAGGACCTTATCAGAAGCGTTCTGTAATTCTAACCACACCACACCCACAGGTTCCCCCTCACCCATTCTGCCAGTGGCTGAAAAAAACCTTCAACAGATTTGTCAAAGACAACTTCCCTTTCAAAAATGGTGGATTTGCCTAATCAAATAACTATTTTCTAAGTTTTCAGTTATCACTTGTGATGCCAAGGCTTTGGCCAAGTGCTCAAAAATATGATTAGAATACTTAGGTGGTTTTTTTTGACCAGTTTGGGTGCCATGGGCTGAAGAGCCTTTTTCTGGGTTATAGATCTCTATGACTATATCATGCTTCATCACAGATTCTAGTATTTTCCCACTTACTGATGTTAGGCTATCAGGTCTATAATTCCCTGTCTACTCTCCCCTTTCTTTCTTAAATAATGAGGTCAATATTTCAATGTTTAAACATTCCAAAATGTGTAGAACTTTGAAAGATGATCATGAATGCATCTGCTATCTCTATAGCTACATCTTCCAATACTCTGGGATGTATATTTTGAGTGTCAGGAATTTGTTAATTTTTGGTCCCACTATTATGTTTATTCCTACTTATTGTTACTAATAATTATTTCATTCAGTTCCTCATTCTCACTTCTTCCTTGGATCACTGTTATTTCTGGGAGATTTCTTTCATCTTCCTTTGTGAAGGTGACCACAAAGTTATTATTTAGCTTCTCTAACAGTTCCCTATTTCCCTTTATAAATTCCCTTAAGTCTGTATGTAGTAGGCTCCATTTGTCTTTACAAATCTTTTCTTTCCTGTGTACACACAGACGTTTTTACAGTCTGTTTAAATGTTTCTTGCTAGTTTACATGAAAATCTATTCTCCCTTTATCAGTTTGTGTTCCTCATCTGCTGAATTTTAAAATATTCCCAATCCTCAGGTTTACTATTTTTCGACAAATTTATAAACCATCTCCTTTGATCTTTAATGTGATCTTTAACTTCCTTTGTTAGCCATGGGTGCCTTGTAATGAAAGTGAGTCAGTTGTATTTTGCGCTTTAAAGGAATATACGTTTGTTGTCCATCATGTATTAATATTTAAACTATTAACAATTGCCTGTCCATCATTAAATATTTTAATGTATTATCCAGATCCAGTAACTTCTCCACAGTTACCTTTGTTTAGATTTCAGACCCTAGCTTCAGAATGAACAACATCATTTTAAAACTTAATAAAACATTCCAAATTATTATGTTATGAATCAAGAATAAAAGAGTTGAATATTATTAAATGGATAAAGATTGCAGGAAGCTGCAGCACAGAGAGATTTGTTAGTCCTCAGCCCAAAAGGTAGGATGCAAGTGGTAGGCAAAGTAAATGGAATATTGATCTTTAATTCAATGGGGATGGAGCATAAAGATAGGGAAATCTTGCTAGAACTCTACAAGGCATTGGTTATACTACATCGAGTCATAAAGATGTACAGCACAGAAACAGACCCTTCAGTTCAACTTGTCTATACCTACCAGTTATCCTCACCTAATCTAGCCCCATTTGCCAGCAATTGGTCCATATCCCTCTAAACCCTTCCTATTCATATACTCATCCAGATTCTTTTAAATGTTGCAATTGTACCAGCCTCCACCACTTCGTCTGGCAGCACATTCCATACACGCACCACCTTCTGCGTGACAAAGTTGCTCCTTAGATCCCTTTTATATCTTTCCCCTCTCACCCGAAACTTAGTTCTGGATTCCCCTTCCCCAGGGAAAAGACCTTGTTTATTTACCCTATCCATGTCCCTCATGATTTTATAAACCTCTAAAGATCACCCCTCAGCCTCCGATGCTCCAGGGAAAACAGCCCCAGCCTATTCAGACTCTCCCTATTGCTCAATACCTCCAATCCTGGCAACATCCTTGTAAATCTTTTCTGAACCCTTTCAAGTTTCACAACTTCCTTCTGATAGGAGGGAAACCAGCATTGCATACAATATTCCAAAAATGGCCTAAACAATGTCCTGCACAGCGCAACATGACCCCTCAACCCCTTTACTCAATGCTCTGATCAATAAAGGCAAGCATACCAAATACCTTCTTCACTATCCTATCTACCTGCAGCTCCACTTTCAAGGAACTATGAACCTGCACTCCAGATCTCTTTGTTTAGCAACATTCCCAGGACCTTACCATTAACTGTATAAGATATAACTTTCCAAAATGTAGCACCTCACATTTATCTAAATTAAACGCCATCTGCCACTTCTCAGCCCATTGACCCATCTGATCAAGGTCCCATTGTAATCTGAGGTAACTTTCTTCACTGTCCACTACACCTCCAATTTTGGTGTCATCTGTAAACTTACTAACTATACCTCCTATGTTTACATCCAAGTCATTTATATAAGTGACAAAAAGCAGTGGACCCAGCATCGATCCTTGTGGCACACCACTGGTCACAGGCCTCCAGTCTGAAAAGCAACCCTCCACCATCACCCTCTGTCTTCTACCTTTGAGCCAGTTCTGTATCCAAATGGCTAGTTCTCCCTGTATGCAATGAGATCTAACCTTGCTAACCAGTCTACCATGACGAACCTTGTTCAACATCTTACTGAAGTCCAGATACCTGGAAACGGTTTTGGTCCCTTTATCGCAGGAAGACTATACTGGAATTGGAGGCTGTTCAGAGAAGGTTCACTAAGCTGACACCAGGTATGGAGGGACTGTGTTATGAGAAGAGATTTTGTATCTTGCACCTGTACTCATTGGAATTCTGAAGAATGAGAGGCAACCTTATTGAAACATTGCTAGGGGATTCGATGGTGTAGATGTGGTTGTTTGCCCTGTATGAATGTGTAGGACCAGAGGACATAATCCCAGATTAAGGGGTCATACAGTTAAGACAGAGATGAGGAAGAATTTCTTCTTTCAGAGGGTAATGAATCTGTGAAATAGTTTATGATAGAGGCTGAGTCATTAAGTATATTCAAGACTGAGATAGACCTATTTTTAATTAGTAAGGGGACTGAGGCTTTTGGAGAAAAGGCAGTTGAGGGTTATCAGATCAGCCATGGTCTCACTGAATGGCAGAGCATGCTCCACAGGCTGAATGGCTTCCTTCTGCTCCTGTGTCTCATGGCCTTATTTTTAAAATTCTGCATTCCCACCCACCCCCGCTAATCCTGGATTTCTCTGCCTTGCAAGAATCTATCCATCTCCTCTTAGAAATTCTCAATGACCCCCACCTCCACTGTCTTCTGAGGAGGAAATGTCCAAAGTTGTACAACCTCTGAGGAAAAATATTTCCTCTAATCTCTGTCCCAAAAAGAATGATCCCTAATTTTAAAACAATTCCCCCTAATTCTCGACTCAGCCACAAGAGGAAACAACCTTTCCACACCCACCTTGTTAAGACCATTTATGATGTTACAAACTTCAGTTAAATCACCCCTCATTTTTCAAAACTCCAGTGAAAATGAGCTCGGCCTGTCCAATAGTAATGGCTGAGTAATTCTAGATCAAAATCCGAACATCCTTCCCAACAACATTTTGAATGCCTTTACCCTCCAAAGACTGCAAAGGTTCAAGAAGGCAGCTCCCACCACCTTTGAGAGAGAGTGAGGGCTGCAGATGCTGGAGATCAGAGCTGAAAATGTGTTGCTGGAAAAGCGCAGCAGGTCAGGCAGCATCCAAGGAACAGGAGAATCGACGTTTCGGGCATAAGCCCTTCTTCAGGAAGGGCCTTCCTGAAGAAGGGCTTATGCCCGAAACGTCGATTCTCCTGTTCCTTGGATGCTGCCTGACCTGCTGCGCTTTTCCAGCAACACATTTTCAGCTCCCACCACCTTCTCAAGTGCAATTCAGGTTTGACTGTAAGTGAAAACAAAATATCGCAGAAAATCTGGAAATCTGAAATTTAGATGAGAAAATGCTGGAGAAACTCAGCCGTTGTGGCAGCATCTGTGGATACAATCAGTTATGACTCTTCCTCAGAGCTGGATTGCTGAACTGTTGGGTTTTGCTGGCAATATCTTTTTTATTATGGGCTATAAATGTTGGCCTAACCAGTGAGACCCACATGCCAGGAATTAAATTTTAACAACACTTACATTTCTCAACTTTAACAAACTGCCTCATTGAACCTGACAATTGCAGGGACCAACAGCTTTCACAGAACACGTTTCTCCGGTATATGTACTTATCCAACATTTAACTCTCTGATCCCAAACTCAGCTCACCTCATTTGTCTCTGAAACCATAACCAACACCCACAGTGCCCACAATCTCCCATACAAATCTCCCATCCCCACACACCCTTCCAACCCACACAGCCTCCCACCCCCACAAACTCTCCTACCCTAATATACCCTCTAACCCAGAACTTCTATAAAACTCCCACCCACACCATCCACCCCCCAAATGCTCTCTCATCCCCACAAATCTTGCCACTCACATACACATCCCACCTGCCACACCCTCCCACCTTCGCATGCCCTCCCAATCCTCGCACCCACCCACCCATCTACCAGCATCTCCTCCCCTCGTTCCAACTACACCCCACTCAAACTCCCCCTTCACCAGGTCTTAAATACATGGAGGCTGTGGGCAAATTCACCCCAAAAGTCTTCAAATAAAATTTAATCATGAAGGTCACCAGAGAGAAATTATACACTTTCATCCCACCCTACCACATTTGTTAAGTTTTGGGGAACTGCTCTTCCAATCATAGATTGGTTAATTCACTGTGAACCAATCAGCAGTAAATGCAAGAGGAGAAACAGCCTGGAATAGGAGGAGCAGCTAGTAGTTGGGAAAGGGAACGTTTTGCCAGGAACTTGGCCAGTGATTCTGTGAAGCTTGTTGGGAGGTGTGTCTTCTGTCAGAAGCTGGGGATTTTGCTGGGAATTCTGCTGCTTTCGCCAAAGGCCATACCTTTTATTGGCCAGACCTTTTAGATGTCTGGTCATCTAAGGGGAGGGTTAAGAGTAAGAAGCTCCAAGACAGATAGAGATAGGAGTGGAGGGAATGAGGCGCCTGAAAGTGGAATGGAGCAATGGAGGTGATAAAAGGAGTGTGGAGAGAGTGGCTCAAAGGAGATAGAACAGTTTTAAACCTCTCAAAAAAGAAATATTTACACAACTGGGATCAAGGGAAACTGAACCATACGGCATAATAAACTAAATGCAAATATATGTTGAATATCTAGTTTAAGACTGTAAAGATTCAGAAGTTACCGTAGAGGAAAAATGTAGTGAATGCTGTTGTAATAAACACTGTGCCAATTCTAAAATTTATTTCTGAGATTTAGATCTGTGATAGTAGATTGTTCTAGCTTTGTGCTTTTGTGGTGGAATTGCAATTAGCTATGACTGCACCAATCTGTGGAAGGTGTGCTTAGGGTGATGGCTATTTGTATGTAGATGTGGACGATGTCAGATGGCACCAGGTTATAGTCCAACAGGTTTATTTGAAATCACAAGCTTTCAGAGCGCTCCTTCATCAGGTGAAGTCACTTCACCTGACAGAGGAGCAGCATTCTGAAAGCCTGTGATTTTAATTAAACCTGTTGGACTATAACCTAGTGTCATGTGACTTCTGACTTTAACTAATGCCCATCTTATGGCAATTTTAATAGTAGGAAATGAATGCTTTCCTTCAGTGGTTGTGGGCTTAAATGTAATGGAGCATTGAGAATGTTGGCAAATTCTTCTAATTCGGCTTCTGAGTCCAAATACCTCACTTGAAAATAAAACCCACAGAAGAAACCATTATTATGGGCTGCACCAACTAATAAATGGGTCAGTGAGATTGAAAGATTAGCCCCAAAAATAAAAAAGTAACCATTCAGAAATTCTAAAAAAGGAGCCCTCGAAAGTAATCATTTTGGGTGGCACGGTGGCTCAGTGCCTCACAGCGCCAGGGACCCGGGTTCAATTCCCGCCTCGGGCAGCTGTCTGTGTGGAGTTTGCACATTCTCCCCGTGTCTGCGTGGGTTTCCTCCGGGTGCTCCGGTTTCTTCCCACAGTCCAAAGATGTGCAGGTTAGGTGAATTGGCCATACTAAATTGCCCGTAGTGTTAGGTGCATTAGTCAGGGGTGAATGTAGGGGAATGGGTCTGGGTGGGTTGCTTTTTGGAGGGTCGGTGTGGACTTGTTGGGCCAAGGGCCTGTATCCGCTCTGTAGGGAATCTAATCTAATCTAAAAAAAAAATTAAGGCCTGCCATAGAGCCATACTCCCCCTGTACCCGAATATGCCTTGCCACACTCCCTCCCATTCCCACATGATGTTGTACCTGTGCTGTGGTCCATCACAGCAATCCCGCACAATTATGTTATCTCACCTCTGCCGGTGAGTTCACCACTGCTAAGTTATAGCCATAGGCCATGGAGGAACCAAAAGAAGTGAGGATGGATACTGCCAGGAGAGGCCACGTCAAGTGCTGTGTAAAGACAGAAAATAAGAGCAATGAGATTAAAACATAATACTCCTGATGTTGATTGTCTCTGAGTATCATGAACCTACTATGCAGATGGTCAGCACTGACAATGAAGAAAGGGAAGTTCTGTAGGTCCTTCACTTTAGTTTCATGTCTATGGGTCACAGGCAGAGCAAGGAAACAATTACCCATCGTGTCACTTTTCAAATCATGCTAAAGTAACTAACTATTTACAGAATATGCTGCAAAATGTACAATGGACATGGCTTTAGCTCAATGACCGGCTCTTGAATGCAGTAGTGAGTGTTTCGGTAGTGCTGTACATTTGGAGTGTCAATACTAAGGGAGGGTTGCACCATCAAAGGGTCAGTACAGAGGAAGTGCTGCACTGTCAGAGGGTTAGTACTGAGGGAGTTCTGCACTGTCAGAGGGTTAGTACTGAGGGAGTGCTGCACTGTCGGAGGGTCAATACTGAGGGAGTGCTACACTATCGGAGGGTCAGTATTGAGGGAGTGCCACACTGTCAGAATGTCAACACTAAGGAAGTGCTGTACTGTCAGAGGGTCAGTACTGAGGGAGTGCCATACTGTCAGAGGGTCAGTACTGAGGGGGTGCTGCACTGTCAGAGGGTCAGTACTGAGGGGGTGCCGTACTGTCAGAGGGTCAGTACTGAGGGAGTGCCATACTGTCAGAGGGTCAGTACTGAGGGAGTGCTGCACTGTCACAGGGTCAGTATTGAGGGGGTGCTGCACTGTCAGAGGGTCAGTACTGAGGGAAAGCTGTCCCATCGGAAGGGTAGCAGTGGGATAGTGATGCAATGCTCTGCACTTGATTGTCTATCCTGAAAGGTATCACTGATGTCTGCCTGCTATCTTGAGGTAGGTGTATCAGATTGCAAGGCCACTACTTTCAAGAAGTGTATGTGGGAGCAGAGATCTCTCAGTTCTGAGGCCAATCGATCTCCCTGAGCCAACACCTGTATAGAATGAGCATGTGATGAGACAGGTCACTTTGGAGAGGAGAGCTTTGGAGAGCTGTATTTGAGAGGCCTTTATGCAGTATAAGGGAAAGAGAGTTACAGATTAGATTAGATTAGATTCCCTACAGTATGGAAATAGGCCTTTTGGCCCAACAGGTCCACACCAACCCTCTGAAGAGTAACTCACCCAGACCCATTCCCCTACCCTATATTTACGCCTGACTGATGCACCTAACACTACAGGCAATTTAACATGGCAATTGACCTGACCTGCACATCTTTTGGATTGTGAGAGGAAACCAGAGCACCCGGAGGAAACCCAGGCAGACACGGGAGAATGTGCAAACTCCACACAGTCACCCGGGTCCCTGGTGCTGCGAGTCAGCAGTGCTAGCCACTGAGTCACTGTGCCACCCCCAGAATATTAAGAGCCTTACTTGGTGATAAATAGCCTCAGGAACAATGTACATGGAGGCGCCCACAGCCTGAGATACTCCTGACTGGTACCTCACTGTAGCATGTAGCAATTATGGGCTTAAAGCGCAACATAATGCAGTGAGGTATTGGCTGATCTAGTGCACGTGGAATCACAGCCTGGCAGAGCATTTGATACATTTGAGATTGAGAAGGGATTTGAAATGAAAAGAACAGAAGTTGAGTTTAAGATTGCAGGGCAGTGCCAAGAAGAACTCACACAAGGAGCGGGGAATTGTTTACAGAAACTGGCAGTCTTGCTACAGAGAGAGCAGAATATGCTTACCTTGTGTTATGTAGTTTATGACACGGTCCCATCCTCTAGACTGTATTATATAGTCCGTAACTCCCTTTGACTTCTCCATTATTCTATACAGAATGTATCCCCTAACACCTATTACCAAACACATGCAGACTACATCATTTTTACTGCCTCCTATAACACGTGGTTAGGGTGAAGTAAATTCTCAAGGAGAGGAACAGGCAAATAAAGAAGAAAATGCTGAAACGGTTGAAGAAGCAGCAGAGAAGAAGATAAATAAATGGAGACAATGAGAAAGGGAGAGAGGGAAAAGCCAATGGACAGAGAGAGATATACGAACACACTTAAATAGGGAGGAAGATGGTGAGAGAAATAGAAACAGCGAAGAATGAGAAAATAAACAGAGGAATTGAATGAGGGGCATACAGTAAAAGAGAGAGAAATGGGGCGAGAATATGTGGAGAGAAAGACTGAAGAAGTTCAAAATTTCTTAAATTATTGTTTGCAAATGAAGAATGAATTTGCTTAAAAAGAGCGAGTGATTGATGGAACAGAAAAGAAACAGATTTTCACAGATTTAAAATTTACTGTAGGAGACTTTAAAATTCTAATAAGGAAGAGATGTGAAAGGTGTGTGTGTGTGTGTATCTGTCCTATTCATATATCCCATCTAGATGCCTATTAAGTGTTCTCTGACAGTTCATTTCATACATCCACCATCTTCTAGGTGAAAATGTTGCTCATTAGATCCCTTTTAAATCTTTCCCCGTCACCTTAAACCTATGCCCGCTAGTTTTGGACTCTTAACCTGGGCAAAAGACTTTAGCTATTCATCCTATCTATGAAGTTAAAAATCACACAACACCAGGTTATAGTCCAACAGGTTTAATTGGAAGCACACTAGCTTTCGGAGCGACGCTCCTTCATCAGGTGATAGACTATCACCTGATGAAGGAACGTCGCTTCGAAAGCTTGTGTGCTTCCAATTAAACCTGTTGGACTATAACCTGGTGTTGTGTGATTTTTAACTTTGTACACCCAGTCCAACACCGGCATCTCCGAATCATGTCAGTCATGATTTTATAAATTTCTAAAAGGTCACCCCTCAGCCTCCAAAGCTTTAGGGAAAACACCCCAGCCTATTCAGCCTCTCACTATAGCTCACGCCCTTCAGCTCTGGCAACATCTTTGTAAATCTTTTCTGAATCCTTTCTAGTTATGTTTGCATGCAAAGGTTAGTGAAAACACACTGTATCCATGTTTGCATGTCTTTGCTCAGCATAAGACAGTATCACCTTAAAATTTGAGCAAGGTAATTCAGGGGTGGTTTCAGGAAGTACTTCCTCACACAATGGGGAGTGAAAATCTGAAAGTCTACTCAAAAAGTTGACAAGGTCAGGGATCAGTTGAAAATGGAAATTGATGTTTGTTGGGAAGGAGCATTCCGAGTTCTGGAATGCAGGTGAGTTTTAGTATTTGGATCCATATCAGCTGCACACTAAATGAATAAGAGAACAAGCTTGAGGTTCTGAATGTCCTCCTGCTGTTCTTGTATTCAGAAACTGAGGAATTGCTAGTTAGTTAAGTACACAGTCTTTAAATCAGTGCCCTGAGAGGAGAAATGAAATCACCCACTTCCTCTCTCCCCTGTCTGATGCATTCTCACAAGGTTGATAGTCACTGCTGGGTATACATTGAGACAAAAAAATGTAATTATCTGATTTCTAATTCCAAACTATTTCCTTCCAATGCTTTACAGATTTAGCATCAGGGTTTACAAGAGACTCTTTCTTTTAATACAGATGAATGTACACAGAGCAAACTAACAGCAGCTTCATCATGGAGAGGATTACTTATTGATTCTGGAACAGGGCAAGACAGTGAATAATCCCTGGGTGAGGGAGTGGGAGAAGAATGCACACATATGGGGCAGAGAGTGACAGAAACTAACAGAAACAGGAATCAGAAAAAGACAATGAAAGATGCAAAACTTCCAATTCTATAGTGACTAAATGACCACTCAGTATTTTGTCAAACGTAGGCACAGTTGGGAGCTAGAAATCAGAGGAGCCAGAATATGCACTGCATAATCCCACAAATAACAATCCAACTAACTTTGTGATGTTTACTGAGAGAAAAGTATTGGCCAGGATATGAGGAGAACTTCCTTGTTATTATTTACAATATTGGATTTGAATCTTTTATTCCCACCTGAGGGGACTGGTAAATTTAAGTATCAGGTGACTGTGTGGAGTTTGCATATTCTCCCTATGTCTGCGTGGGTTTCCCCCAGGTGCTCCAGTTTGTTCCCACAGTCCAAAGATGTGCAGGTCAGGTGGATTGGCCATGCTAAATTGTACATAGTGTCAAAGGATGTACAGGCTACGTGGATTAGCCATGAGGAATGCAGGGTTACAGGGATAGGGTAGGGGTTGAGTGTAGGTGGAATGCTGTTTGGAATTTGGGCTAAATGGCCTGCTTCCACACTGTAGGGATTCTATGAAGTGAAGCATGCAGCACAGAGTCCAGAGCGTCTCACTCAAACAGCAGCAGCAGCAGCAGCATCACCCCCCTCTCCCACCCCACCCCACACATCCTGAGGGACTGGAAATGAAGAAGAAAAACTGTGGTGGGACATCAATTGCATGGGATCTACAATAAACAGAAGCAGCCTGAATATAACACAACAGGGCAGGAGAACGTAGGGAAACAACTAAGTAAGGGAGAAATTGATGTTGAAGGAATAAATGTGATTGAATGGGTGCCTAAAAAATATTTAAAATGCAAAAGGAAGTGAAATCTTATTTACTATAAGTTGAAATGTCTACGTAGCAATGCGCACAGAATCCTTACAAAAACAAGATGCTAGAGCTAGGAATTATAGAGACACAATAATAGAAAATTAAACATTGCAGCATAACATATATAGAAAAGACAGAGGTAGAAAAAGGGGAGCTGGTGTAGCTGTTGTATATTCTGCATAACATGATGACAGAAAAGAGAAACAGCTATCAGTGAGACAGAAGTAAAATCCATAAGAATAGATATAAAAGATGATAAAGGATCAATCACATGAATGGGCACAGCCTGGAGACCGATGAAGGGCTGTTGCCAAAAACGTTGACTTTCCTGCTCCTTGGATGCTGCCTGACCTGCTGTGCTTTTCCAGCACCACACTCTCGACCCCACAGCCTACAGACCACCTAATAGTGGAAGGGAGGTGGAGGAAAAAGAAATGTAGACAAATAATGGAATTAATTAAAGAAAGGTAGAATATTAATCACAGGGGAATTCAACTTCCTGAAAGTAATTGGACAGAAGAGTTAAGTAAAGGCAATAAGGGAATAGAGATCTACGATTACTTCCTAACCCAATGTATGAACTGAACAAGAGAAGATTCACTATTGGCTAGTAATGGAGAATTAATCAGAACAGGTAAAAGCAGTAAAACTCAGGGAACACGTAGGTAATAGTGACCACAATATAATAAACTTTAGGGTGATGATTGAAAAGGGCGTAAGTATGACGAAAACGAACAGGTTAACAGATTAGAAAAGATGGATTTTATGATCATATGAATAGGATTTGGGAAAACAAAATAGGCAGCAATATTGAGAAATAACCAGGTAGAGCGACAATGGAAAATATACATAATGGTGTTCAACAGAGCTCAACCAAAGAAAAGAACAAGCTAAACACTAGTGAGACTCTGTGGATGCACAAAGACATGGGAACAGCTGAGAGATAGGGAAGAAACACACACCTAAAAATATAGATAGCAAAGGAGTGCAGAATAAGAGAGAATACAAAGTGATTGGGAGGGAAGGAAGCAAAAATTATGAAAGCAAAGAGGAATGTGAAAGCTAAATTATCAAGGAAATTTCCATAACGTAGCCACGTGTTTGAGTCCATCAGTTAAAAAAGAAAGCCTTTTATAATCTATTAAGAGATTAGGCAAGATATTACCACATAATGATAGACAGATGACAGAATAATTCAATAATTATTTTGCTTCAGTATTTACCAGGTGCAAGTAAACTGACACTGAATAATGAGTTGAGCAAGGCACTAAGTACATATAGATTTTTTAAAAGTTAGGATATATTGAATAAACAAAATAGATTGATGAATATAGTCAGCAGATATGAAGTCAGGGGACAAGTGGCAGAGGGATTACTGAGACAGAAAGCAGAAACTGGGAGTGAAGGGTAGTTACTCAGAGTTGCAACGGGTGATGGGACATGGTGTTCGACAAGGATTAGTGCTGGGACCATTGTGTTTACAATTTACATTAATGATTTATACTTTGGAATCAGAAAGAAAATTTCTAAATTTGTGAATAACACAAGATTAGGAAGGCCAGATTAATAAAGTTCCCCTCCAAGCCAAACAGCATCCTGACTTAGAAATATATCACCGCCCCTTCTGTGTCACTGGAACCCCTTCCCTAGGTGGGTGTACCTATCAAATGGACTGAAGCAGTTTAAGAAGACAGTTCACCACCGCCTTTTCAGTGACAACTAGGGATGACCAATAAAGGCTGGCCCAGCCAGTAACATCCATTTCCCATGAATGAATAAAGAAAAACTGAGGAGGATGGCAACAAATTACAGAAGCTTCATAAACCAGCAGATTGGGTAAATAATTGGCAAATGAGTTTTAACAACAATAATTATTAGGTTGTTTATTTTGGAAGGAAGAATAGGGAGGTCACTTATTTAGATGGTCTGAGTCTGTATGAGGTAAAGAAGCAAAGGGATCTCAGATTAGCCAAGGCCCAGGCCGGCAGCTAAGCCCAGGGACCTGAAGGAGGAGAGAAGCAGCCTCGGCTCTGGGTGGTGGTCTTTCAGGGTGGCAGTCTCCTTGTGTGATGGTCTCCCAGTGTATCGGTCTCCCAATGTGGCAGTCTTGTTCCTGTGTGGAACTCTTCCTTGGCAGAGGCCTCTGGCCCAGTATCTAGTGGCTTGAAGTCTTCAGGGTATTCAGGGTATTCTCCTGTTCTGAAATCGACTTTCTCTAATTTCAGAAGCCGTTAACTCAACTGTGATGAACTTAGCCTTAATTTTACTTTTTAAATAATTATTATTATGTATGACATCTATCATTGATGTCGTGGGACGACTTATAAAACTTTTCAGCATACTTTTCACACCAGTATGGTTAAAATACAGTCATACAATCACAGAGGCATACAACATGGAAACAGACCTTTTGGTCCAACCAGTTAATGCTGACCATAAACCCAAACTAGACTAGTCCCACCTGCCTGCGCTTGGCCCATATCCTTGGCCCACGTACAGGACTTATCTAAATGTCTTTTAAATGTTGTAACTGTACCACCACATCCTCTGGAAGTTCATTCCACAAATGAACAATTATCTGTGTAAAAACATTTCTCCTCATGTCTTTTTTAAATCTTTCTCTTCTCACCTTATAAATATGCCCCATAGTCATGAAATTTCCCATCCAAGGGAAAGGACATCTGCCATTCACCTCATCCACACCCCTCATGATTTTACAAACATGGAACATAGAACATTACAGCACAGTACAGGCCCTTTGGCCCTTGATGTTGCGCTGACCTGTAAAACCAATCTGAAGCCCATCAAACCTATGGGCTTCATTATCATCCATATATTTATCTAATGACCATTTAAACACCTTTAAAGTTTGTGAGTCTACTATTGTTGCAGGCTGGGCATTCCACAACCTTACTACTCTTTGAGTAAAGAACCTACCTCTGACATCTGTACTACATCTATCATCCCTCAATTTAAAGTTATGTACCCTCGTGCTAACCATCACCATCTGAGGAAAAAGGCTCTCACTGTCCATCCTATTTAATCCTCCAATCATCTTGTATGTCTCTAATAAGTCATCTCTTAACCTTCTTCTCTCTAAAGAAAACAGCCTCGAGTCCCTCAGCCTTTCCTCATAAGGCCTTCTCTCCATAAAAGGCAACATCCTAGTAAATCTCCTCTGCACACTTTCCAATGCTTCCACATCCTTCCTATAATGCAGCAACCAGAAGTGCTATGCAATACTCCAAGTGTGGCTGCACCAGAGTTTTGTACAGCTGCAACATGACCTCATGGATTCAAAACTGAATCCCTCTACCAATAAAAGCTAACACACCATACGTCTTTTTAACAACGCTATCAACCTGGGTAGCAACTTTCAGGGATCTATGCACACAGACACCAAGATCTCTCTGCTCATCCACACTACCAAGAATCTTACCATTAGTCCAGTACTCTGTATTCCTGTTATTCCCTCCAAAGTGAATCATCTCACACCTTTCTACATTAAACTCCATTTTCCATCTCTCAGCTCAGCTCTTGCACCTTATCTGTCTCCCTCTGTAACCTGCAATATCCTTCTGCACTGTGCACACCTCCACTAACTTTGAACACCAACTCATATACGATCATCTCCTTTGAGATCCAGGGATGAAGTCCATTTGAATCCACAGTCTTGTCAGCTCACAGCTCCATTAGTTTGGTTGGTACTCTTCCCTTGGGACTGTAATTTTGCCAAGTTTCTCTCTCCCATTATATCACCGGAATGTTTTTTGTATCCTCTATAGTGAAGACAGGAAAAAAAAATTGTTTTTATACTTAATTTCCTTATTATCTACTATCAACTCCCTATTTTCACTCTAAGGACCAATGCTCAATTTAATTCTTCTTTTCCTTTCTAAATCCCAAACTCTTATGGGGAGCGGGCAGGAAAGTGGAGTTGAGTCCGAGATTAGGTCAGCCATGGTTGCATGAAATGGTGGAGCTCAAGGGGCTGAATTGTCTACTATTCATATGCCACCCATTATGTGGTTCAACAACAACAACTTGCATTTATAAAATGCTTCTAACTTACTGAAAATGTTCAAAGGCATTTCACATTGGTGTTTCAGAAATAAAATGTGCCACTGAGGTGCCACATTTGGTGATTGAGCATTTTGAGGAATGGGGAGGGTGGTGATGAGGTTTAAGGAGGGAATTACAAGACCCAGATAGCAGATAGCATAACTGTCACTGAAGGCTTAGCTAAAATCAGGAATGCACAACAGGGCAGAGTGGAAGATTTCAGATAACTCAGAGGAATATAGAGCTGAAGAAAGTTATGGGGAGGGGGTGAGGCAATAGAGGAATCTGATGAGATGATATGAGAATTTAAGAACTTTCCTTTAAGAAGTGCCTTAAAATCTAACTCTTTGACCAAGCTTTTGGGTCACCTATCCCAGTATCTCAATATGTGGCTCTGCCAAGTTTTGTTTAAAGAATCTTAGGATGTTTTACAACAGCAAAAGCACTAAAAAAAAAAGTAAGTTGCAGTTTGAAAACTTCACATAGAAAAAGAAATGATTATGATTGAATGTCGAGCAGGCTTGAGGAGCTGAGAGTTACTGTGACTGGTTGAATCGCTGGTTGACATTTACATCTGAAGGCTAAAGCATGAAGCAGTGTTTACCAGAAGATAATCTGAGTGAGGGAGCTGCAAGACACCGAGAGGCAGAACAGTAGCACAAGTGAAAAGCAGAGCGTAAAAGTGGAGAAGAAAGAAAGACATATGCATCACTCCATCATCCCCTCGATGCAGATGTTTGATTCACTGATCAGCCATTGTGGGTTTAAGATTCAGTACTTATGGTTGAATCTGGTGACTGTAGAGGAGTCACTCTCCAGCCCTGAGGTAGTGATGAGACTAAGTGAAATATTAATCCAAGTTTCAGATAGTTCCCTCCCTCCTTTCCACAAGGAATTCTAGGGTGTATCCCATCTGGTCCAGGCTCCCTGTAGTCATTTTGTGCTTTCAGTTTCTCATGTGACAGATGCTTTATTGACCTACACATATGTTATCAGATTCCACAACCAGCCTGACATGATATGATGAATTCACATACCACATCTGCTATTTCCCAAACCCTCTCATTCCCACACAACTTTAATCCTTAAAGAATCTAGACAGAGTTTTATAATCTGAAGATTTTGTCCTGAGCAAGAACTCACTTTCTGCGTTGTACTCTCACAAAAGAAAATGTTATTTGAAACAAGGAAAAATAAAGTTAGAAGCTCAGATTGATGGACAAAGTACTCTCTGATACATTAGCCTGAAACAGTTTGATGGGGACAGTATAGAGAGAGATTTTCACTCTATCCAGTCCCATGCTGGAACTGACCTGGGAGTGTTTGATGGGGATGGGAGATTTACTCTGTATCTTCAGCCAATTTAATTCACTGCATGGTTGAAGATGCTGGATATAGCAAGGGTCATAGTCCCTGACAACATTCCAGCACTAGGACTGAAGGCATGTACTCCAAGAATAAGCTGTACCAAGTTGTTCCAGAACAGCTACAACACTGGTAACTACCCATCAATGTGGGAATTGTCCACAGAATGCAGAACAAATCCACCTTGGCCATCTACTGCCCTACCAGTCTTCTCCCATCATCAACAAAGTGATGGAAGGTGTAATTGACCAGTACCTAACCAATTTATTGACCAAAAACTTAGTCACTTACACCCAGATTGGGTTCCACCAGTTCCTAGCTTCATTGCAGTTTTGGTCCTTTAACTTCAAGGTAACATTTAATTCGGGTGTAGCATCAAAGACCCACAGTAAAGTTGAAATCAATAGGAATCAGGGGACAATTTCTCTCCATTAGTTGGAATCATGCCTACCACTAAGGGAGATGGTTCTGGTTATTGAACATCAATCACCTCAGGGTAATGTTGTAGACCGACAATCTTCAAATGCTTCATCAATGACCCGCCTTCTATCATAAGGTAAGAAATGGGGATGTTTGCTGATTGCACAATGATCAACACCCTTCGAAATTTCTTAGACAATGAAGCAGTCTACGTTCAAATGAAGCAAGAACTGGGGAACATTAAGCTTTGGCTGATAAGTGGCAATTAACATTTCCCCCACTTATTGGCCAAGCAATGGCCACCTCCAACAAATGAGGATTTAATTTCAATGAACATCAGTAAATTCCCTGACATTATTAATTTGCAATTACTACTGACCAGAAACTGAACTGAACCAGGCATATAAAAATTGTGGTTACAAAAGCAGATTAGATATTGGGAATTCTGTGCTGAGTAACTTACCTCCTGACTCCCCACAACCGGTCCACCATCTACAAGGCTCAAGTCATGAGTGTGATGGAATTCTCTCCATTTGCCTGGATGAATACAGCTCTGACGACTCACAAGAGACTTTACATCATTAAGGACAATCCAGGGTAATATTTGACATGGATAATGGATCATTAATGGATAAGAAATAAGGGTAAGGATAAATGATCCATTTTCAAGTTGGCAGACTGCAATTAGTTGACTGCCACAAGAATCATCTATTTGCCAACTATACTAATATATATCTATATTAAATAGCAATGAGTCAAATTTGCCCTGATGAGAAGTTAGGTGGTCACACAAACTGTACAAAGAATACAAGGAGACTTCAAAGAGATATAGACCTGTTAAGAGAATGGGCAACCTCAGATAGCAGATGGAATGGAGTTTGTGGAAGTAGAAAGTTATTCAATTTTCTTCAGAGAGTAGAAAAGTAGAATTTTTAAGAAAAACAACTTTATTTCAAGACTTCTGGAGTTTAAGAATAAAAAAGTTATGCGACAACTGTGTGAGATTTTGGTGAGACCACATCTAGAATACTGTGTGCAGTCTTGGTCTCCACACTTAAGTAATGATTCATTTGCCTTGGAGACATCAGAGTGAAGATTCACTAGATTGGCTCTTATCATGAGATGGTTTTCCTATGATCAGTCTGTATGAATGAGAGTGATCTTATTGAAGCATACTAGGAGCAAAATAGATTTTACAAGGTCAATACTTGAGACATGGCTTCCCCTGCCAGAGGAACCTAGAACATTGGGGCACAGTCTCCAGGGCAGCTAGACATAGGCAAGAAACTCTGGTCTTGCTAGGGATACCTACATTCCTTGAATGATTAATGAAAAGACAGGTAGAAAAGGGTTGAAAGGGTAACGGGAGAAAAGAAAAGGTAATAGAGCGAAGAAAGATTGAAGCAAGTAAGAAGCCTCTTATAACCATGGAGTGAGATGGAGTCTGATGAACCTAGCAAGAATACCCAAGTCACTCCCCTGACTGCAATAACATCTCTTTATTGTAATACCCAAGGATGTTTACTGACAGTTTGTTTTAGCTGAGACCATTACAGTGTAATATTCTGGTGAGGGCTTGGTGCACTATAATCCTGGATCTTGGTCAGTTCTAGTCTGTAATAGATACCCTCAGGTTGGTGACCTGAAGGCATATGACAACAGCAAGGTGAAGAATAAACCAAAGAGTGTTGATGCCAGAACATAGCCCTGTTAGCCCCTACTGTAGATCTCAAGGTTTTATGATATTAGCCCATCATTGCATGTTTTTTATTCATTCAAAGGGTGTGCATGTTGTCCAGTTGGGCCAGCACTTATTGCCCACCCCTAGTTGCCATTGAGAAGGTAGTGATGAGCTGACCTCATCATATTGCTATGGATAGATGGTATCACGATGAGCAGCTTCTTAGGGCCACCAATTTTCTCAACAGCTAAAACAGTGACTCTGCTCACATGTTCAAATGCCTTGGTCAGATTAATGTAGCCAATATGTTGTGGTTTCCTTGTTCATGACAGTTTTGTGCAGCTGCCGGACTAAAGAGCATACGATTGCGATCCTGCAGATTGAAACCACACTGGGACTCAGGGGTAAATGCATTCAGAGTTGAGAGTGTGTTGCTGGAAAAGCACAGCAGGTCAGGCAGCATCCAAGGAGCAGGAAAATCGATGTTTTAGGCCGGAATGCATTTGTCCTTGTTAAACTACAGACCCTGGCTAAGACAGGCAAATTGTTTTCCATGATGCTCATCATGAACTTGCCTTGATAGTTGTTGGAATTATTACAGATAGCCTTATTCTTGTACAGGGTGCCAAACTTTATGTCAGGCTTATCCTCCCAGCAGAGATAGAGAGGTTCCTGCAGGAGTGCCAATTCTGCATGTTTGAGTTCATAACTCCAAAGACCTTCTGAATGTAGAAGTCGTCACTGGGTAACAACATCCTGGATGTCTATGTCCCTGCTACAAGGCCACCTGCAAGTGAGACATGATTATGCCAGGCATTCATGTTAACAACTGGGAAATAGTTGCTGACAGCTGTGACCTCTGGGGATTGACTGACTGGTTGGAAGTTACATTGGAAGAGGTGAATAGGAAGTTCAACTGGCCAAGAAGAGAGCCCAGAGAAAAGCAGCGTTGGCAGACTGTGCGCCTTCTCAGTCATCCTGTCAACAAATGTGGCAGAACCTGCCAGGCCAGAGTGGGTTCCTGAGCCACACCAAGTGATGCCTAACCCACAGATGCTCAGCATAGCTTTATGATTATCACCTCATAATGGATAGTTGCATATGAAGTAGCTGAAACTCATGTTGGCTACACTGATGAGTCAACAAATGAACAAGCAGATAAAGTAATTGAACACTGTGGTCCTTTACATACATGACAAACTATTCTTTCTTCACTGATAAACATTCAATCGCTATCTAGTTTCTTATCTGCTGGTTGACTTTGAGTCACATACGCTTCTTCTGACTTCACAGAAATGTAAGTGAACAACCTCATTAAGTCATTACAAATACAGCCAGAAAACTACATTCTTTCTGCACTCACTCAGTCCATTGCAGCTTACTGTCAGTTTCCCAGAGATTTAACACACATAAAGGTCATCCTTATACATTGCAGAGGATGCTGAGAATGCATAAGATAAATGTCAAGAATAGTCCCAAACATATCAGCCAATTTTGTTTTTTGAAATAATCACAAACCTGATCTATGTACACAGTGTCTGACCCCATTCCCTCACATATTATTTTATTTTTTATTATATTTCAAAAGAATAATTTATTCATAAAAATATCTTTATATACATAGTCACTAAAGCAGTTTGGTTCTGTACAGTAGCACATGAAGAAATAAACAAACATCAGAAAAAACATTGGAGTTTGACTCTATCCAACAAACAAACCTCTAAAGGCATTTCTTACTTATACGAGACTATATTTACACTTATTTGAGGCACTGGGACCGTCTGATAACTGACCAGACTCCCAGGGAGAGCTCAGACAATGGTCTTTCCCCACTGTGCCTTGACATCGGCTGCCCCAACTTTTAGTGTGTCCTTCAGCATGTTGTCCTGGACCTTGGAATGTGCCAGTCTACAACACTTGAGGTTAACTCCTTGCTCTTGAAGACCAACAAATTTCAGGCAGACCAAAGATCATCTTTCATCGAGTTGATGGTTCTCCAGGCACGTCAATATTTGTCTCTGTGAGCATCCTGGGGAACAGACAGAGTCCCGCATCACAGAGCTGCTCAGGACGAACCTCACCAAGAACCACTGCATCTTTCTCCAGGCATTCTTAGCAAAGGCACATTCCAGAAAGTGTGTAACAGTCTCTACCCACCCCTGCAACCACTTCGAGGTCAACATGCGGTGGCACAGAGAGTCCAGATGTTGTGGGATGTGGCCATGTTTACCATTCCCTAATCACCCTTAAATACAGCAGCCCCATTTCCGAGGGTAGTCCATTGTCAACCCATTACTGTGCAATTGCATGTTGGACCAAGCAAGGACAGCAGATTTGTCCAAAGGACATCCGTGAACTAGATGCTTTTTAAAAAAAAAATAACAGATGATAGTTTCATGGTCACCATTACTGAGGCTAGCTTTCTATATCAGGTTTTATCAACTTAATTTAAATTCCACCAGCTGCATTGTATATCTCAGATCATTAGCCTAGCCTGAGGTGGCATGATGACTCATTGGTTAGTACTGCGGCTTTATGGCACCAGGTACCTCGGTTCAATTCTATCCTCTGGTGACTGTCTATGTAGAGTTTGTACCTTCTCCCTGTGTCTGTGTGGGTCTTCCTCCTTGGCACTCTGATTTCCTCCCATAGTTCAAAGGTGTGCATGTTAGGTGAATTGGCCATGCTAATTTGCCCATTGTGTCTAGGGATATGCAGGTTAGGTGGATTATCCACGGGAAAATGCAAAGTTATAGCGGTGGGTGTATCTGGGTGGGATGCTCTTCGACAGTCGGTGTGGACTCAAAGGCTGAATGGTCTACTTCCATATAGTTGGGATTCTATGAATCTTTAGATAACTAGGCTTGTGATATTACTGTGATGCTGCCAACATCCATAAAACACTGAAGCTTTTTTAAAATTCATTCACAGGATGTGGGCATCACTGGCTGGGCCAGCAATTTGTTGACCATCCCTAATTGCCCAGAAACAGTTAAGAGTCAACCACATTGCAATGGATCTGGAGTCACATGTAGGCCAGACCAGGTAAGGATCGAAGTTTCACTCCCTAAAGGACATTAGTGAACCAGCTGGGTTTTCCTCACAATTGACAATGGCCTAACGGTTATCATTAGTCTCTTCAAATTTGACCGGAAAAAGTGAGGTCTGCAGATGCTGGAGATCAGAGATGGAAATGTGTTGCTGGAAAAGCGCAGCAGGTCATTCCCTAGATGCTGCCTGACCTGCTGCGCTTTTCCAGCAACACATTTCCATCTCTTCAAATTTGACCATCTGCTGTAGCGGGATTTGAACCCATATCCCTGGAACATTACTTGGGTCTCTAGATAAACAGCCCAGCAAAAATTCCACCAGGCCATTGCCACCCCTATTTTTATTCCTGATGAAGGGCTTTTGCCCGAAACGTTGATTTTGCTGCTCGTCGGATGCTGCCTGAATTGCTGTGCTCTTCCAGCACCACTGATCCAGAATCCCCTATACAATGGTCTCAGGGCGTTTGCCTGCAATGTCGATTTTCCTGCTCCTCGGATCCTGTCTGACCTGCTGTGCTTTTCCAGCACCACTCTAATCTAGACTCTGATTTCCAGCCTCTGCAGTCCTTACTTTCACCTCAATTACTATTTGGGCAAATTCACTAAGAATAAATTGACAGACGAGGTGGCAAAATGAACAGTCAGGTTTTGTTGGTCGTGTTTATTGAGGGAGGTATGTTGCCTGAGTCTGCAGGAAACTTTCTGTCGTTGTTCAAGTAGTTATAGCAAATAATCACTTCCACCTGAACAAGCAGACATCTTATCTAGAAAACTGACACTTCTGACAGGGCTATACTCCCTCAGCACTGGGCTGGAGCCTAACCCCAAATGATGTGCTCAAGCCAACAGTTGAGAACTTCACATTTTGAATGTGCGTCCCTTTATTGGTTATCAGTTGCTGCAAAGGTCAGTTAAAAAAAAGTTGCACAGTACTTGACCCAACTTTTTTATGTCTGCAAAGAGTTATTAAATTTTAAATGCGCTCAGTTAAAGCAAGGAAACATAATTCAATTCACATTTAACAATTATTAAAATATTTGTTTCCACTTGAAGTAGAATTTCAGCCAACAAAACTGATTGATTTTTCCATGGAGCCTTGATTCTTACCCCGATGATTTTTTCATTGCCAGACTCGGAGAGATAAGCTTCCTCCACCATGATTCCAATCAAAAACGCTCCGCAAACTCAACAGTCCCGCAACCAAGAGTCGAAACCAATCAATTCCCCAAATCTCCACCTCAATCCAGCTTGAAATCGGGTAGCAAGATGATTGACGGTCCATTCAGACAATGGAAAGTGAGAAGGAGCTGTCAATCAGGGGAGGACAACCATGTGTTCCCAGGGGAAGGCGGGTCCCTGGTGGTGACTGTAACAGAGGGAAGCTGCAGAGGTGCAGGGGGCGAGATTGCTGGCATGTATCACGTTAGCAGCACAGGCAAAGAAGGAATGTTGAATTTTAGCTAGAATAACGGAGATTCCACCGTAGAGTTTCCTCCTTTGTATAAAAGTTCACCCACATCGAGAGGATGAAATACTTTGCTTCTTAACCATAATAATTGACGTTGCAAAACTTAATATTACATAAATCGGACTAAATCTGGGCAAGGCTCGCGCAATCAAACAGCGGTGGTCCCTAGAATTATGTCTCCAAAGTGCCTAATTATTGTGTGTGGCCTCAGTTTAAAGAGGAAATGGTCATATTTTATCAGCCCTTCGTGGAACATTTAAAGTCATAGAGTTGTACAGCACAGAAACAGACCCTTTGGTCCAACTCGTCCATCGCTGTCAGATGTTCTAAACTGATCCAGTTCCATTTGCCAGCATTTGGCCCACATCCCTCAAAGCCTTTCCTATCCATGAACCTGTTCAAATTTGTTTTAAATGCTGTAATTGTACCTGTCTCTAAGAATTCCTCTGGCAGCTTGTTCCAGATATGCACCACACTCTGAGTGAAAAAGTTGCCCCTTAAGGAGTCATAGAGTCATAGAGATGTACAGCACGGAAACAGACCCCTCGGTCCAACCCGTCCATGTTGACCAGATACCACAATCCAATCTAATCCCACCTGCCGTCACCCGGCCCATATCCCTCCAAACCCTTCCGATTCATATATGCATCCAGGTGCCTTTTAAATGTTGCAATTGTACCAGCCTCCACCACTTCCTCTGGCAGTTCATTCCATATACATACCACCCTTTGCGTGAAAACGTTACCCCTTAGGTCTCTTTTATATCTTTCCCCTCTCACCCTAAACCTATGCCCTCTAGTTTGGAATCCCCGACCCCAGGGAAAAGACTTTGTCTATTTATCCTATCCCTGCCCCTCACAATTTTGTAAACCTCTATAAGGTTACCTCTCAGCCTCCAACGCTCCAGGGAAAACAGCCCCATTCTATTCAGCCTCTCCCTATAGCTCAAATCCTCCAACCCTGGCATCATCCTTGTAAATCTTTTCTGAACCCTTTCAAGTTTCACAACATCTTTCCGATGGGAAGGAGACCAGAATTGCACACAATATTCCAAAAGTGACCTAACCAATGTTCTGTACAGCTGCATCATGCCCTCCCAACTCCTGTACTCAATGCTCTGACCAATGAAGGAAAGCATACCAAACACCGCCTTCACTATCCTATCTACCTGCAACTCCACTTTCAAGGAGCTATGAACCTGCACTCCAAGGTCTCTTTGTTCAGCAATACTCCCTTACCATTAAGTGTATAAGTCCTGCTAGGATTTGTTTTCCCAAAATGCAGCACTTCTCATTTATCTAAATTAAACCCCTTACATCCTTTTTAAATCTTACCCCATCACCTTAATTCCATACCCTTTAGTTTTGGATATCTTTGCCCTGGTGGTCAAGAGTAAATAGATGACAAATACTATCTTTGTGAAAATTCAAAAATGCAGCAGAACAGCCTCTTGTGCCTGTTCTGCCAATCAAGATCTTTGCTGACCATCTATTTCAGTGCCATTTTCCTACACTACCTCCACATTCCTTGATGCAATTGGTATCTAGAAACTTATTGATCTCCATCTTGAACATACTCAATGACTGACCTCTACAATCCTGTGGGGTGGGGGGGTAGAAATTTCCAAAGATTGACCACCATCCGAGTGAAGACATTCTCCCATCTCTTGACACTGAATATATTGTTCTTTTTTCCAAGATTGATTTCCCCCCATCTCCATTCAATTTTAAAAAAACTAACGGAATAAACAAAAGATGCTGCATTGTAAGATTTCAAGTAAACCTTTCAAATGGGACTATAACTGTACCTGTAATTAATGTAATGAATCCGGTAACACCACTGATTGTCATTCTAATGAGAGTTCCAAAATGTTAATTGCCAGTTTAAATTGTAAGAGTTTTCTGTCAGGCTTAGAAGTGATGTTTTCCGCATGACAGAATTTATAATCCAATAAGAGTGTGCGTAATCTTCTATCTCAAGGTAATCTTCCTGCATTATAATCCATATCCGTTGGCTCCCTACATATTCCAAAAATCCATCAGCCTCTATCTTGAACATGTTCGATTGTTGGAACAATTGCTGCTCTCTCGGGTAGAGAACTCCAAAGTTCTTCAACACTTGGAGGGTTATCTCAGTCTTAAATGGTTAATCCATCATTCTGAGATTGCTCCCTCGTCCTCGTCTCCTGTAGATAGATACTGCCTCCTGACATTTACCAAGTCGAGCCCCTTAAGAGGTGAATACTTTTCAATAAAATGACTTTTCATTCTTCTAAACTACTGTCATAAAGATCCATCTAGTTTGATGGTGTCTTTTTCAGAAGGAAATCTATCAACTTTACTCAATCTGACCAACATGTGTCTCTAGACCCATGGCAAAGCAGTTGACTCTTAACCACTGCCAATATTACCCTAGCAAACCATTCAGTTAAAGGCACTTAGGGTGGGAACTAACTACTGACCTTGACAACAACACTCAATTCCTATCAATGAAAAAATGTTAATTTAGTACAACACCTTCTTGAACAAAGGTGTTTTGTTGGCTCTTTTTTAATCCTGTGGCACATTTTACATGTTTAAGGAGGATTGAAAAATTGTTGTCATAGTCTCACTTGTTTCTCCTCTGACTTTTCATCAGCTTGGGTTTTACTTATTTTCTCAGAATGATTGTTTCCTTCATCAGTGCTCTCTAATGATTGTTTGCACAACTTATATTTATGTAGAACCTTTAATATCTAAAACAATCATAATATTCCCTTGTGCATCTACATTCTACCATCATTCGTAAAATCCAATACAAAATAATTCCACCAAAACTTCATTCTCCGCAGGTAGATCTTCTTTTCATTTTAGTGTGTTCAACTCTCTCCCTGATGATTCGTTTTCATCTTATGCTTAGAAATCTTTACTATTCCCTTCCACGTGATCTGACATTTTCCCCTTTATATCAGCTCCCCACTGTACTCTGAATATTCTTCCTGACTTTCCACAGCAGGTTTTGCTCTGTGGAAGCTGCTTTTTAAAAATAATTTGTTCTGAATTAGCCCAGTGTGGTTGTGGTCACTCAGACACATCCCCAGCCAATTGCACAAACCATCTGTTTGATGCTTGCTGGCCTTTTTAACAAAGTGAGCGAGTCAGCCTGTGCTGAAACCAACATGTTTGCTGGGAATCAGCAGATCCATCTGTGATGTGGATGAGTTCTAATTCTGGGATGGCCTGGCCCGCTGATCTATCTGTTCACCGCCCTTGGGCCAGGAGGCCACATTAAATGAGATTTCGAACCTTATTCATCTGCCTTGTCCAGCAAACTCCATCCGGGGCCTGTATGTGTCCAATAAACTGCCCCTGGGTGAGAGGAAAGCATTGTGAATTAGCTTTCAAACAAACCTTAAATAGGACACTGTCTGATCCATAAGACTGTTAATAAAATAAATTGGACAAATTAACTTTTTGGTTGTACTTGCTGAAATTACGAGAGTGAGGAGACAGGAAGATTCTTAGGTTTTGACAATGAGTATTGTTGACAGAAGTGTAGAATGTATACAGCATGGAAGGAGGCCATTCAGCACGTCATGTCTAGACTGGCTGTCTGGATGAGCAGTTTATATCGTGATGCTCCCCTGCTCTGCATAGTTTTTCTTTTGAGCTAATTGACAGTCATTCCACATGCCATTGTTCTGGAGTTGGAATGCAGACTGATGGTTGATGTTGGGAGGGGGAACTACACAATACCATCATTCAGGAATGGGCAAGATACTGTATATGTGAGCAGTGAACTATAAATTTGGCAAACCTGCATTCAGACATAACCCTGTGCTGCGCCTGTCCTGGTAGTGTTTGATGTGGACTGTGTGGAGGAAGATTTATGCTGAATCTAACACCATGGTGCACTTGCCCTGGGAGTGTTTGATGGGAACAGTGTAGAGGAAGATTTCCTCTGAATCTAACACTGTGCTCGACCTATCCAAGGAGTGTAAAAGGAGGTTTAGTCTGTATCTAACGCTGTGCTGTGCCTATCCAGGGAGTGTTTGATGGCACAGGGCAGAGGGAGCTGTATTGAACTCTGTGCTATATCTGCCCTAGCAGTGTTTGATGAGGACACTGCAAAATGACTTAGTAACTTACTAACCCTTTCCACTTATACCCCACTCACTACCTCTTGCACTCATCACCCCTCCTGCTTGCTTCCTCGTTCCAAATTTCCATTTGTCCTGACCTGCAAGAGTGTGAGGAAGGGTCAGGGTGCAAGGATGAGAAAGGTGAGGAGGGCCTTAAGCACCACCATCTAGGATCATATACATGTACATATGAGCAAAGTAGATTCTTATTTTGAAGGGATAACACTTAACTTCATGGTCCTCCTCATAACCTGTACAACAATGTGTAATATATCAATGTAACAAGGTTTTCTCTTTTTTTTCCCCTTCCTTTGTGGAGTCCTGTGCGGGCCTTCAGAGTAGCAGGATATGGATGTAAGGGCAGTTGCATGTTACTCCTGCAGAATGTGGCAGGTGAGAGACACTTCACATGTCTCTGCCGACTACATCTGTGGGAAGTGCACCCAACTCCAGCTCCTTGAACACCGAATTAGGGAACTGGAGCTGGAGCTGGATGGCTGAGGGAGAAATTGAGAGAATGTACAGGCAGGTGATCACTCCTCAGACACAGGATAAGGACAGTTGGGTTACAGTCAGGAGAGGAAAGGAAACCGATGGTCAGAGGAGGGATCCCCTGTGGCCATTCCCCCTCAGCAATAAGTAAGTTTTGGATACTGCTGATGGGGACGGCCTACCAGGGGAAAGCCACAGTTGCCAGGTCTCTAGCACTGAGCCTGGCACTGTGGCTTAGAAGGGAAGGGGGAGAATAGAAAAGCGCAAGTGGAAGGGGACTCAGTAGTTAGACAGATTGACAGCAGATTTTGTGGTTAGGAATGGGACTCCCGGAAAGTACATTGCTTCCACAGTGCAGGGTCCGGGATGTCGTCGATCGGGTTTACAGGATTCTGAAGGCGGAGGGTGAGGAGCCAGAAATCATGGTACATACTGGCACCAATGATATAGCCAGGAAAGGAATTGAGGATCTGAAAAGTGACTACAGAGAGTTAGGTTGGAAGCTGAAGAGCAGGACGAGTAGAGCAGTGATCTCAGGTTTGCTACTGGTGCCACGAGACAGTGAGGTGAGGAACAGTCAGTGAGTGCAGCTTAACACGTGGCTGCGAGGCTGGTGCAGGAGGGAGGGCTTCAGATACCTAGACCATTGGGATACCTTCCGCAGAAGGTGGGACCAGTACATGAAAGACATGAAAGACCTGAACTGGAGGGGCACAAATGTCCTGGGTGGGAGATTTGCTCGTGTGATTTGGGAGGGTTTAACCTAGTTTAGCAGGGGGTTGGGAATCAGAGTCACATATCTGAGAGGGGGGCAATTGTAGATGGGGCAGTGACAGGATGTAGTGAATCCATCGGGAAGGTTTCTCACGTGATGAAACAAAGGGATCGGTTAAAGTGTGTCTGCTTTAACGCAAAGAGTGTCAGAAATAAGAGTGACGAACTTAGAGCGTGGATCAGTACTTGGGGCTATAATGGAGACGTGGGTTCCAAGGGGCAGGAATGGTTGCTTGATGTTCCAGGGTTTAGAATATTTAAAAAGAACAGGGAGGGTGGAAAAAGAGGAGGGGGTGTAGCATTGCTAATCTGACAGTGCATCACAGGTACATTAGTGAAGGTTGTTGAGCAAGGTTTGCCTTCTGAGTCAGTATGGGTGGAAATTAGGGACAGCAAGGGAAGAGCCACCTCATTGGGGGTTTTCTACAGACCCCCTAATAGCAATCGAGAGATTGAAGAACTCATAGGTGGGCAGATTTTGGAAAAATTCAGATGAAGCAGGGTTGTTATGGGTGATTATTTATTATGGGTGATTTCAACTTTCCCAATATTGACTGGAACCTTCTTAGTGCAGATGGTTTGGATGGAGCTGTTTTTGTCAGGTGTGTTCAGGAGGGTTTCCTTACTCAGTATGTAGACAGACCGATGAGGGGAGAGGCCATTTTGGATTTGGTGCTCAGCAACGAGCCAGGACAGGTGTCAGATCTCACGGTGGGAGAACACTTTGGCGACAGTGATCACTGCCTCACATTTACCATAGTATTGGAGAGGGAAAGGGGTAGTTACCGAGGGAAGATATTTAATTGGGGAAAAGGAAATTATGATGCTATTAGACAGGAGTTGTGAAGTATAGACAGGGAGCAATTGTTCCACAGAAAGGGCACAGCAGACACGTAGAGACTATTTAAGAAGCAGTTGTTGTGACTGATGCACAAATTTGTGCCTCTGAGACAGGTAAGAAGGGGTAAGATTAAGGAACCTTGGACGATGAGAACAGAGGAGCTTCTCGTCAAAAGGAAGAAGACAGCTTATATAAGGTGGAGGAAGCAAGGATCTAGCACTGCTTTCGAGGACTACAGGCTTGCTAGAAAGGAGCTCAGAAATGGACTGAGGAGAGCCAGGAAGGGGCACGAAAAAGGCTTAGCAAGAAGGATTAGGGAGAATGCAAAGACATTTTACTCATACGTGAGGAATAAGTGAATGATCAGGGAGAAAGTAGGGCTGGTCAGGGATAGCTTAGAAAACTTGTGTGTGGAGCCTGAGCAGATAGGGGAAGCCCTAAATGAGTTTTTTGCTTCAGTTTTTACTAAGAAAAGGGACCTTGTTGTGAATGAGAACTTTGAGGACCTGGGATACTGGCTTGACCAGATCAAGATTGATGAAGTTGACGTGCTGGAAATTTTGGCAACTATTAAGATTGATAAGTCCCCAGGGCCAGAACAGATTTATCCGAGGCTGCTCCGGGAAGCAAGAAAAGAGGTTGCCAAGCCACTGACGAGAATATTTGCCTCCTCACTCTCCACGGGAGTCGTACTGGAGGATTAGAAGGAGGCGAATGTTGTTCCTTTTTTCAAGAAGGGTAATAGGGAAATCCCGGCAATTACAGACCAGTCAGTCTTATGTCTGTGGCCAGCAACATTTTAGAAAGAATTCTGAGGGATAGGATTTATGACTATTTGGAAAAGCATAGTGTGATTAAAGGCAGTCAGCATGGCTTTGTGACGGGCAGGTCATGCCTCACAAATCTTATTGAGTTCTTTGAGGAGGTGACAAGACTGGCTGATGAAGGTCGAGCAGTGGATGTGGTGTATATGGACTTCAGCGAGGCTTCTGATGAGGTTTCCCATGGTAGGCTCATTCATAACATCAGGAAATATGAGATACAGGGAGATTTAGCTACCTGGATTCAGAATTGGTTGGCTGACAGAAGGCAGAGAGTGGTTGTAGATGGAAAGTATTCTGCCTGGAGGTCACTGTTCAGTGGACTCTTCTTTGTAGTTTTTATAAATGACTTGGATGAGGAGGTTGAGAGGTGGGTTAGTAAATTTGCAGATGATACAAAGGTTGGATGTGCTGTTGATAGTATCAAGGGCTATTGCAGGCTGCAGCATGACATAGACAGGACGCAGAGCTGGGCTGAGAAATGGCAGATGGAGTTCAACCTGGATAAATGTGAAGTGATACTTTTTGGAAGGTCAAACTCGAATGCTGAATATAGGATTAAAGACAGGATTCTTGGCACTGTGGAGGAACAGAGGGATCCTGGTGTTCAAGTACATAGATCCCTTAAAATTGCCACCCAAGTGGATAGGGTTGTTAATAAAGCATATGGTATTTTGGCTTTCATTAATGCGGGATCAATTTTAAGAGCCGCGAGGTTTTGCTACAGCTCTACAAGTCCCAGGTGAGGCCACACTTAGAATATTGTGTCCAGTTCTTGTCGCCCTACTATAGGAAAGATACAGAGGCTTTGGAGAGGGTGCAAAGAAGGTTTACCAGAATGCTGCATGGACTGGAGGGCTTGCCGTATGAAGAAAGGTTGACTAAGCTCAGACTTTTCTCTCCGGAGAGAAGGAGGAAGAGGGGTGACCTTATCAAGGTTTACAAGATAATGAGAGAAATGGATAGAGTCAATAGCCAGAGACTTTTCCCCAGGGCAGGATTGACTGGCACAAGGGGTCATAGTTTTAAGATATTAGGAGGAAGGTATAAAGGAGACGTCAGAGGAAGGTTCTTTACACAGAGAGTTGTGAATGCATGGAATGCGTTGCCAGCTGTGGTGGTGGAAATAGAGTCATTGGGGACATTTAAGCGACTGTTGGACATGCACATGGATAGCAGTGAGTTGAGGGGTGCATAGATTAAGTTTTTATATTTTACATTAGGATTAACCCTTGGCACAACACCATGGGCCAAAGGGCCTGTTTTGTGCTGTACTTTTCTATGTTGTATATAACCTGTAACTAGTTGCTAGCATATAATAAACTACTTCTTGTTCACTACAAGCTCCTTTTCTAGTTAAACCAGGAAGTGATTTTCCTATCACACTGGACCAAGCAGGTCCTGTAATTTCACACCTAAAGAGGATGGCAATAGCAAACACATCACATGGTGAGGTGCAGGCATGGTTTTAGTTGCAAGCATGGCATAGTGATCAGTGGTAGGGATTTTATTTACCTACCTAATATTACATGATGGCTGGAGGTCAAAAGGTTTGTCAGTTTCTTCATACTCATGTAGATGGTCAGTAGGAAAGAGATGAATATTTCAAGCTCTGCAAAGTAAACTCTCATAGCAAAATTCAATAAAGAAGAATCTACAGTCAATGGTGAAAGTATTTTAGAGCTGGTAAGAAATACACTGCACTGGACAAGTTAGGAACCCTCTGGAGACAGGAATTAGTTACTCTAAAACAGAGACAAGCTGAAATAAAATTTACATATTTCATAATCTATTTGCTGGCAGGTTGAGGATGAAAAACTATTGACACAGATTGAAGGTGTAAAGATTACAGCTCCATTAAGTCATCACAGAATGACCAATACCCAAAGAATCAGGATACTGCAAAGAAGAAATTATTTGTTTCAATGGGACAGCTATCTTCCAGAACAGGAATCCATAAGTTTTAGTGTTCCCTAGGGTAATTGCAAAGGAGTAATTGACTATTTCGTCCTCTGCGATGGAAATCCAAGAGATTAAAGGGACTTTTAAACCTCATCCTGTCAGGAGAAGAATCAGTCAATTGTTGTCAACCCAGGAACTACCAATCTTCCACATCCAAAGAGAATGCATTCTGGGAGAATAGTGAGGTGCTAGATCACCTGTATTTATGAAGACAGAGAATTGGGGGAATTGGAGTAGAGACAAATACAAACACAAATATACAATATTAATAATCAAAAGGTATTTCAGAAAAGAAGTTGTCGAAGGGTATAAGGGTTTGAAAGGGTTCATCCTGAGGAATGCCTTAAGCACCACTCACTATAATGATGTCATGTGGACTTGTGGGCAGAACAGATTAGGGTTTTGAAGGAGGAAGACCCACCATTCAGGTTATCTTCATAGTCTCTGTTATAGTGTCTATCAATGTAATCTTTAAATAGTTGCTAAGATGCAATAAATTGTACAGCCTCTTCTACTTAGCTGTCAGTGGCTTTCCTGAAGTACACCAGACCAAGCAGGCTGTATAGATCCCTACACTTAAAGGGAATGATGGTCAAAAACCTACCACCTGGGGAGGTGCAGACATGGTTTGATTGTATGTAGAACAAGGAAGTCTCTTTGCTCAGGGATTGCGTAATAAATGATGGCCTCTACTTCAGCTGCTACGGCAAAATCTCAAAATGTGGGAATAGGAAATGCTTGCCTAACAGAATTGAATGGCAGGAGCAAGATGGAATTGGCACTGAGGGAGTCTGTGTTTGAAAAGGTGATTGGTAAAAGAAGAAGAGGAGAGAGAAAAACAGTTTTTTTGAAGTAGTAAATAGTTGTGATTTGGAATGTGCTGCCTGTTAAAAAGATTATATCTTTCTATTTTTCTTTGTCATGATTGATTTCCCAGATTTGTTGAAATGCAATTCATCTGAACCAGGGTCTTTTCCCATTTTGTGTTTGCTAAGTTTATTTAACGCATGCCCAATTTTTATCTAACTGTATATATTGCCTTGCTCAATTCATTGTTCAATAACTGTTTTACTTTCTTGATAAATACAAAATGAAAATAATTGTTAATGTTTCTATCATCTCTCTATCATTGCCTATTGTTTTATTCTATCTATCTCTCAATGGTCCTATTCCCTCGCAGCTTTTTAAAACAAATGATATGCCTATAAGATATTGTGCTTCTTCATGTTCCTTGGCCATTTAATTCCATATTCCCCTGTCTAGTTTTTTTGTTTTCTCTCCTATTTACTTTTGTATTCTCTCTTATCCTGCTCTCTGATGTATAAATATTGCATTTCCCATCTCTTAATTGTTCTCTCTGTCTTTATTCATCACAGAGTCTCACTCATGTTTACCTTGTTCTTTCCTTTGACTGGAATGTATTTCTTCTCAACTCTACTGAAAATATTTTAACTGTTTTCCATTATTGTTCTACATTGTTTTATTTCCCAATATTGTTCCCCATTTTGTTCTCTTGAGGTCTATTCTCAACTACTCTCCAATCTATGAACTTGGTTTTCATCTTACTTATGTCCTTCTCCAGTGTCAACTTAAAGCATTTTACAATATGGTCACCCTTGCCTAGATGTTCCTCTACTTCTCTTATCTGCTCTGGCTCATTCTTCCATCACTAGTTCCAGTTGTAAGTCTTCCCTTATGAAGCTTTTTAAATGTCGGATTAGGTAGCCATTCTGTACATATTCTATGAAAGGGTGCTATGTAAATTTCTTTTTTTTCTCTCCTTAATTTTCTACTGGGATTCCGGCCCCTTTAAGGCCAGTAGGCACCAAAGATGTGCTAAGGTACTTTATATGAGAGGGATGAGACTAAATTTGATGCCAACACAAAGATAGATCTTGGGGTAAAAGAGGTAGATTTTAAGGACCATCTTAAACGAGAGTGAATGTTACTTAAGTGAAGAGGTTTTGGGTAGGAAATCCAGAGTCTAGCTGATGCTATGTTCCAACAAAAGCATCTCCAAGTCATGTTTGGTCATTCCACAATTCTTTCCACTGCCTCCTTGTTTTACAAGGGAAGAATTTCAAGATAAAAAAGCAAGCTCCTCACAAACACACTGCCACTCTTCTGCAAAGGCAATGTAGCCACAGCACATATCAATTTGTTTTATTATCTGAGATAAGTATCCTCTAAGACAATTTATTTGTGTAGAAATTAATTAGTAGTGAAACTAATTAAATTATTTTGGATTATTAAAGCAGATCCATTTATTTAATATTGAGATTGCCTGTGGCCAACAATTTCTCTTTTTTACCTCTGATGCTTTTTGCTATAAATCACGTTATATAACCTGTATTTTGTGTAAAACTTAATTAGAGTCAGAAGTAAAACAAATTAAATTTCTTTCAGATTATTACTCTTGGATCAATTTGTTTTAATACTGAATGACACCCACAACCTAGCAATATTCCTACGCATTAAGTTAGAAAGTAATTAACTGAGGCAATGTTTAAAGCTGATTTATATTACTGTAAAGATTGATTACAGATTGATTACTACACCCAGAATCTGATACTAGATCCTTCCTTTCATTTGCAACACAAGCAAAGTAGGGTCATGATGTGCGCTTGGTGGAGCAGTCACCTCATTGTTGAGCTCTCTGCTAATGTGACCAAAGCAGAATTTATTTAACCTGATTAACCCAACATTGCTAACCTTCTATGCTTCGTTATACTGTGTAGGAGAAATATCCATAATTGTATAGTTTTTATTGCATAGGCAGTCCTCTGAACCAGAGAAAGTTCACTAATTGATATCAAGTATGAAGTGACTGACTTATGAGGAGAAGTTGAGTAGGTTGGGTCTTTACTCATTGGACTTTAGAAGAATGACAGGTGACCCCATTGAAACCAGGGGCTTGACAGAGTAGATGAGGAAAGATTGCTTACCCTTGTGGGAGATGCTGAGACCAGAGGGCATAATCTCAGAGTAAAAGGTTGTTCATTTAATTAAGGGATGAGGAGGAATTTCTTCTCTGAGAATAATGACTCTTTGCCATAGAGGAACCCAGAAGCTAGGTCATTAAGTACATTCAAGACTGAGTTAGACAGCTTTTTAAACAGAAAGGGAATCAAGGATAATGGGGGAAAGGCAAGATAGTGGAGATGAGGATTGTCATAACAGCCATGATCTCACTGCAGACTAGATAGGTTCAATGGCCTATTTCTGTTCCTAGGTTTTTTGGTCTTTGGCTCTTGTCACAGATAGACAGGAGTTCTGTTTAGTGTCTCCTGTGAGGGGAATAAAAATAACAACAGATTATTTTTGTATAAAGGGGTAATTGTGTAGAGAAATTGTCGTTCTCACTGTTGAGAATAATCTTGTCAATCAGACAAGAGGACAGCGCCCAGAAGAAGGGAACAGGAATGAGGTGCATTTCCATATCACTTTGAACAGAGGCTTTATTAAATTGCACTGTAAGAGTTAGATGTACAAAGCAATGTCAGGTATTTTCTTGGACTTGTTTGGAACAATTCCCCAATTTCGTCAGGACTTCATTTCTCTTCTTTGACCATTCCCGGTGAAGACAGTGCATATCTTCAGTGGTGCTGTTCAAAGCACTGGTGGGATCTCTAAACTATGCATTCCCTGTTTAAGGGGATGCTCAGTAAGCATGGTGGCTCAGTGGTTAGCACTGCTGCCTCACAGTGTCAGGGACCTGGGTTCGATTCCAGCCTTGGACAGACAGTCTGTGTGGAGTTTGCACATTCTCCCTATGTCTGTGTGGGTTTTCCCCCACTATCCAAACATGTGCAGTTTAGGTGGATTAGCCGTGCTAAATTGCCCATAATGTCGAGAGATGTGTAGGTTCAGGGGTAAGCATAGAAGAATGGGTTTGGGTGAGATATTCTCTGGAGGGTCGGTGTGGACTTGTTGAGCCGAAGGGCCTGTTTCCACATGGTAGGGATTCTATGATTTGTGGGAAGATTGGATTCCCATGGAGTTTGTGCAGTTTAGTGATGACAACAACCTGCATTTAAGCACCTATACAAGCAAAAAGATCTCAATGCAATTACCGAGCAATGACAATGCAGAACCATTGGTCGGAAACTGAACTGGACGAGTCATATAAATACTGAAGCTAGAAGAGCAGGTCAGTGACTAGAATCCTGCAGTGAATAACACCTCCTGACTCCTGAAAGCCTGTCCACCATCTACAAGGCACAAGTCAGGAGTGTGATTAAATATTCTCCACTTGTTTGGGTAACAGCATCTCCAGAAACTTGACACCATTCAGGAGATAGCAGTCTTGATTGGCACCACATCCACAAATATTTACTACTCCATCATAAATACATCGTAACAACTGTGTGCACCATATACAAATGCAATGCAGAAATTCACCAAGCCTCCTTCAACAGCACCTTCCAAACCCATGACCATTAAAGTGGCAGCAGATACAAGGGAACACCACCACCAACAAGCACCCTCCAAGCCACTCACATAGTCATACAGCATAGAAACAGGCCCTTCGGCCATACTTGTCCATGTAGACCAGATTTCCTAAACTGAACTCGTCCCATTTGCCTGAGTTCAGCCCATATCCTTCCAAACCTTTTCTATCCATACATCTGTCCAAATGTCTTTTAAGTGCTGTAATTGTACCCACCTCTACCACTTCCTCTGGCTGCTTTTTCCATGAAAATGTTGCTCCTCAGGCTCCTTTTAAATCTTTCCCCTCTCACCTTAAACCTGTGTCCTCTAGTTTTGTATTCCCCTATCCTGGAGTAAAAATCCTGATTATTCACCTTATATATGTCTCTCAACCTTTATAAGATCACCCCTCAGCCTCCTGTGCTTCAGGGAAAAAAACAACCTATCTGGCCTCTCCTTATAACTCAAACACTTCAGGTTCAGTCATATTCTTGTAAATTGTTTTTTCACCCTTTCCAGTTTAATAACATCTTTCCTTGAGCACAGCAACCAGAATTGTATGTAGTTCTCCAAATGTGACCTTACTAATATCTTCTATGGCCAGAATAGACAATAGACAATAGACAATAAGTGCAGGAGTAGGCCATTCTGCCCTTCGAGCCTGCACCACCATTCAATATGATCATGGCTGATCATCCTTAATCAGTATCCTGTTCCTGCCTCATCTCCATAACCCTTGATTCCACTATCCTTGAGAGCTCTATCCAACTCTTTCTTAAATGAATCCAGAGACTGGGCCTCCACTGCCCTCTGGGGCAGAGCATTCCACACAGCCACCACTCTCTGGGTGAAGAAGTTTCTCCCCATCTCTGTCCTAAATGGTCTACCCCGTATTTTTAAGCTGTGTCCTCTGTTTCGGCACTCACCCCGCAGCGGAAACATGTTGCCTGCCGCCAGAGTGTCCAATCCTTTGATCATCTTATATGTCTCAACCAGATCCCCTCTCAGTCTTCTAAACTCAAGGGTACACAAGCCCAGTCGCTCCAGTCTTTCAGCATAAGGTAGTCCCGCCATTCCAGGAATTGACCTCGTGAACCTACGCTGCATTCCCTCAATAGCCAGAATGTCTCTCCTCAAATTTGGAGACCAGAACTGCACACAGTACTCCAGGTGTGGCCTCACCAGGGCCCTGTACAGCTGCAGAAGGACCTCTTTGCTTCTATACTCAATCCCTCTTGTTATGAAGGCCAGCATGCTATTAGCCTTCTTCACTACCTGCTGTACCTGCATGCTTACCTTCAGGGTACAACGGACCTGCACTCCCAGATCTCTCTGCCCATCAACGTTTCCCAAGGCTCTTC
>NC_057731.1:44453014-44467758 GCF_004010195.1 Chiloscyllium plagiosum | reverse complement strand
GCTTTCTGAAAGTCCAGGTACACTACATCTACTGGATCTCCCTTGTCCATCTTCAGAGTTACATTCTCAAAAAATTCCAGAAGATTAGTCAAGCATGATTTCCCCTTCATGAATCCATGCTGACTCTGACCTATCCTGTTACAACTATCCAGATGTGTCCTAATTTCATCCTTTATAATAGACTCCAGCATCTTTCCCACCACTGAGGTCAGACTAACTGGTCTATAATTACCTGCTTTCTCTCTCCCACCTTTCTTAAAAAATGGTACAACATTAGCCACTCTCCAATCCGCAGGAACTCATCCCGAATCTATCAAACTCTGGAAAATAATCACCAACACATCCACGACTTCTCGAGCCACCTCCTTCAGTACGCTGGGATGTAGACCATCAGGCCCCAGGGACTTATCAAACTTCAGAACTAACAGTCTCTCCAACACCAATTCCTGGCAAATATAAATTCCCTTAAGTTCAGGTCCTTCAGCCACTGTTACCTCAGTGGACTGCAATGGATCAAGAACGTAGCTCACTATCAGTCTTTCAAACGCAATCCAGGCTGGGCAAAAATTGATGGCCCAACCAGTGATGCCCACCTCCCTTGCATGATTAAAAAACACACACAACTCTGTCTCTACTCACTTCCTGCAGTTACAACTCTCATTTTCTGGTTTCCACCCTCCTATGGCCATTCATTCTGAGTGGATCCTGTGCCTCAGTCTCACTTAGCACTGAGGTTGTCAGGCACAGAATTCAGGTAGGGGCTAAGAGATCCAATGTTTACGACAAATCCCACACCTTGATCTTCATATTTAAAAAACGAAACAAATCAGTATGGAGGCTGCACTTCCCCATTCCCTGAACCCCATTCTTTCATCTGATTGGCTGACTGAGGGGCGCAAGTTGGCAGCCTTCAATACACCTGTTATCACAATTCAACAGTTCTTCAAAATGCAAAATGATTTGAGCTATTGAAATGAAGAATATTTATAATGTTAGGACATATCTCATTTAATGAAGAACACATCAACCAAATTGCATACAGCAAAATTCCACAGTTACTTTAGAACTGCACCAATTAAATAACCAGCCAATTTATTTTACTAATGTAGATTGATGGGCAAAGACAGTGGACAAAACACACGTGCTCCTTCAAATAGTAGCCATGGGATCTTCTTAGATCATCCTGAGATGGCAGATAGAATCTTGGTTTAATGAAGCAGCTCTCCGTATCCAGATGCTGTACTCAGGCTCCTAGAGCACCTTTCGATCAAGGTGACAGCCGCTGAGCCAATGTAAAATACTTGCTTCCACCTCTCCTGTCGTTTAATACAAATCTCCGAAAGGTGAAAGGTCAGTACCATTCTACCTCTCTAGCTCAAGTGATAGACATTCCCAATCCAATTTGGAAATTGAGTGTCACTTGATTATTAGATTAAATTCCCTACAGTATGGAAACAGGCCCTTCAGCCCACCAAGTCCACACCGACTCTCCGAAGAACAACCCACCCAGACCCATTCCCCTACATTTACCCCTGACTAATGCACCTAACACTACGGACAATTTACCATGGCCAATTCACCTGACCTTCACATCTTTGGAGTGTGGGAGGAAACTGGAGCACCTGGAGGAAACCCACACAGACATGGAGAGAATGTGCAAACTCCACACAGACGGTTGCCCGAGGTGGGAATTGAACCCGGGTTCCTGACGCTGTGAGGCAGCAGTGCTAAACACTGAGCTACCGTGCCAATTATATTTGAAAATCATAGACAAATAGGTCATTCTTTACAGTAAATAAAAATCATATAGTTTACAAAGGCAAATGAAGACTGAGGAAATCCATTGTTCTCCTCCTCCTCAGCTCTCTGTAATGTAGGGCTATACTGGTACACTTATACAATGTATAGTGCTCTGTGTTTGCTTTTCTTGGAGCCTCTAAATAGAATTCCTTGAACATCTGCAAAGGACATACTTCAACATCTACTGATATGATGGGAATATGGGAAGTGGTGCTGCCTTGTACTGGCACAGAATGTTGCGTGTATGACCTCTTTATTGCTGCTAACCTTCAATACTCTTCACAGGCAAGATAAATGCTTAGGAAGAGATGCTGACGCCTGTTCATTATTGTGGAAAATTAGGACGGTCACAAGCTGAGCTTGCAACGGACCAGTGCGAGACCTGTTGCTAAGTTAATGATGTCATAATCAGTTACCTCCTGTTGTTAAACTAATCAGGTCTTAGAATTGGGCCATGGTTGTTACCCTTGTGATGAATAGGATCATCCTGCATTGCTTTTATCCCCCTGTGTTTATTTTCTCTTCCTATGAAGGTGCTAGCCTGATCCCATGTTACACTCCCATGAATGTGAGCAATTGGCCCACTTCACTGAATCTTGTTGTGCAGGAGAACATTCAGCCCATCATTTCTGAACCCACACTGTGAATTTTCTACCCAATTATTCCCTCTCATCTTTATTCATTCCCTTCATTATAACAATGACTACAATTCAAAAGTACTTCATTAGCTATAAAGATCTTTGGTTCATTCAGTGATCATGAAAAGCACAATAAAAATGCAAGGCTTTTGTTTGCATCACCATGGAAATATCTTCCTTCTCAAATATGTACTCAATTGCTTCCAAAGATCTTTACTGAATCCCTACTTTCACCACCCTTTCAGGCAATGCATTCCAGATCACAACAATTCATGTATGTGGTGAACGTTGATTTGTTTTGTACCTTAAATTGAAACCAGCCTGGGCTGGTTCCTGGCTATTAAGAGTTATAGATCCAGGGTAGGTAGATGGCGTTGAGGTACAGATCAGCCAATGATCTACCTGAATCAGGTCTGAGGAGTTGGATGACCTTCTAAGACTCTGAGTGGGAAAGAAATTATATCACACAAGAGTAAGTAGCCAAACAAGATAAACTACGGCCCATGTGACCCCCTGTGGAGATCAGACAAGGGTGCAAAGAGTGAGAGATGAATGATTTCCCAGAATTGAATGTTGGGTTTATCTGGACTTTCCCCTCCTTTGAAGTTTATATAAATCTGGTGAGTGGGAATTGTTAGACTTGGGATGGGACAGTCTAGGTGGTCCAGCTGCTTTTTTTATTATCTCATGTTTTCACACCTTCTTATAAAAAGAAGAAACTTGCATTTCTGTAGCACCATTTATGACATTAGATTTACCCAAAGTGCTTTATGAATTCTGGAGTACTTTTTAATTGCTTGCTACTGTTGTAACATAGGCAATCTGGCCACTAGTTTGAGTATGGCAAACCCGATACACAACAGTGAGATAAATGAACAGGTAATTTGATGTGACAATGTTGTTTGGGGATAAATATTGGTCAGGACATCAAGGGATGGTGGATTCCTGTTATTTCAATAGTACCATGGCACCTTTCACATCAACCTGAGATGGGCAATGATTTGATTTGATTTATTGTCACTTGTACCTAAGTACAGTGCAAGCAGTACAGGCAAATCATAGTATGCAAGGACAGACAGATCATAGGGTGGAAAAAAAAACTTGGATAGAGTAAGGCATACAGTTTTACATCCCACAGAATGTGTGGTAGACAAGATCAACATTATCTGAAGCTAGAGAGTTCATTCGTAGGTCTAGTGGCAGGGAAGAAGCTGTTCTTGAACCTGCTGGTGCATGTGTTCACTCTCCTGAACAAGCTCCGACAGAGTCTTCATTTATCATTTCATCCAAAAGATCGCACTTCTGACATAGAGTCATAAAAGTCTACAAACTGGAAACAGACCCTTCAGCCCAACTTGCCCATGTTTTCACAATTTAAACTAATTCCATTTGTCTGTGTTTGGTCCATATCCTCCATTCCTATCCCATCTATGTAATTATCTAAATGTTCCTTAAATGAGAAAATTGTACTCGCCTCCACCACTACCTCTGGCAGCCTGTTCCAGACACTCACCACACTCTGAGTGAAAACAATTGCCCCTCTAGATCCTTTTGTATCTCGCCCCCTCTCCTTAAACCTATGCCCTCCTAGTTTCAGACTCCCCTACCATGGTGGAAAGCTGACCGCTATCTACCTTATCTATGCATCTCATGATTTTATATACTTCTATAAGGCCACCCCCTCAGTCTCTGACATTCAAGGGAAAAAGGTCCTGGCAAATCTAACCTCTCCTTATTACCCAAACCTTCCAGCACTTTCAGCACTTTCTCAGTGCATAACAAGGGTGTTAGCCAAAATCACTTGTTCCAATCCCTAATTAATTCAGGAATGATGAGGCCAGTTTTAGGATCAGGCTTGCCACTTTGGCTGGGAATTGAAACCATGACTATCTTGGTTTATATATGGCAGGACTGAGAGACGAACTGAAGGGACAGAGTGAGGGTTGGATGGAGGGACACACTGAAGGACAGACCAAGGGACAGTGGACTGAGGGGTGGGGTATTGAGACAGTGGGGTATCATAAATTTAAGAGGTGAAAGTGCCTCCCATGGCCCAGGACACCAAAAGGACTGAAATACCCTGTGGATAACAATCAGTGAGCAGTGAACTTCTGTTGGCAGCACTAACAATTCTCTTACCGTCAAAGAGAATGTATCGCACCAGCTCCCAATGTCCCACCAGGCAGGTAACACGTTCAATATCCTATAACTTGGGGCAATGAGAATGATGGAGTTAATATTCATTCCTCTGTCCTGGATCATCAATTATCAGTACCTGTCACAGCAGCTCTGCACCAAGACCTTAACATTAGCACAATATCAAATATGGCTTTGCATTTTTCTGGTCCCTTCAGAGGACACTCCAAAGAACTTTAAATCATTGAAGTATTTTATGAAGTACAGTGACTGAACTAAAGGATTATAAACTCAGTAGCCAACATACACACCCCAGATTGCATTAAACATTAATAAGATAAATGATCTGATGTTCTGTCTTATTGATGTTGACAAAAGGATATATAGTGACCAGAACACCAGTGAGAATCTCCTTGCTCTTCTAAAGTGACAACAGGATTTTTTTGCATTCAACTTATTCACATTTGTTTCATAACTCATCTGTAGACAGTGACAGTGCAGCACTCCCACAGTAGCTTAAGCTTAACCTGGATTCAATTCTCTGGGGAGTGATTTATACCCGTGACCTTCTGAATTTGAGGTGATAGCATCCTCCACTGAACTGTAGCTGGATTACATTTTGATACACCACTATCACCTTTGGTGTCAGTGCCAGTTCAGGCTGTAGAATACATGATCGTATTGCAGAAAATTTCATCACCAAACTTATTTTGTTAAATTGATATGTCGACTTCTTCTCTTCCGTTCAGATACATAGCTCAATTACACAGTGTAATAGACACAGATTACTTCAGTCGACAAGGAAGTGATGAAGAGACACTCACTGGATGGTGTTGTCTGATGTTTCTTGTGCTAGCTACTAATAACCAGTCTGTCTCAATGTTGTAAACAGGTAATCCAACATTTGAGCCTATTAAGCCTGGGTACAAATTCACAAGTGTTTGTGTTCCAAATCTAGAATCAATTGGAATCAGAGAAAAGGCTTTATTTATTCTCCACCAGAGCACAGTGTGCAACAAGTAATGTGGGGAAATGTGAAGTTATGCACTTTGGCAGTTTCAATAGAGGAGTTGTATACCATTTAACTGGAGAAGGACTGGAGAAAGCTACTGAACAGTGGGATTTGGGAGGCCTTGTTCATGAATCACAAAAAGCTACCATCCAAGTTCAATGGGTAAAAGGGAAGGTAAATGGAATGTTGGCCTTTATTTCAAAGGGATTGGAGTATAAAAGTGAGATGGTAAAACAAGGATCGCGGATACTGAAAATCTGAATCAAAAGACATAAAGTGCTGGAGAAACTGCTTTCTCTCCACAGATGCTGCCAGACCTGCTGGGTTTCTTTAGCAACTTCTGTTTTTGAAAACAAGTAGAGAGGTATTGTTAAAACTATACCAAAGCTGGAATACTATGAACAGTTTTGGGTCCCTTATCTAAGGAAAGATATACTGGCATTAGAAGCAGTTTAGAAAAGGCTAACTGGGCCTACATCTGATGTGGAGAGGTTGAGTAGATTGGGCCTGTATTCATTGGAATACAGAAGAATGAGAGACAACCTTATTGAAGTATACAAAGTTCTCAGAGGACTTGACGGGGTAGATGCAGAAAAGTTGTTTCCCTTTGTGTGAGAGTCTAAGACCATAGGGCATAATCTCAGAGTAAGGTGTTGCATATTTGAGACACAGAGGAGGAATTTCTTCACTCAGAAAGTTGTGAGTCTTTGGAATTATTAAAGGTGGAGTTGAGGATCATCGGATCAGCCATGATCTCATTGAATGGCAGAGAAGACTCAATGGGCTTAATGGTCTACTTCTGCTCCCATGACCTATCGTTTTGTCATAACGTGGAGGAGCCAGTGTTGGACTGGAGTAGACAAAGTTAAAAACCACACATCGCCAGGTTATAGTTCAACAGGTTTATTTGGGCGTACTAGCTTTCGGAGCGCTGCTCCTTCAACAGGTCGCTATGGAGCAGGATCATAAGACATAGAATTTATAGCAAAAGATCACAGTGTCATGCATGCATTGGATACGATATATTGAACAAAAAGCAATCTAGGTTTGTTCAATATTGTATCAGTTGCATGCATGATGCTGTGATCTTTTGCTATAACTTGTGTCTTATGATCCTGCTCCACAGCTACCTGATGAAGGAGCAGCGTTCCGAAAGCTAGTATTTCTAAATAAACCTGTTGGACTATAACTTGGTGTTGTGTGATTTTTAACTATCATTTAGTGGTTTAGTAAATTGCAAGCTATTCCTTCAGAAGTTTCTCATGGAGTGAGTAACAGGCTGGAATCTAATTAAGCGGCTTGTCGGTGTTTTTTTTACATAGACTAGTATATAGATTAGATCCCAGATTCCTCGGAGTCAATTACAGACTGGAATCTAATTGAGGCATGGGATGGGAAGGAGGGGGAAGAGTTATATATAGAGTAACAGATACTTGGAAGTAAGTTAGTGACTGGAATCAAATCGACTGGTTCAGGATGGTTTATGTGTAGAATAGATGATACCCGGGAATGAGTTATTGACTAGAATTTAATCAAATCAATGAGTTCAGGGAGATTTATGTATTGAATAACTGATACCTGGGAGTGAGTTACAGACTGGAATCTAATTGAATCAATGGAATCTGGGTGGTTTGTGTATAGAATAACTGATGCCTGGGAATGAGTTACAGACTGGAATCTAATTGAGGGGTTCAGAATCTATTTGTTAGAATAATATACCAGAAAGTGAGTTGCAAACTGGAACCTGTTGAAAATTTAAGATAATTGATATATAGAAATTCTGAACTTTACCGGTGCATCACAGACAGGAAACTAATGGCGGGGTTCAGGGGTTTAATTGAAAAGGATATCTGAGGTTTGATTGCAGGAATTCGATGGATGGCTTTGTTTTACTCTATTCTACTCTAGCAGCAAAATCTGAGCTGTTGATTACTGTCTGTGGTATTGAACCTGTGATCTAGAAGATGTATTAGCTCAGTAAAGCTGACAGTGTGGATTATCTGGTCTGAAGTCCTCATGCTCCCTTGACAAAAACTGCTAATAAACACACTGCCCATCAGTCCCATCCAGGTCCTTTCATGGGTAAGCGTGTGTATTCAATGGCTCAAGATCACATTGAGTCACTGTGTGTGTGCTTGTGGGAAGCCAGTCACTGGTAAACTGGAGTATAAATTACATGGATTGAACGTAAAGAGAGGGGGCTCATTACAGTAGTGAATGCAGTAATCCTCTGAAGGATAATGAGGCTAATGAGACCATTCGCAAATTTCACCCTCCGGAACAGACCCTGCAGAGCTGGCTGTCGTTAACTCAATAAAGACAGAAACGAAACCTGCAGCAAAGTCAAAAGAAATACACCTTCTAAAGACAGACTCAGCAACAAGACGGAGGTGCAGTAAAGTCCTTTTGCTCATTGGTAGAGTTCTATGTGAAAATGCGATTTGGGGCATTCACAAACATGCCACAAGTTGTAATGGGCCATTGTTTTTTTTTAACAGCTGGGCAGCACTTAGAGACATGCTGGTTCAGAGGAAAGGTTATGGAGGGGTTGAGAATCTGAGAATATGGTGTGATTAGGGACAGAGTGGGTGAGTGGGGGAGTTGGATTGTTGAGCTTATTGGAATTTTCCTGGCTTTTCAAATTATCTGACTGAAATCAATGTTATTCCTGTTGACTAACAGCCGGGCCTTGTTCAGTGAAATGTTAGAGCCTGGTGATCACAAATGTACTCTTATCCACTTCAGGTCCATGTTCCACTGAACTTACACTGAGACACTCCAACACCGGAAATTATTCCTGTTTATTTTTAAGATCTGTCCCCACTAGCCAGCATAATGTTTTTGTCATCGGAATCTACCACGATTTTATTTGTTCATGGGATGTGGGTGTCACTGGCTTAAGTCAGCATTTATTGACCATCCCTAATTGCCCAGATGGTAGTTATGAGTCAACCACGTTGATGTGGATCTGGAGTCACTGTAAACCATATCTTGTCAGAATAGCAGATTTCCTTCCCTAAAACACATTAGTGAACCAGATAGGTCTTTACAACAATTGGCAGTAGCTACATGTTTGCCATCAGACTAGTTTCTTTATTTCAGATTTTATTGAACTCAAATTTCACCATCTGCCATGGTGGGATTCGAACTCAGCTCCCCAAATCATTTTGCTAGTCTGGACATATTACCACTACGCCATCCACCCCTTTGAGATTGCATTGACTGTTGCCTGGTGGCTCACCAGCGCCCTCCTCAGGGTGATATTGTTGGGCAAGATTAGTGTCGAGGCAGCTATGGAGTGATCCTTGGAATAGCTGAAACACTGTTGGGGAACAGCCTCATGATGTTGAGGTCAGTGTATTCAATATCTCACCCGTGGATTCATCCCATACATTGGAAGAACACGATTGCAAAATTAATCAGCAATCGCTCTGGGCTCTTGTGGTAAACCAATGACCACTCATCTTCCAACACCACCCTCTTGTAAATGTTATCGCTCAGCTTGGGAGTTTTGTTAATAATAGAACAGGCTGCTCTCAAGCACCTGACTTTCAATCCACCCTACCTTCTTCCCAATCCTTTAATCGCCTCAATTCCCTCAACCTTGCTTACTCACCTTCTCATCATAAACCCAAACACCACTACCCACCATTTCTAAAACTCCCTCAAATTGACCTAACCTTCTCCCCACCACATCCTAGAATAACTGCCCGACAAGGCCACCTCCACCCCATCACTATCCAATATCTCCATCTGCAAGACCCTGGGGTATGGACAGGATTGACTGTTTCCCTTTATTAATCAGTGGATAGCACTCTCATCTCTGATGACCCTGGTGATGACAATACACATTCCTGTGGCCGTGAGTTACAGTCTCAAGCCAGACATGACAACAAAATCCAGGCTAATGCATTACTGAGGGAATGCAACACTGTCAGAGATGCTGTATTTTGAATGATGCCTTACGCTGAGGCACTCTTGAGTGCACGTAATAAGACAGTACTTCCCAAATGTTTTCCCACAGCAATCCCATTTTGAAACTGGAAAATTGTTCAGATGCCTTAGTGAAAATTAAGAGGTGGGGGTTGGGAGAGAAGATTTGAGAGAGCTTTGGTGGGGGAGGGGGGAACAGAACTCTGTGTGCAGGACAGCCATTGCCATTCCAAAACCTCAGTTTGTGACTCTGTTTTGGGTTTAGACCCCCCTGTTTGGGTAGCTCTGATGGAAAAGACCCCGTGTGAAGAAGAGCTATCAAGTTATTCCTGGTTGTGATCGATATTTATCCTTCAACCAACGCACTGGGAGTGCAGCAAACATCTGCAGCAGACTACATGACATTCAAGCCGCACTTTTAGCCCAAGCACCTTGGGTAAAATCCAGGCCAGCAACTCAGTTAATTCCTCCACTTGCTGAAGCATCTTGGACTCTTTGCTTGATGGAGATGGGATTAACACACTGCATTTGTCAGGATTGCATTCCACATACAATATTAATCTCAGTCTCATCCAAAACAGTGCCCCTGACCACGCAGTCTTCCCTCAGTGCTGCAAACACAGTCTGAACAATGTGTCTGGGTATCAGAGTGATTCCGCAATCAATAAAATATCAGTTATCAGTTCTGGTGCTGTCAAGTTGGCCACTGGTTTGGGCATTGTCAACTTGGTTTGTGCAGCCTATGGGTCCACAGCACAGACTGAGACAGTGACTCAGGAATAAGCAAACAGGTCATTGGTAGGGCTCGTATGAGAAGTGGAAATGTTACACTGGTCAGGACAAATTGGTCTGAGGCAGGATTGACTAATGTGCACAAATAGATCCCAGTTTCACCCAATATCTAACCTCACATTGTATCTGCTCTGGTAGTGCTTGATGGAGACAGTGTAGAGGAAGTTTTATTCTCTAACCCCATGCTGTACCTGCCATGGGAGTGTTTGATAGGCACAATGAAGAGAAAGAAGAAGGGCTTATCCTGAAACGTCGATTCTCCTGCTCCTCGGATGCTACCTGGCCTGCTGTTTTTTTTCAGCACAACATTTTTCAACAATGTAGAGAAAGCTTTACTCTCTATCTAACCCCTTGTTGTACCTGCCCTGGGAGTATTTGATGGCGAAAGTGTAGAGGAAGCTTTACACTTATCCAATCCCATACTGTACCTTTCCTGGGGAAGTTTGAAGAAGACAGTGTAGAAAAAGCATTAGCTGACTGAGGAGTCTGAGCATCTAATGATAACCATCTTCCCATAATACTGCAGTGCAAAGACTATAAGACATAGGAGCAAAAATTAGGCCATTCAACTCATTAAGTTTGCTCTACTATTCCATCATGACTGATCAGTTTCTCAATCCCATTCTCCCACTTTCTCCTTGTAACTTTTGACTCTCTTGATAATCAAGAACCTATCTATTTCTGTCTTAAATTTCTCAATGACTTGGCCTCCACAGCCTTCTGTGGCAATGAATTCCACAGATTCACCACTCTCTGGCTGAAGAAGTTTGTCTTCATCTCTGTTCTAAAGTATTTTCCCTTTAACCTAAAGCTTTGCCCTTGGATCCTAGTGTATCCTGCTAATGGAAACATCTTCTCCAAATCCACTCTCTCCAGGCAGTTCAGTATTCCAAAAATTTCAATTAGATTCCCCTCTCATCCTTCCAAGTTCCATCGAGTATAGACCCAGAGTCCTCAAATGTTCCTCATATGTTAAGCTTTTAATTCCTAGGGTCATTCTTGTGAACCTTCTCTAGACCTGCTCCAAGGCCATTACATCCTTCCTGAGCTATGGGGCCCAAAATTGCTCACAATACTCTAAATGTGATCTGACCAGAGTTTTATAAAGCCTCAGAAGTACATCCCTGCTTTTATATTCTAGTCATAGAGTCAAAGAGATATATAGCTTGGAAACAGACACTTCGGTTCAACTCATCCATGCCGACCAGATATCCTAAATTAATTTAGTCCCATTTGCCAGCACTTGGCCCATATCCCTCTACACCTTTCCTATTTATACACCCATCCAGATGCCTTTTAAATGTTGCAATTGTACCAGCCTCCATCACTTTCTCTAGCAGCTCATTCCATACGTGCACCACCGTCTCTTCTCAAAATAAATGCCAACATTGTATTGGCCTTCCTAACTACCGACTCAACCTGCAAAATGACCTTAAGAGACTCCTGGACTGGAACGCCCAAATCCCTTTGCATGTAAGATTTCTGAATTTTCACCCCATTTAGAAAATAGGCTATGCACTGAGTTTGTGACCAGTTAGAGTCTGCTCACATTCCAATGTGTTCTAATCCCAGGCCTGGTGCTGACACAAACTCAGAAAACAAAAAAGAGATACCACACATCTTTTCTTCACAACCCATTTCTCATCAATAGTAAACCTGTTTAATACAACCTTTGAAAGGAAATTGGATAAATAATTGGAAAAAAGTAAAACTGCAGAGCCACGAGGAAAGAGCCGGTGAGTGATACCAACTGGACAATTAAAAAATCAATGCAGGTTTGAGGGGGCAAATAGCCCACACTTACATCTACTTTCTTTTCTGTTCTTAAAAAATCATAAGACATTCTTTTGAAGAAGAGAATAGGAGATTAAGAGAATTCTCTCTGCTGTCTTGGTCAATGATTAGCTCTGAAGTAATAGCTTGGCTGGTCATTCCCACAGTTGTTGCTTGTGAGATCTTGCTGTGTGCAAATTGGCTGCTACCATTTACAATGGCAGCTACAGTTCAAAGGAAAGTATGTCAATGTTTGTAATGTAGTTTGAGGCTTCCTGAGGTTTTGAAAGATCTTTACGAGAACAGAACTCCTGTTTACTTTTCCATATTGTAATCAAATTGTGTCTTCATGCTCTACCACGTTCTCTCTCAGAGCTACCCTGGGAATTCCAGATGCATCTTGGTCCCCTCTTCCTCTTTGGATCTCCATCACCACTGAGCCTAACCCTTGCCTTTTGTCCCTGATGTTTCCAAATGCAGGATAGTTCATTCATAAAAATAGAGCTCAGTTTTTCTGCCCTCACGTCTGACCTGATTGGACAACAGCTAATGAAACACATCTTTCTATTTGCTAGCTGAATGATAAGGTGGAATATCTCTTACATTGGAGTTTGAATTAAGATAATTAATCACCAATTAATGTGAGTTTCCTGACTTCCGATCAGCTGGTAAGCCAGACCACAGTGCAAAGGCTGGAGGTGGTAGTGAGGGACTGTGGTTTTAGTGGCCAGGTATTCAGTACATGAGTTTGATGTATCATTAATGTTGTTTTTAATTAAGCTATATAAGAGATTAATATCATTTAACATTAAATTGCAGCATTTTAAATATAAGCAAATTTAACTGAATTCAAATTAAACTAAAAAGGGATTTTCAGTTCAAATGTTAATTCAGGCGGTGATATGGTACTTGCAGCAATTTAACAGGGTGAGGTGTGAGTTCACACTTGGAGTTTGGCAGCATCGTGTAAGCATGGTCTGAGTTCACAGTCAGAATCTGATAGTGCACAGTGAACAGGGTGTGAATTCACACTCAGAGTTCAACAGTGTGAGTTCACACTTAGTGTCTGGGACGTGGTATGAACAGGGTGTGAATTAATTGGCAGTGTCTGAGAGTGTGGGGTGACCAGGGTGTGAGTCCACACTGTGTACAACCCTGGGTGAGCTGGTTGTGACTAAGGATCATCCTTCAGCCATCCAGTTTCACTCTAAGTGCGCTAGGAGAGATTCTAAGTGCAGATCCTGAAACTGAGGGACTTGTGGAAGAATGTGAATCCGTACGTAGCAATTGAATGTCTTAGAATATTGATTTCTCAACCACGTGGAATCCCTATCCCACATCTAGAACTGTGTTGCTCATTCACAATTATATGCAAAAACTGAATGCCGAACCAAAGTACTTTAAGAGACTTGAAACTTGGGGTTTGAGTGGATCATGTTGATGAGACCTTCCTTCATCTTTTCCATTTTTTTCGTTGTTCTTGCTGAATTCCTATTCCTGACCACAAGAAGCTGTGCAGGGCTAGGAATGGACTAGGTTAATCCCTTCCCAGTCGAATTACTTGCTATCCCTCTGTATAAGCTGATTAAACGAAGACTTGAATGAGATATTGAAGGTGGTTTGTACTTACAGAATCAACCGTGGCTAGAAGAGATTTGTTAAGATCAAAGTTCTTGGCCAATTTCAAAGAATCTTGGAATGATACAACACGGAAAGAGGTTGAGGGATTTACCCAGCTATTAGGAAAATGTGTTGTTTGAAATATTAACTTCGAATATCAATGTCTTTGTGTATATCTACATCTTGAACTTACTGGAAAGACCATTTTGCAAAGCAACAGAGACTGGCTGAAGCAGGAAGGAAAGCTGCATTGGTCAAGAACTCAAGCTGCTTAGTGAAGTCACTGAATCCACCACACTTTCGGAGAGGGGTCTCATGAACAACTTTGTAAATATAATAAAGCTAAAGGTTTTTGAACACAGAGTCAGGGAGTATGAAATAACTTGCCTGAACCAAAAGCCCTTGCCCTCTGTCTCCTTCCTCTGAAACGTTTCTCATCAAAGTTCGAGAATTGAAAAAAAAACCCACTGAATGGCCTGATTACCATAAGCAGAGGGCTCCCCCAGGAAAGGTCTTCTTTGCTGCAACCTGAGAATTCCTAAAGGGAAATCTGGAATTTACCACCACTGCCTCCAGATAAAAAGAGATCAGCCAGCCTTGACCAATCCATGACAAAATTCCAGAGCCAACAGCTTGTGTGCAAGGTGTCTTCGGGTTACCAACCAATATTTGGACAATCTGTAAATAGTCAATTTTCCTGTTGCTTGGCCAAAATTGTCTTAAGATAAAACTCTGCAAACGTTTTGTATTTTTTAACTGGTTTGAAGATTGTTGTGATAAATGTATAATATTTATTAATATAATACATTAATTATAACATATTATCCATAGTTTTGGAATTTGGATTTTATTAAAAGGGGAATGTGGGTTTTGGTTGGCCCTATGAAGATCCTACGACAGGCAAGAGTAGACATTGGGCCACTTCAAACTGATGCTGGAAGCCTAGTGATGGGAGATAAGGAAATAGCAGGAGAACTTAATAAGTACTTTGCGTCAGTCTTCACAGTGGAAGACATGAGTAATATCCTAACAATTAAAGG
>NC_057731.1:44451615-44452321 GCF_004010195.1 Chiloscyllium plagiosum | reverse complement strand
TAGAAGCATGGACTACTTTCTAAACGGTGAGAAAATTTGTAAAGCCAAAGTACAGAGGGCTCTGGGAGTGCTAGTTGAGGATTCTCTAAAGGTAAACATGCAGGTTGAGTCTGTGATTAAGAAAGCGAATGCAATGTTGTCAATTATCTCAAGAGGGTTGAAGTATAAAAGCACTGTTGTGCTACTGAGACTTTATAAAGCTCTGGTTCGGCCCCATTTGGAGTACTGTGTCCAGTTTTGGTCCCCACACCTCAGGAGCACTGGAGCGTGTCCAGCGGAGATTCACACGGATGATCCCTGGAATGGTAGGTCTAACATATGAGGAACGGCTGAGGATCCTGGGATTGTATTCATTGGAGTTTAGAAGATTAAGGGGAGATCTAATAGAAACTTACAAGATAATACATGGCTTGGAAAGGGTGGACGCAAGGAACTTGTTTCCGTTAGGCGAGGAGAATAGGACCCGTGGACACAGCCTTAGAATTAGAGGGGGTAAATTCAGAACAGAAATGTGGAGACATATCTTCAGCCAGAGAGTGGTGGGCCTGTGGAATCCATTCCTGAAGAAGGGCCTGTGCCCGAAACGTCGAATCTCCTGTTCCCTGGATGCTGCCTGACCTGCTGTGCTGTTCCAGCAATAAAGTTTCAACTGTGGAATTCATTGCCACAGAGTGCAGTGGAGGCTGGGACGCTAAATGTCTTCAAG
>NC_057731.1:44434918-44451582 GCF_004010195.1 Chiloscyllium plagiosum | reverse complement strand
CTTCCGCTCCTATGTCTTATGGTCTTATAATTTTTTAAAAATTCAGGCAGCCATTGGGATAGTGCTCTGAGTACATCAGTTCCAAAAAGGCATATGAATATAACCAATTGTCCAGCAGACTCCTGTAGCATTAATGAATGAAGGGCTGAATCTTCTGCTTTCCTCTAAATCCAAGTTGCACCCACTTTTTTTGGAGGGATTTCCACCATGATGCCTTGTCTTGCCATATCTTACCAAATGTACCATTTACTCCTACCCTGTCTATGGCGCCTCTCTCATGTCCAATTCTGGTTCCATCTTATTACACAGCATTCCCAGAATAATTCATGGACAATACCCCAGAATTCATTGGCATCCCCTACATCCACGCTGTCTTTAAAAGTCCGTTATCACCTGTTCAACCACTGCCAGTCTGGAGCTGCTCTGCACAGTTCCTGACATTTGCCTAGACATGGCAGACAGGGTGGGCAGAGAATTGATGGTTCTACTAGACGGGGTGATGAACAGGTAGGGCTTCTTACTTCCCAGGACCACTGATGGAGACAATGTCACCAGACCATGCCAACCTGGTCCAAGATTGCCATCCATTAATGCAGTCTTAGCTGTTTGCAGGAATATACAGAACTGTAGGTCAATGATCTTTGCCACTCTGCCAGTGTGACTGTCACCATCTTCTCTCTGATACATCACACTATCTCTGCGACTATACCCCACCTCTCTCCACGTCTCAAGCTCCAATGGTGCCACTGTTACCTGCAACATTTTTTGGTACTCACTCTCATCTATTAAACCATTAAGCCTCCATGCCCTCTGTGCTACCTACTTGGTCACTCAGGATAACTTCCTATCTGCATCAAAAATAATAAGTTGTGCTACCCACTGTCAACTCCCTCAATACCTGCTTCTCTCTTATTCAGGAGGAAAGTTGTCTACAATATGGCAGAAACACTCAAGATTCGTGCTGGGCTGCCAGATAATTGGCTCCTCACCCATTATGTGAGGGAGAGCATCCTGACTTATGACCAATCTGAGTGGCTGACTTGCTTCCAGACCCCTGGACCAGAGGCTGCCCTTGAGTTATTGTGCCAGGACCCTCTGACCCGAAGAGCGGTCGTTGGTTTACTGAGAACTATAGACAACCATGATAAGAATCCTGGCTTTGTGACAGCAATAAATGACAAGGCAAGACAGGAATATGATAAGCCTTGTATCTCTGGTTGAGGGGGCCAAAAAGTGCAAGAGCAATGCTGTGAATATCCAGTGCATAAAGAGCCTGGAGAAGGAGCCTGGTCCAGTTAATGAGCTGGATATTTATAGAGTCATAGAGTCATACAGCACAGAAACAAATCCTTCAGCCTAAGCTGACTAGACATCCCAATCTGACCTAGTCCCATTTGCCAGCATTTGGTCCATACTATTTGAGAACATTCCTATTCACGTACCCATCCAGATGCCGTTTAAATACTGTAATTGTACTGCAGTGTTCTAAAAGTGGCCTCACCAATGTCCAGCACAATGATGTCCCAAATCCTATAGTTAATGTTCTGGCCAATGACGGCAAGCATGCCAAATGCCTTCTTGGCACCCTGTCTACTTGTAACTCCACTTTAAGGAACTGTGCACCTGCACCCCTAGGCCTCTTTGTTCGTCAACACACCCCCGGGCCCTACTATTAAGTGTATAAGTCCTGCCCTGGTTTGACTAATCGCAATGCAACACCTCACATTTATCTGCTACTCCTTGACCCATTGGTCCATCCGATCAAGGTTCCATTGTATTCTGAGATAATCCTCTTCACTGTCCACAACACCACCTATTTAGGTGTCACCTGCAAACTTACTAACCCTGCCTTTTATATTCACATTTACTTGTTTACATAAATGATGAAAAGCAGTGAACTGAGCACCGATATCTGTGGCACACTGCTTGTCACAGGCCTCCAGTCTGAAAAACAAACCTTTATGACAACCCCTGTCTCCTACCTTCAAGTCAATTTTGGATTGGCTAGCTTCCCCTGGATCCCATGACCGTTACTGTACAGTGTCCTTGCTGACATATTACAATGGCAGCTGCTAGTGCAGCCCAGGGTGCAGAATTGAAGTGCAGAAGTCTAGTGTAAATGGCTCAGAGATGTGCTAAAAGGAAAGTTAGAGACTAATACACAGCAGTTGCCAAAGTCTGTGGATGTGGATTAGGTGTAGCTAGTGCCTATGAAGTGCCCTAAGATGTTAGAGTCCGGAGGCTGACATGGAAGTCATTTGCAGTAAGCAGCAAGCTGAATTCACCAGGTGCCACTCTAGTTACTATCTTGGGATTTCTCGATATCTGGCTTGTTTCACAGATTTGCTAAGATAGAAAGCTAAATATTAATTGGGCAGTTTGTGCTGCCAACAAGGCTTTTCACATACAATAACCTCCCTTAATTGGCAACTTGCCATTGCCTGCCAAGAAACTCACCACGGGAAATGTGTTGCTGGAAAAGCGCAGCAGGTCAGGCAGCATCCAGGGAACAGGAGAATCGACGTTTCGGGCATAAGCCCTTCTTCACCTAATCCACATCCACAGACTTTGGCAACTGCTGTGTATTAGTCTCTAACTTTCCTTTTAGCACATCTCTGAGCCATTTACACTAGACTTCTGCACTTCAATTCTGCACCCTGGGCTGTACTAGCAGCTGCCATTGTAATATGTCAGCAAGGACACTGTACAGTAATGGTCATGGGATCCAGGGGAAGCTAGTCAATCCAAAATTGACTTGAAGGTAGGAGACAGGGGTTGTGATATAGGTTTGTTTTTCAGACTGGAGGCCTGAAGAAGGGCTTATGCCCGAAACGTCGATTCTCCTGTTCCCTGGATGCTGCCTGACCTGCTGCGCTTTTCCAGCAACACATTTCCAGCTCTGATCTCCAGCATCTGCAGACCTCACTTTCTCCTCAAAGAAACTCACCACACCATTCGTGAAAAGCATAAACGATGAAGTGAAATGTTCCCAATGTCAAGATTGAACTCACTGAACCTGTTGCCTGCTTCTGCCACAGATGATGGATTGAGTAAACACATCTACATAATTAGTTTAGTTTTGACTTTCGAACATAATGTTCGAAGTCTCAGCTCAGAACAACTCGGAGTTCACTTCAGAAGAGAACTTTTCTCTGAGCAGGGGAACCTAGTTTTTCGTTCAGTTCAAGGGGAAGCAGTCATCTCAGCAGAAGGTGGTTTCTAGTCTGTGAAGCTTCCGAGGCAGTAGAGTTTGGGTATAAATCTTTAAATTATTGTAACTGAAAAGATTTAAGCCATCAGAATTGTGAGAGAGTCATGGCAGCAAGCATCATAACAGTCTCAGTGGTCTAAGGGAAAGAAACTGGAAAGTTTGTTTTTTATTGAATAATAAACTTAAGGTTTTGCTGCCAAAGAACATCGGCAGCTGGTGTGAATATGTCTCAATGAATGCCCACAATGATAACCAACTGCAAAAATTACACATCTCATTGAAGAACCAGTTTTGATGCTCGGATCTGGTGTGACAAGTATTCTCATTGGCTGTGCTCCATAACACTGTGTAAGTGTTATTTTTCAAGAAGGGTTGTAGCATATTTCAATCTTTTTCTTATCAATATTTGCATCTTTACCTGTGTACATTTTATTTCCAATAAACTAACCATTTCCTTGTTACTGAAGGAACCTACTGACTTCTTAGTGACAGTGAGCGACATACAGTTTTATACTATACATGTAGTATACTTATTATATCTACATTTTTAAAAAGCTGGCAATATGACACCCTTTTTAAATTCAAACTTTGTTATAAACAGGGGAGAAGTGGGACAAGAAATTGAATTAGTTTATCCCTCCTAACATAGTCATAATCTAGATTTTCTGAAGCACTATGTTTAGTCCCACATGCTGAAGCATTCCCCACAGATGTGCAACATGTTCCTGTTCATGAATTTACCCAATTCCCTTTTGAAATTCACTCTTGAATCAGCTAGAGCTGCTTTTTCAGTTCCTCTGGCCATCAACCATCATGCCAGTAGGCACTCTCCATAACATTTAATTTATTATCTTTTTAAAGTAAGTGACTTTGCACTTGTACAGTAGTGAAGGAATGTCCAAACAATGGTTCATACATTATGTTCAGTGACCCCCAACTTCAACTGGCTCAGTGGCGGGTAACATGTTGGCCCAGTGGTTAGCACTGTTTTCTCACAGCACCAGGAATCCGGGTTTGATTCCAGTCTCGGGCAACTGCTGTGTGGACTTTGCACATTCTTCCCGTGTCTGCGTGGGTTTCGTCCGGGTGCTCAGGTTTCCTCCCATAATCCAAAGATGTGAAGGTTATGGGGATTGGTCATGCTAAATTTCCCATAGTGTACAGGGTAGGTAGGTTAGCCGTAGGAAATGTGGGGCTACATGGTTAGGATGGGGGTGTTGCATACTCCTCATTGGGTTGGTGTGGAATTGATGGGCTGCTTCCATGTTGTAGAGATTCTATGACCTGGCTACTGCTCCAACCCTGCAGAAAGAGTTCCTCAGCTGATTCCCTCCTGCTGGAATTTACATTTCTTCTTGTCTGGTGTGAATTGTCTAGACATTGAGATTTGGCTAAGGCTGCTCTGAGCACTGTTATCTCAGTAGTTGAACCTACCAACAGAATATCCAGAACTGTGAATCAGCAGTCTGAGATTTCTGTAAATTACTGGAAGCAGTGATCTGAATGTGACAGGTGACCCCAGAGAGTCTGGATAATGAAACCATTGGACATACCTGGATTACAGTCTCTTACTGTTTGATAAATGCAGTTTAGCAAAGAAGCAATCTGACCAATGATGTTGTTCTCCCTCAGTCCACTGATAATTCTCCAATCATTATTCTGTTTGCAATACTCTCCTGGCCTCACTGTGAGTGAATCTGCTGTGAATTTCATGTCCTACGATATCAGTTCCACTTGATTGTCTGTGAAGGAGGAAAAACTGTCAAGCATGAGATCGATAGTCAGATTTCCAACTATCCAATCCAGATACATTGCACAATGATGGATTCCCCTGTCACTTTGATGGATAGGTGTAAGACAGGAAAGAATAATTTGCTCTCTGGGTTTATGTTGTTTCTTGCGTTAGGAAGGCCAAGTCTTCAATTGCATAACTGATCCCCAGTACTGCATTTGAAGTCAGTATTGGAAGGATGGATGGAGGCATCTGCTTTGAGTTATACTTGACTCTATTCTCCTCAAATCACTTGATGAATAAAAGACTACTCCTTTGGGTCTGTCCAAGGTTTTTTTCCCCCTGTCTATTGCAGCTCTGAATGAGACTTTCAGATGATCTTTATATCTGAGTTTGGAACATCCTGTGATTCAACCTCCTGGGCACAGCTGCATGTTGAGCACTGGTATCCAGGAATCTTCCATTTGAACCATCCTCCCAGTGTCGCTGTGTATTAGAACATAGAAAATGGAACATTACAGCACAGTACAGGCCCTTCGGCCCTCAGTGTTGCACAGACCTGTGGAACAAATCTGAAGCCCATCTAAACTACACTATTCCATTTTCAACCATATGTTTATCCAATGACCATTTAAATGCCCTTAAAGTTGGAAGTCTACTACTGTTGCAGGCAGGGCGTTCCACGTCCCTACTACTCTCTGAGTAAAGAACCTACCTTAAGTCCCTTAGCCTTTCCTTGTAATACCTTCCCTCCATACCAGGCAACATCCTAGTAAATCTCCTCTGAGCCCTTTTCAAATCCTTCCTACAATGCAGTGACCAGAATTGCACGCAATACTCCAAGTGCGGCTGCAAGAGAGTTTTGTACAGCTGCAACATGACCTCATGACTCCGAAACTCAATCCCTTTACCAATAAGAAGACACACAATATCCTTCTTAACAACTCTATCAACCTGGGTGGCAACTTTCAGGGATCCATGTGCATGGACATTAAGTTGTCTGCTCATCTACACCACCAAGAATCTTACCATTAGCCCAGTATTCTGCATTCCTGTTGCTCCTTTCAAAGTGAATCACCTCACACTTTTTTGCATTAAACTCCATTTGCCACCTCTCAGACCAGCTCTGCAGCTGGTCCCTATGTCCCTCTGTAACCTGCAACATCCTTCCGCACTATCGAAAACTCCACTGACCTTAGTATCTTCTGCAAATTTACTAACCTATCCTTCCATGCCCTCATCCAGGTCATTTATAAAAATGACAAACAGCAGTGGCCCCAAAACAGATCCTTGCAGTACACCACTGGTAACTGAACTCCAGGATGAACATTTCCCATCAACCACCACCCTTTGTCTTCTTTCAGCTAGCCAATTTCTGATTCAAGCCGCTAAATTACCCTCAATCCCATGACTTTGTATTTTGTGCAATAGCTTACTGTGGGGAACCTTATCAAACGCTTTACTGAAATCCATACAAACCACATCACCTGCTTTACCCTCATCTACCTGTTTGGTCACCTTGTCAAAGAACTCAATAAGGTTTGTGAGGCACGACCTACCCTTCACAAAACCGTGTTGACTATCCCCAATCAACTTATTCCTCTCTAGATGATTATGAATTCTCTCTCTTATAACCTTTTCCAACACTTTACCCACAACCAAAGTAATGCTCACCCGTCTATAATTCCCAGGATTGTCTCTACTCCCCTCCTTGAACAAGGGGGCAACATTTGCTATCCTCCAGTCTTCTGGCACTAGACAATGATAACGTAAAGATCAAAACCAAGGGCTCTGCAATTTCCTCCCTGGCTTCCCAAAGAATCCTAGGATGAATCCCATCTGGCTCAGTGGACTTATCTATTTTCACACTTTCCAGAATTGTTAACATCCCGTCCTTGTGAACCTCAAACCCATTTAGTCGAGTGGCCTGTATCTAAGTATTCTCCTCTATAACATTGTCTTTTTCCAGTGTGAATACTGATGAAAAATATTCATTTAGCACTTCTCCTATCTCCTTGGACTCCATGCACAACTTCCCACTACTGTCCTTGATTGGCCCTAATCTTTTTCTAGTCATTATTTTATTCCTGAAATACCTCTAGAAAGCTTTAGGGTTTTCCTTGATCCTATCTGCCAACAACTTCTCATGTCCCCTCTTGGCTCTTCTTAGCTCTCTCTTTAGGTCTTTCCTGGCTAACTTGTAACTCTCAAATGCCCTAACTAAGCCTTCACATCTCATCCTAACATAAGTCTTTTTCTTCCTCTTGATAAAAGATTCAACTTTTTTAGTAAACTGTGGCTCCCTCGCTCAACCACTTCCTCCCTGCCTGATAGGTACATACTTATCAAGGACACGCAGTAGCTGTTCCTTGAATAAGCTCCACATTTCAATTGTGCAAGCTAGTTCTTGATGCCAGCAATGTGGTGCTTCACATGAACCTGGATCCTACTGCCTGATGTTGCAAACAGATCTCTGTCAGTGAAGACACTGTCAAAAACCACTGTCAGACTTTGAACGTTGATCAGAGCCAAATTCCTTATTCTTGCTCCACGAGCAAGGCTGCCAAAAGATGAGCTGGATTTTGGCAAGTAATAATTGATTTTCTCCTATGCACCATCGTGTTATTGGAGAGGACAGCAGGAACACATAGGCAGCTACAAAATAATTTCCAAGTGATCTGATTTTTCATTTGTGATGTTGACTGGGATAAACACGGGCCAGTGCACTAGGAATACCCCTGCCTTTTCTTCTTCCAAATCATACATTAATACCTAATGTGTCCATCTGAGGGGACAGACAGAGCGTCACTTCAATGACTCACTTGAAAGTTGGCACCTCCAACAGTGCAGCTCTTCCCTACTACCGCATGGAAACGTCAGCCTAGATTTTGTGCTGAAGGCTCTGGTGTATTTTTCAGAAGTTTAATTCAAGAAATTGCCTGCACTGTGCCCAGATGCTGAGAAGACATTAAGTGTAACAAGGTACAAGATACATTACGGGTAAACATTATTGAGTTGCCATAGTCAGCATGACCTTCCTTTATGTCTGGTATAATATCCATGGAGAGGAAGTTCAGAGGGCTGCCATTATCTGAAGGCTTTAGCTGAAGCAAATATTGACACTTGAAAGAGATATCATCATTGGGGTATAAATATGGACATAAGTTAAGGATAGCCGATTTAGTCATTTCACTTCTCCTTTGAAATCTGAAATATTTACTGACACCACTGCCTTAATCAATGCATGATTTGGAGATGCCAGTGTTGGACTGGGGTGTACAAAGTTACAAATCACACACCACCAGGTTATAGTCCAACAGGTTTAATTGGAAGCACTAGCTTTCGGAGTGCTGCTCCTTCATCAGGTGGTTGTGATGAACCACCTGATGAAGGAGCGTCGCTCCGAAAGCTAGTGCTTCCAATTAAACCTGTTGGACTATAACCCGGTGTTGTGTGATTTGTAACTTTAACCAATGCATTGATGGCAGCGTGGGAAACAACAAAGAAGAATATTTTATGGCAAACAAAACTCACTTACTCAACAAATAGCAAAGCAAACAAGACCTAATTACAGAGTCTGTTTTAAAAGGAAGTGTCTCAATGAACTACAGCAAACAGACTGGGCATTTATAAGAGGATCATCATCTTTTCTAGGCCAATTAGGGACAAAAATGCCAGCATAGCTAGCAATGCCCATAAGCTGAGAGTAAATACAAGAATAAAAGTGTCCGCGATTGACGGGAGGATTACCAAAATCATCTGCACTCTTGTCAATTCTTGTGGTGTCACTACTTGAAGCTCTTATTTTGCTCACTTTGGTACAGATTTTCCTAAAGATATTGTCCAGTGGTTGTCACTGTTCATATAATTCACTCTTGGTTCAAATGTTTCTTTAGGCTAATATTTTACCATCTTAAATGTAGGCATCTGCTCTCTATAAATATTGACACACACTTAGGGGGCCTCCTTCAAATACTGACACACTCACAATGACCCACAGCAAATACTGAAAAGTGCACAAGGATGCTCTGTAAATACTTAGAAGTTCACAGATCCTCTCCTGTAAACACTGACACAATCACAGTAAGCCCTCATAAATATTGACACATCAACAGCAGGCCTCCTTTCAATACTGTCACACGTACAAGGATGCCTTGCAAATACTGATATACTCATGGGACTCCCTATAAACACTGACATATTCTTTGGGACTCTCTGTAAACACTGAACCACTACCAGGAACCCCTGCAAATACTGACACACTCCAGGGATCTCCCAGTAATTACTTAAACACACTTAGGGACTCCCTGTAAATATTGACCTACTACTGGGGATACTCTTTATGAATGCTGACACACTGTTCAGATTCAATGGGAAATATGAGCTTATGCACATTGCCAGGAAGAGTAGAGGAGCTGAATATTATTTAAATAGAGAAAGACTGAATAAAGTTGCAGCTCGGAGGGGTTTGGGAGTCCTTGTGCGTGAATCACAAAATGTTTGCAAACAAGCTCAGCACGTAATGTGAAAGAGAAATGGCAAGTCGGTCTTTATTTTAATGGGAATGAAGTATAAAAATAGGGAAATCCTGCAAAAGCTATGCAAGGCAAAACTAAGACCACAGCTGGAATGCTGTGAACAGTTTTGGGCCACTTATCTAAGAAAAGATATACTAGCACTGGAGGCTAAGCAGAGAAGGTTCACTCGGTTGATCATGGATATGGAGAGATTTTCTTATAAGGAGAAGTTGAATAGATTGGGCTTGTGCTTGCGCTTATTGGAGTTAAGTAGAATGAGTTATTGAAACATATAAGACTCGTAAAGGGTTCGAGAGGATAAATGAGGAGAGATTGTTTGCCGTGTGGAAGAGTTTAGAATCAGTGGGACTGCCTGCTTAAAATAAAGATGAGGAGGATTTTTTTCTCCGAGAAGTTTGTGTAGAATTCTTTATCATAGAGCTTTGTTAAGGGTGGGTCATTAAGTGTATTCAAAGCTGAGGCAGACATACGTTTAGTTAGTATGGGGAATCAAGGGTTATGGGCCCAAGGTATGAAAGCAACGTTGCAGATAATCAGATCAGCAATATTTCATTGAATGGAGTAGTAGACCCAATGGGCTGAATTGCCTACCTCTGTTCCTACAGTTTTTTTAGATTAGATTCCCTACAGTATGGAATCAGGCCCTTCGGCCCAACAAGTCCACACCGACCCTCTGAAGAGCAACCCACCCAGACACGTTCCCCTGACTAATGCACCTCACACTACGGGCAATTTAGCATGGCCACTTCACCTGACCTGCACATCTAATGGTCTTCTGGTGTTAACCTTCAGGTGCTTGAAGGAGAATAATTAAATTTTGTCCAGTCTCTGCATGTAACTGAGGTCCTTCATCTTAGTAACGTTTTGGTACATTTCCTCTGCTCCTCTTGGATGTCATGACATCCTTTAATAAACTGTGAACAGATTTAAAGGTGATATTCCATTTGAGGGCCTAACCAGTGCTTTGTTAAGACTAGGATAAACTGAGGACTGCAGATGCTGGAGATCAGGGTCAAAAGGTATGGCACTGGAAAAGCGCAACAGACCAGGCAGCATCCGAGGAGCAGGAGAGTTGGCATTTCTGTTGAAGGGCTTATGTCCGAAACGTTGATTCTCCTGCTCCTCGGATGCTGCCTGACCTGCTGTGCTTCTCCAGTGCCACACTTTTTGACAGTGCTTTACAAAGGTTTAGCATAATTTCCTTACTTTTGTACTCCATGTGTCTATTCATGCCCACGATCCCATGTGCTTATTAGAACTTTCTAACATTTAGTATAGAAAGAAAATCACAGTCTCAAGCCCTTCAAGGTGTGAAAATCATTTGAAGTGAGAATGAGAGAGTCATGCCTGAAAGAGATGGGAGTGGGAGGGAATTCAAGCAAGTTCGTGACCATGAGAGAACAGGAGACATAGAGTGAGAGTGGAAGAGTGTGCATGAGATAGAGAGAGAGCAAGTTAGACAGGGAGAAAGAAAATAAAAATAAAGAAAGAGAGAGAATTTCCATCCAATTGATTTGAGCTGTATTAGAGTTTATTTCCCATTCATGAAGGACATTTTTCAAACATGTCATCCAATGTCTCTCCTTTATGCTAAAGTACCTAACTTTTTAGAAATTATAATAAGCTATAAACTCCATACAATTCTTGCCAAAGAACAGGAATAAACCACAAAAGAAGCCTGTTAGAGATCTAGTGCTTTTAGCTAGGTTATCATCTATTCGCATTACAGAGGACCCACACAAGAGACTAAGTGAATAACTGAAGCATTTACAAGACTTTACAGAACCCGTGATATTTTATAAATTCATTAGATTCTGATGGTTAAATCACATTTCAGGAATTGGAGAGCTAAAAATGAATAGATATTTTGTGAACGCAGTCATAAACCTTACAAACATCCTCTCCAAGTTAGAAAAAGCTCTTGACTGTCATGTGACTGCTTCATCAAACAGAGATGCATTGTGAACAGAATGGAGGCAGTGTCTTCAGCCTCCTGCCACTATAGACCCATTGCAGGGTCAGTTCAGTTACTGTGTTCAGATGTAGACCTGCATTGAGTGTGACAGGATAGGGAGACACACATCAGGAAGACCCATCAGCCACAAGCACTCAAGCAGAATTTACATTTGGATTCAGAGACAAAATTCCAGGGAACTCATCAGCCCAGCTTCCAAAAGTAGGGAGACTGCTGAAGGAAGACCTGGCATAACACACATAGTATAGTGCAATTGCTCCTAATAATTACAGAAAATATTGAAGAAACTCAGCATCTGCAGAGAGAAAAACAAAGTTGGCATTTCGAGCCCAAACTAAGTTCTGAAAAGTCATCTTGGATTTGAAACATCAACATTGTCTCTTTAACCACAGTTGCTGCCAGACCTGCTCTGCAGCACTTTCTGTTTTTATTTCAGATCCATAGCATCTGCATCATTTCTCTTATTTCCCCAGATAATTTTCTGTCTGAATCCACTGATTGACTTTATGGGCAACACGGTGGGTCAGTGGTTAGCACTGCTGCCTCACAGAGCCAAGGACCTGGGTCCGATTCCAGTCTCGGGGCGACTGTCTGTGTGGAGGTTGCACATTCTCCCTGTGTCTGCGTGGGTTTCCTCTGGGTGCTCCGGTTCCTTGCACAACCAAAGATGTGCAGGTCAGGTGAATTGGCCATGCTAAATTGCCCATAGTGTAATGTGCCAGGGGTAAATATTGGGTAGGGGAATGGGTCTCGGTGGTTACTCATCGGAGGGTCGATCTGGACTTGTTAGACCAAAGGGTCTGTTTGCATACTGTACTGTAGGGACTCTAATCTCTAATTCCACCAGTAACCCCAGTCCTCAGACCCAACATCAAGCCCCAGCCATTAGATCCCACCGGTGTAGCACGGTGGCTCAGAGGTTAGCAGTGCTGCCTCACAGCACCAGGAACCCGGGTTCGATTCCAGCCTCGGTGACTGTCTGTGTGGAGTTGCACATTCTCCCCGTGTCTGCGTGGGTTTCCTCTGGGTGCTCCGGTTTCCTCCCACAATCCAAAGATGTGCTGATGAATTGGCCATGCTAAATTGCCCATAGTGTTAAGAGATGTGTAGGTTTGGTGCATTAGTCAGGGGTAAATGTAGAGTAATAGGTTCGGGGAATGGGTCTAGGTGGGTTACTCTTCAGAGGGTCGGTGTGGACTTGTTGGGCTGAAGGGCCTGTTTTCACACTGTAGGGATTCTATGCAATATGAACCAAGCGCCATGGGATGAATGTCGGTCACCTATCTGGTGTTAATATGATACCAGCCATCTTACTGGGAGTGACTCTGGCTCTGTTTCAAGATATTCCCACAGTAATATCTCCAATTATGTATCAGTATAAGAACATCCATTTTAAGTTCTGATAGCATGACCCAGTCTATAAAACAGCTCACACTTTGCACCAGGGCATGACAATATAGCGTTTGCACAACACCACAACACAAACTGACTTCAACAATGAGGATACAAAATAATAGAATGAGTGGGTCATACAATTTGGGGAGTGTTCTGAGAATGAGTAACAGGGAGAGGTAATGGCAGAGTAAGAAAGAGTCAGAGAGTGAGACAGAGACATGGAAAGACAGACAGATTGATTAAGAAAGAGTGTGAGAAGTGTGCTCTATTCATGCTATACCTGCTCTGGGGGAGTGTTTGATGGGGACAGTGTAGAGGGGGCTTTACTCCGTGTCTGACACTGTGCTGTACCTGTCTTAAGAAGTAAAGGATTGCAGATGTCTTGGGGGGGATTTTGAGCTGATGAAGCTTCTGGGTTTGTTGGAAGAGAGGCCATGGAGGGATTTTAAAATTAAGGCATTTCCAAACCTTGAGCTGATGTAGCACAAAGGTGATGGGTGAATGTGACTTGGTCTGAGTTAGAATGCACCAACGGACTGAGACGAGTTCAAGTTTATCGACAGTGAACCAGCCAAGAGTTTATTGGAACAGTGGGTCTAGAGATAATAAGAAAACAGATAATTGAGGTGGAAATATTCAGTGTTACAGAGGTAGAAAAACGTCATCTTAGTGATGGTGTGATCACAAGGATAGAATCTTATCTACATATACCTGAAGACTGTCTTGTTCCCGCTCAGTCCGTTGCCAGGCAAAAGAGTGGAGTTGGTGACATTGGAACAGTTTGGGATAGGGACCAAAAACAATGGCTTTGGTCTCCCCAATATTTGGATGGCAGAGATTTCCTGCTCATGTAGTGCTGAAGGCTGGACAAGCAGAGTGACAGATGGAGATAGTGGGATGTCGAGAGAGAGGTAATGCTGGAGTAGAATTGGATGTCACTAGCATACATTTGGAGGGGAAAAGGGACTGATACAATGGGAGCTCTCGGATCTATGGTTCTCCCCTAATTACTCACCAGTATGTGCCTATCCACAGCCCATGGCTCTCTAAGGGCCTCTAATGGTGGCAAGCTGGTATTTCAGCAACACCAGATCCCAATTATGTAGCAACTATAATGTTGTAAAATGTCCCAAGCTCCTTCACAGGAAAATAAGCAGGGAAATTTGACACAGAGACACATTTGGAGATATTATTAAAGCAGCTTAAAGGAGGAACAAGAGAGGAAGAGGGGAGAGGTTTATGGTGGGAATTCCAGAACCTAACATTCAGGCAATGAAGAAACAACTGGTTATGGTGAGGCAATTAAAATTAGGAATGACCAAGGGAAAATAAATGGAGAGGCACTGAAATCTGTGAGAGTTATAAGAATTGAGGAAATTTTAGACATAGAGAGTACTACAAGAAAGGACTTGAACATAAGGATTGAACATAAGGATTGAATGAGATAGTTTAAAGGCCAAATAGCATGAAAATTTCAAAGTCTTAAATTTGAGGAATAATAGTTCCTTGACAAATACAAAACACACCTACCTGGCAGAGCAGTGGCAACATCTCTTTGCAGTACTGGTGTCAGGTAGCAGCTACTGTGTCCATGCCAGTGATGACACTTCTGGAGATCAGAGTAAATTCCATTTGTTCAGACTCAGGCTACAGCTTGAAATACTTCTTGCACACCTTTTTCTTCTAAGTTGACAGCTTCCTGTGCTTGGGAATGGTCCAGTTGGATAGTCCTGTCTGACAGAAAGTTGTAACATAGACATTCACAGAAGAATTACACAAACCCAGGAATTCAAGATGCCACTGAGTCACAGGGTTTGAGCTGGTTCATACTTTCAACGTCACATGACACCAGGTTATAGTCCAACAGGTTCATTTGAAATCACAAGCTTTGGGAGCGTAGCCCCTTTGTCAGTTGAAAGAAAAGCACACAGACACAGAATTTAGAAGCAGAGAGATCAATAGGCAGAGAGATTAAAAAAATCACACAAATGGTGTCAGTGGAGTGTCAATAGGCTGAATAATAAGTCTCTGCAGGTGATCAAAAGTGTCAGATGGTGTGAGTAAAGTGTCAACAGCTGAATAGTAGGTGGAAGGATGACCTATAATTGGATTAATTGCAGCAGAGAGATAATTACAAAATATTAAAAATAAGGTGGTGGTGGAGACAAACCAAACAGCTGGAATAACATGCCAGGTAAAGGAGTTACATGATGAGGTCTAACCAAAGTACCAAGTAATCCAAAACTGTACAGACTAATTAAGGTAGACAGATCGTAACGAGTTTCTGGATCAGTGGTGCTGGAAGAGCAAAGCAATTCAGGCAGCATCCGAGGATCGTAACGAGTTATCAAGGTGATAGTGTCAAAACAGAACAGGAAGGAAGATCTTACAGATACAGAACAGTGTGGTGAGATTATATTTAGCGTGTTATGAACCCAAGATTAGAGTTGAGGCCATCTTCAAGGGTACGGAACTTGGCTATCAGTTTCTGCTCGGTGATTTTGCATTGTTGTTGCGTATCTTGAAGGCTGCCTTGGAAGACGCTTACCCAAAGATCGGAGGTTGAATGCCCTTGACTGCTGAAATGATCCCTGACTAGGGGGGAACATTCCTGTTTGGTGATTGTTGTACGGTGTCCATTCATCTGTTGCTGTAGCATTTGAATGGTCTTGCCAAATACCATGACTTAGGACATCCTTGCCTGCAGTGTATGAGGTAGATAACATTAGCCAAGTCACATGGGTATTTGCCATGTATGTGGTGGGTGGTGTTCCCACATGTGATGGTAGTATCCATGTTGATGATCTGGCATGTCTTGCAGAGATTGCCATGGCAGGGTTGTGTGGTATTGTGGTCAATGCTGTCCTGAAAGCTGGATAGTTTACTGCAAACAATAGTCTGTTTAAGGTTTGGTGGTTGTTTCAAGGCTCTCAGTCTTGATGCTAAATGCTCTATTTTGACTTGGGGGGAGGGGCAGATTTCTAGACTGTTGCCACCCTTTGAATGAAAAAGTACTTTCTGATTTCACTCCCAAACAATCTAGCTCTAATTTAAATTTCCTCATTCAGACTTCAACCCTCAATCCTCTACTTGGAATAAATCATTTCATTTTGTGTGATATTACTCCATAATATCACTTTATCATTTTAAGTACCTCAAACAAGTTTCAAAATTCTAAACTTAACCAGAGGAAGTCATTGATCTGGAGTGATGTAATTAGGTTTATTATTCCTGACGGAGTTGAAGAAATTATCTGAGGTCCTTCCGATCACTGTCAAAAAAACTCCCTTTAGGACAGCATAGACATCAGTTGAGAACAGACTGTGATGACTCTGATGTCAAATAGCCTTTGCAAGTTCACTGTCTAGGATAATGCATAACTTAAAGTTGTTGGGAAAGCTAACAAAACGCTTCTTGTACCCTTGAGATGCCCCATGGTCACTTAAAGTGCTATAAAAATGCACGTATTCCTTAGAGCCTGGACCAGACTGTGTCCCCTGGTTCTAGACTGTCCAACCAGAGACAACATCCTTCCTGCAACTAGTCTGTTCAACCCTGTCAGAATTTCATATGTTTCAATCAGATCTCCTCTCATTCATTCTAGTGAATACAGGTTCAGTCAAACCAATCTGTCCTCATAGAACAGTCCTGACATCTCCAGCATTAGGAGAAAGTGAGGACTGCAGATGCTGGAGACCAGAGTTGAAAATTGTGGTGCTGGAAAAACACAGCAGGCCAGGCAGCATCCGAGGAGCAGGAGAATCGACGTTTCGGGCATAAGCCCTTCTTCAGGAATGAGGCTGGTGTGCCAAG
>NC_057731.1:44399884-44434533 GCF_004010195.1 Chiloscyllium plagiosum | reverse complement strand
CTCACCCTCACCTCCTTCCACCTATCGTATTCTCAGCCCCCCTCCCCACAAGTCCCTCACCCCCTACCTTTTATCTCAGCCCACTTGGCACACCAGCCTCATTCCTGAAGAAGGGCTTATGCCCGAAACGTCGATTCTCCTGCTCCTCGGATGCTGCCTGGCCTGCTGTGTTTTTCCAGCACCACAATTTCCATCTCCAGCATTAGCCCAATCAAACCCCGCTTTACTCCCTCAATGGTAAGTGTATCCTTTCTTTGGTAGAGAGACCAAAACTGCATGCAATACTCCAGTTGTGGTCTCAGCCCATCAGCTACCGCTCAGAAAAATACCTATTTATTCCCATTCTCTGTCTCCTGTCTATCAACCAATTCTTGGTCCATGCCAATACATTACTTCCATTCCATGTCCTTCTACCTTGCTCATGAATTTCTTGTAAGAGACCTTATTAAAAGCCTTCTGAAAACCCAAATACACCATATCTACTGGTTCTCCCTTATCTACTCTATCAGTTACATCTTCAAAACACTCTACTATATTTATCCAACTGATTTGCTTCTCATAAACCCATGTTGGCTTTGGCAATCCTGTTAATGCTTTCCAAATGTTCTGTTATCACCTTTTTTTATAATTGACTGTGGCATTTCCCCCTCTACTGTTGTTAGCCTAATTTCTCTGTAATCCTCTGGGTTTTTTTCCTTCCCTTTTTAAATAGTGAGGTTACATTGATCACCTTGCAAATCTGTAGAATTACAGAAAATGATGACTGATGCATCCAATATTTCCCACACCATTTCCTTCAGTGCTCTAGGATGTGGATTATCAGGCCCCATTTAGTTCCCCCATACCATTTTTAAAAATAATACTAATTTCTTTCAATTTCTCACCAGATCCTGGTTCCCTATCTTTTTTAGGATGTTATTTGAGCCCTCTTTTGAGAAGTTAGAATTACAGTATGTGTTCCATTCCTCGGTCATTTCTTCATTCATTCCATTATAATTTCCCCAGCTTCTGACTATAAGGGACCTACATTTGTGTTTACTAATCTTCACATATTTATAGAAGCTTTTACAGCCAATTTCTATGTGTTTTCAATTTTACGCTGATATGCTATTTTCCTTCTTTTATTTTGCTAAATTCTAAAATGCTCCCAATCCTCAGGCTTGATACTTTTTCTAACAACAATTAATTCAATTGTAGAGGGTACAACAAAGGCCATTGAGTTCAGTTTACCTGTGCTCACTTACATGCCTCTGCTGTTTCCCCATAGCCCTGCAATATTTCCTTTTCAATCATTTCTCCAAATCTCCCTTTTAAAAGTTCCTACTGAGTCTGCTTTCACTGTCCTTTCAGGCAATGTGTTCTAGATCATAATGACACACTGTGCAAACAACATTCTTATCCTCCTTTCAGTTTATTTCTTTCAATGGCCTTAAATAAGCAGTTTTCATTTATTCATCGTCCTGCAATTGGAAGCAGTTTCTCCCTATCCCGTCATAATGAAGCACATCCTCAATAATTAATATTATTCCCTGCATCCACCTGTAAATATCTTCACCTCCTGTGCTAGCATTTGAAAGATGACGTGAAACAACCAGAGGAAGGAAATACAGTGAATGTACAATAATTTTGACTTCCTGGTTTCCAACACTTCTATTAAATCTCCTACTAACCTTCCCGTCTCTGAGGATGACAAATTACAGTTTCTCTAGTCTCTTCACATCATTGAAACCATTGCTTGGAACCAATTTTTGTAAATCTCCCCTGTGTGCTCTGCAAGGCCATAACATAAACACATTATTACGTATATATGTACAAATATATAAATATGCTACATCCTCCAGCTTTTATGTTGGCTGGAAAAATGTTATCCCCTTTGTACGAATACAAGCACAATCTTTAAAAAAAAGAAAGAAATTGCTGGAAAAGCTCAGCAGGTCTGGCAGCATCTGTGGAGAGAAATCAGAGTTAATGTTTTGGGTCAAGTGACCCTTCCTCAGAACAAAGGCCTGGCCTGAAATTAAAAACATGCTTTTTCTAAATTGCAAATGAACTCTGACTGACCTCCCTGAGACTTTACAGCGTGGAGCAGCCACTGTTGACCAGGCGTGAGCATGGTACGGGATATATAGTATATTGATCTTGCCATTATAAAACAGCATTACGTCTGACCCAATGGTAAGCAAAATCAGGGGAGGCCCAGCTTTTACATAGATAGGGACATAAATAAACTTACAACAGTTTTATCAAGCCACTTTGTATCCTACTGAGCCCTTCAAGTCCAAAGAGACCTGCCTCAGCTCAGTCCCTGCAGCAGGAATGCATGTTAGTACAACAGGTTAAGGTGCCAAAGGAGCATATCTTAATGGTTGAAGCAAAATAAAAAAAATCCTTCAAAATAACTCCCAACCTGACTTGCTTGCCTTCATTGAATGCGCTTGGTAAGTAACTTTACTAAAGTGGGTTGAATCTGTATTAATGGCATGTTAGCCATAATGAGGTTTAAATCCAGCCCTCTGGTACGATTCCCCATTAGAATCTCTCACTGCAAAACGTTTAATGAATTATTCGCCCATCAAAAAACTCCATGACAGCACTAATTACGAGTCAATTTCCCTCTGCTTGGGTAAAATATGACGCTGGGGTTACTCAGGGAGTGTGAAATGTCTCTTAATTTTCACGGAGAGGCTGCCAAACTCACTGCCATTTCATTTCTCAAAGCTCCCAAGCAAGATTTAACTTTCTCATTTACTTAATTATTGTACAAGACATCATTTCCAAGGACCTAGCTCTGCTGTGCTAACTTGTGTGCAGGTGATGAATGACTGCAGTGAAAACTTAATAACTTCAGCCCCTGGCAAACCATAAGATGAATACGAAGGGAACAGGCGGCGCAGGATCTCACAGTGAGCGATGCCTCTATTGTTTGGTAAACAGCATCCAAACCACCAGCAGTCACTGGGCTCCCCACACTTCCTCACTGGAAAGGCCAAGTTAAAGTTCACTGGTTTCAGATGCAGTGTAACTTAAATGGACAACTCCAGTACAATCCTTATATACAGAGGCAGACTTCTTCAAAAATACTGCCCACGACACTACGAGGAAGATGCTCCTGTTACATACAGTCTATGCTGGGACACTCAGTCCTGTTACAGTCAGTGTGAAGGTACTCAGTCCTGTTACACAAACACTCACAAGGTCCTGTTATATACGCACACACACACACTTCATTCTTCTGGAGATTGAAAGGAGACATTTCAGGATTTGTGCTCATGTGGTGTACGGAGGCAGTGCACTATTTAAATCATCAGCTGCCTCCACTCCTGCGTGATTTTGGTGAGGGCCGAATCTGAAACTCAATTGTGCAGATCAGACCATGTAGGCATGAAGCTTGTGGCAGCATCTGTGGATGCCCTTTTGGAGAGGTAAGCATGCCTTTGGGAGCTGTCTCAGAGCACTTTTGAGGGAAGTAAGTTGTCCTTCAGTTGAGATAAGGCATCCTTTGGGTGAGATGTATCATCATGGAAGTCATAGAATCCCTACAGTGTAGAAGCAGGCCATTTGGCCCATCGAGTCCACACCAAACCTCTGAAGAGCATCCCACTCCCCAGCACTGCCTCCATCCACGTAACCTTGCATTTCCTATGGCTAACCCACCCAGACAATTTAGCGTGACCAATCCACCTAACCTGCACAAGTTTGGACTGTGGGAGGAAACTGGAGCACCCGGAGGGAATCTATGCAGACATGGGGAGAATGTGCAAACTCCACACAGACGGCCGTCCCAGAGTGGAGTCGAACCTGAGTTCCTGGTACTGTGAGGCAACAGTGCTAACCACTGAGCCACCGTGCTAAGGTAACCCTTTAGGAGAGGTCAGGTGGCCTTTGGGATCAGTAAAAATAGATATGCTTATGTAAAATAAGTGCATAAACTTATTGGAACTGACAAACTGTCAAAGAACTATCAAATCTGTCAAAGAAACCAGTCAATACCATCAAAGAGATCTATGAAGACAGTCTAGGTATTTTTAACTAGAGGTAAGTCTGGAGACTCACTCGGAGTTCACTCTGTCTTTTGACGTAGGTCAGAGGATTTCCAGTACTAAACTAGTACTGTTTTGACTGATTTTGAAGGATTCTTTGTCTCTGTAGGATACTTTCCACTTCACTGTGTGATTATAGAAATAAGTGGTTTTAGACTTTATTGAGCCTATAAGTTCCAGTTCTGCAGGTCTGGGGCTTTTGATAATTGTCCAAGAGCCAAGTTGCTTAAAATGAATTGACTGTCTACATTTGGGGCGACACAACATCTCTGCACTTAGGGAAAGACATTTCCTACACAATTTGAAGTGAGTGAATAAGAAAAAAAGGTAAAAAAAGAAAAATACATAGCCACAAAAAGAAATATGAGGAACAATACCATTACTGAGTGTGTTATCCACCAAATTTGTTCCAAGTCACAAAACTGTTACAGTAGACTCAGATCATTTCAGTTTTGAGAAATCAGTAATGGCTATGACTTAATGGCCAGTATACCCACCTCCAAGTCAGAGAGTGTAGGTTCAAGTCATAGTCTGTGGTGTGAATAAACACAGCAGCCTGACACTACAGCCCTGTCAGAGGTGCCATTTTTCTGTTGTGACATTAAATTGAAATCCCAATTGCCTTCTAAGGTGCACATAAAAAGATCCCTTGGTTGTTGTTTTGAAGACGATACTGGGTGAGTTCACTGCAGCTTTTTGGGTCAATGTTTGAATGAGCTTGCTGTTTTTCCTGTCGAGATAGGAGTTTAATGAATATGCAGATGAGTCTCAAAGATAAGTTGTACCTTCACTGTGTCCTCAATTGCCATGTGTTAGTGCTCTGCTGAGACAGTGGGCTCTGTACAGCTCATCAGCAAGTAGCCTTACCATTGTGCACAGTGTGTAATTAAATGCTGTTTAATAACAGCCTAGAGATCTGGCCCGAGTCTGTATGGAGATCTAACGAACCAACATTAGAACACAATACAACATGGTAGCAACAATGGAGATACCAGTCTGATGGAGACAGTGAACTTCTCAGACAAATCTGAAGGCGAGAAGATTCTCAGAGACTTTCCCCGAGATAGTGGCCTGACTGCTTACCCAAAGTGAGGTGAAGTAATTCAAGATTTACCAAAAGTAAGGTGGTGAGAAATATTCTGAAGAGGCAACGTCACACCAGCCAAGTAGTGCCCTTCCTTTTTGCAGCCCTTCAACACTATTGAAGGACCCATACAGACACTTAGACATAAGTTTTGGAAAATTAACTTAGAACATAGAAAAATACAGCGCAGTACAGGCCCTTTGGCCCTCGATGTTGCGCCGATCCAAGCCCACCTAACCTACACTAGCCCACTATCCTCCATATGCCTATCCAATGCCTGTTTAAATGCCCATAAAGAGGGAGAGTCCACCACTGCTACTGGCAGGGCATTCCATGAACTCACGACTCGCTGAGTAAAGAATCTACCTCTAACATCTGTCCTATATCTACCACCCCTTAATTTAAAGCTATGCCCCCTCGTAAAGCTGACTCCATACGTGGACAAGTCAGACCTGTCTTGGGTTTCCATTTGAAACACTAGCTGCTTCAAGGTCATGATTTGGAGGTGCCGGTGTTGGACTGGGGTGTACAAGGTTAAAAATCACACAACATCAGGTTATAGTCCAACAGCTTTATTTGGAAGCACTAGCTTTTGGAGCTCTGCTCCTTCATCAGGAGCTTCAGAGCCAGTACACAGTGCAGCCCATGACTAATGATATCCTGATTTGGTGAGGTATTGCTGAAACCTCAGCAGACTTTTTTTTAACTCAGTCCTGGATAGGGTTTAATACTTACCTCACTCTGAAAAAAAAATTATTATTGAATGTGCTGCTTCAACCACTAGACCCTGACAACCAAGGGAATTATCAGGCTCCTTCATCAATGGTTTACATTGATTGGCCAGTTCATGCAGTTACAGTGTATTGAAAAATTAGTTTTTTTGAGATGGAACAGTAGTTGGAGTCCTCAACGATAAACTCTCTTGAGATTTTGCAGTCTTTGGTTTGCTGAGTATAGCAGCCAATTGGACCTCCCAGTCACTGCCCATTTTATTTCACCTTCCCACTCCCATTCTGACATGACCATCCTTGGTCTCCTCCATTGCACAACGAACCACATGACAAATTGGAGGAACAACACCTCATCTTCCGCCTGGTCAGCCTACAGCCCAGAGGACTCGACATTGAGTTCTCCAATTTCAAATAACCTCCCTTCCCATCCCCTGACTCTCATCCCAGCCCCTCCTCTCTCCTTCCACTCCTCCCTGCCACCAAGCGGATTCCTTCCTCCCATTGACTAACCAGGTCATACCCTCTACCTGTCTTCACCTATCCCCACTTCATCATCCTGCCCCTGCCACCCTCTCTATCTGCAGCTCCCCCCACACCCACCCCCAGTCCTGAAGAAGGATTACACCCGAAATGTCGACTTCTTCACCTCCTGATGCTGCCTGGCTTACTGTGTTCTTCCAGCCACCTGCCTGTCTACTTTGGATTCCAGCATCTCCAGGTTTTTTTTTACTCTTAGCAAGCAGTCCAGCAAACAAGGTAAACCCAGTCAGAGTGTCTGACGGGGATGTTATGAGACCGAAGTCCAAGGCTTGCTCTGAGCCTGAAGGTTATCTAGGCCCAGAGGTCTCTCCTTGATCCAACAAGAAACTCACCAAAAATTAGAAAAGGATGGGAAATGCCACTTTGAATTGCTGACATTGTGCTGCAAGAAAGCATCGCAAGTAACAAGATTGCCCAACAGGGGGCATCCAATGCTTTCAGTGCAGCATTTTTGACCACTTTCCGCAGTTCTGCAATGCAAGTTCTTCGTTTCAAAATAAACTAAACAGATCACCTCCACAGTGAAAGAAAGTCCAGCAAACTGAAATTGAATCCAAAAAAATTGTTTGCCTTTTAGGGCTATTTGATAATTGGGATAGGCATTTTCAGTCTGTCACTTAAAATGCCAATGATTTTAATACAAAATTCTTTCTTAATTCAGGATCAGCCATCTCTATTGTGCATTGTGCTTTAAAGTGACTTTACACAGTGAACATTTCATCATCACGTACTGAGATCTAGCCTCCTGGAGGTCTCTAACAGCCCCAGGGGGTTTGAGGCAACACTTAAGTACAATGAGTTATTAGAGCGCCTTTTGAAATCAGATCAAGCCCTTATGAGGTCAGCAGGCTTGTGTGCAGTTAGGTGTCCTACACAAGGTACAAGGCACATATCAGCAAGATAATTTCTGGCAAAATCATGCCTTCAACTTGGACTAGGACAGGCCTTCATCATGTAAGGAATTTCCTCAGCCTCTCCAGATACATGAACTTTCACCCAAAGTGGATTGGACAACAATTTGTGATGATTTCCACCTACTGATCAAGCAATAATTCCCCAGAATAGGCAATTTGCTGTTCCCTAGCAAGAATCTTACCCTGACACACGGATTGTAGTTAAGAGATGAAGTGGGTTGTTCTTGACATTGAGTCAAGCTTTGCTGGAATTCTTGCATGATTTCTCACCGTAGCTCCTATCAGATTCCATCCATTGTTACTAATCATATTCTTTTTGGTTCAGCTGGCTCCAGGACAGTGTTCCTGCCAAATGGCCTTCTACCCCATTTTGAATGACTGACTCAGGGGGAATTGTGAGATCTCCACAGTGTGTGAAACTGAGAATAGTGGATTTCATGGGAGGGGAGGGGAATGGAAATACATTCAGTTTTAAGGGGCAAAACAAAAGGGGATTATTGCGATTGTTGAAGACCTGAAACAAAAACAGAAAGTGTAGGGGAAACTCAGACGTTCTGGCAACATCAGCAGAGAGAGAAATAAGTTAACTCTCTCTTTGGAACTGAGGGGGATATTTATTATTGACTTAAGAGAAATACTTTTAGTTAAATATTTCGGCCAATAAGGTTAAGAAAGTGCAATTAGTTAATAATGTTGGAAATTCAGAAAAGAATTTGGGGTAGGTATCGAGATAGGGTTTAGTGAAGTTGAGGACAACCACCTGAGGTATGCTGTGCTGTCACGGTAATGATCGTTACATGTTAATGGTTGGCAAAAAAAGTTTGACCTTCTGAAGCTTTTGAAGCAAGTTGCTCTGTGGCCTTTCTATCATGTAGTAAGTATTGTTAAACAGTAACCTCGGGGTCTGGCCTGAACCTATACGAAGACCTGAAGAACCCATATTCATTTACGATACACCATTTCCTATATTATTCTTCAGGAAGTATTTCATTAGCTGTATAGCACTTTGAGATATCATGAGGTTATCCTATGGAAAGTTGGGAGATATGTGTTAAGGAATTGTATATGATCACCAATAAATCCACAATTTTGGCTGCATGATGAGTCAGGGGTGAGCTCTGGTGATAGGCTTGCTGGTGCCCTAACCCTCAGTTCATGTCAGATTAGCCTTGTAAAACCACAAAGGTTGTGACTGGGTGATCATTACATCTCAATCTGGGACTGTATATGATACACACCGGCTGAAGCATGGGGACCTGTAATTGAGTCATCAGGCATCCACCAATGACAACAACAAAAAACGCACTGGGCTGCTTCTAATACAGCAGGATGAGACATGCATGCTTTGTGAATGGAAGGGAAAGAGAGAGAGAGGGATGGGGAAGAAGCAAAAAATAAAAAATGCAAATGCATGGCTTCGGAGGTTGGCGAGTGCCTTCGCTTTGCTAATCTTTCCTCTGGGATTGCACTGCTGTTGTAATCCAATTATACCAACATAAGCAATTTGTTAGACACTCTACATAATGTAGCAATTTCCCAATAAGCTCAGACTTGTAATAACAGCAGCAAGCTCTTGCATAAATCTGCCTGAATCAAGGGGGCCTTGAGACAAGCAATTGGGGCTTCAAAAACAACAGCATCAGCAGTTTCTCAGCTGGTGTGTTATGAACCTTAAATCGCACAAACAGCAGCTCCTGTTTCGGATTGATTCTGGGCCTGTCTGAATGGAGAAACCTGGAAGATTCTCCTTTTGTTGAAGCAAAAATCCAGTGCATTCTAATTTTTTAAAGAAGTCCAGATTCCCTTCCGATGGTGGGGAACGATTAAGGGAAGGAAGGATAGAATGCACTTGAATTTCTGTAGCGCCTTTCACCACCTTGGGATATCCAATTCACAGCCAATTACATACTTTTGAAGTGTAGTCACCGTGGGATACAGCAGTCAATTTTCACACAGCAAGATCCCATACACAGCAAAATGATAATGATCGGAGGATTGGTTTTAGTGATGTTGATTGCCAGGACAAGGGAGAACTCACTTGCTTTTCTTGAAATTGTGATCACAGCATCTTTCCCATCTACCTGCGAGGGGTGGCCTCAGTTTAACTGAGTTACATCCAGACAAACACTGCTCGCCGTGTAGCATTTCCTGGATATACCACACTAGGGTTGTCAGTGTGGATTTTCTGCTCATCTCACTAGACTGTGATCTGAACCCAGTACTTTTTGCGTCAAAGGCAAGAGTTCTACCAAGTGACTTGACATTGTCTTCAAACCAAGGGTCAGGAATTTAACAGTTAGAGTCATAGAGTCATATAGATGTACAACATGGAAATAGACACTTCAGTCCAATTAATCCATGCTAACCAGATATCCCGACCTAATCTAGTCCCATTTGTCAGCACTTGGCCCATATCCCTCTAATTCCTTCCTATTCATATACCCACCCAGATGCCTTTTAAATGTTGTAATTGTACCAGCCTCCACCACTTTCTCTGGCAACTCATTCCATACATGCACCACCCTCTGCGTGAAAACATTGCTCCTTAGGTCCCTTTATATTTTTCCCCTCTTATCCTAAATCTATGCCTTGTAGTTTTGGACTCCCCACCCCAGGGAAAAGACCTTGTCTATTTGTCCCATCCATGCCCCTCATGATTCTATAAACCTCATTAAGGTAACCCCTCAGACTTCGACGCTCCAGGGAAAACAGCCCCAGCCTATTCAACCTCTTCCTATCGCTTAAACCCTCCAAACCTGGCAACATCCTTGTAAATCGTTTCTGAACCCTTTCATGTTTCACAACATCTTTCCAATAAGAAGGAGACCAGCATTGCACACAATATTCCAAAAGTGGCCTAACCAATGTCCTGTACAGCCACAATATGACCTCCCAACTCTGACCAATAAAGGAAAGCATAAGAAATGCCTTCTTCACTATCCTATCTACATGCGACTCTACTTTCAAGAAACTATGAACCTGGACTCCAAGGTCTCTTTGTTCAGCAACATTCTACATGACCTTACTATTAAGTATATAAGTCCTGCTAAGATTTGCTTTTCCAAAATGCAGCACATCCTTGTGGCACATCACTGGTCACAGGCCTCCAGTCTGAAAAGCAAACCTCCACCACCACCCTCTATCTTCTATCTTCGAGCCAGTTCTGTATCCGAATGGCTAGTTATCTCTGTATTCCATGTGATCCTACCTTGCTAACCAATCTCCCATGGGGAACCTTGTCGAACACCTTACTGAAGTCCATATAGATCACATCTACCGCTCTGTCCTTATCAATCTTCTTTGTCAATTCATCAGAAAAACTGAATCAAGTTTGTGAAACATGATTTCCCTTGCACAAAGCCATGTTGACTATCCCTAATCATCCCTTGCCTTTCCAAAAACATGTAAATCCTGTCCCTCAGGATTCCCTCCAACAACATGCCCATCACCAATATCAGGCTCACTGGTCTATAGTTCCCTGGCTTGTCCTTACCACCTTTCTTAAATAGTGGCATCATGTTAGCTCCAGTCTTCCAACACCTCACCTGTGACTATCGATGATACAAATATCTCAGCAAGGGGCCTAGCAATCACTTCACTAGCTTTCCACAGAGTTCTAGGGTACACCTGATCAGGTCCAAGATACAACAGGAGTAGAACACCTCTCAGATATCCTCAGCTGTAACGATAATACACAGGTTAGATGGCCAAGAGCTGAACATCTCCCTTTCTCCCCACCTCACCTCACCACCGCACCCTGCCTCCCAGTTTGAAGAAAGTTCATTAGTAATCGCCTCCTGCTCTCGCATCCTCACTGAGCATTGACATGGGTGTGAATTTAGTTGCAATGGTGGTCAGAATGGTTCAAGATTATAGTCAACCATCCAGTAATGTCACCTATCTCTATTGCATTACAATTGGTCTGGAACATCCCCCGCTGTTGGTGGAAACTTCCACTGCCGCTGACCCTGGCGACCTCCAATATTGGAGGATTATGCGAATAGAAATGGTGTGCAGGGATATGGGGAAAAGGCAGGAAATTGACACTAAGGGATAGAACTGATGCAGGGCATGATGGGCCAAATGGCCACTTTGTGCACTGTAAGAATCCTGTGATTCTGTGATAACGCTGGTTGGACTATATCTTGTTCAATAACTACTGGCATTTATTCATTGCCTTTAACATAGTAGACCATTTGAAGATGCTTGATTGAAATGCACATTCAACAAAATTGAACCTTGAGTTGCAAAAATATTTATTAGGGCAGATGAAGAATTGAATATGCATTTTTTTAACAGGGGTAAAGAGATGTCCGGAGAGGAAAGAATTTCTGAATTATTGGTCTAGGCAACTGAAGGCACAGTTATCATCAATGGAGTGATTAAAATTGGTGATATGCAAGAGATTAGACTAGGGGGAGTGCAGAGATCTTGGAGAATTGTAGGGATAGAGAAGTTACAAACATAAGGAAGGTGGAGAATGTGAAGAGATTTCAAAATCAGGCTGGCTATTTTGAAATTGAGGTATTTCTCGACCTTTTCCTGTTCCTTTCTCTCCATTTGTTTTCATAGATAAGATAGAAATGGGCCCCAATTTATCTTAGATGTTCAGTTTGTTTGGTATGTCTTGGTATTGTAGTTCTACTAACCTTACCTTTGCATTAGATGTTGATGTGTTTGTGTCCCATTGCAGGACCTCAGCACATATCTAGAGAGAGGAGTACCAAGGGAGCAGTACATTCCTGAAGGTAATGTCCCTCAGATGAGGCACTAGTTTACTTCTGCCTATTCTGCTAACTAAGTATCCCTTGGCTGTACTTGAGGACAAGGAGGGAATCATCCTGGCATCGCTTTTCCATTAATTGATGGTTAAAAACAACAAATGCAGCCTGTGAGATATTGCTGTGTGTAAAATGATGATTATTACTGCAAAATAATAGTAACTGCATTGCAAAGTGATTCAGTTGTGTGTGAGGTACTTTTTATACATCCCACTGCTGTGATAAGTCCAAGTCTTTCATTCTTAGTTGGGTAACTGACTGATAATTACTTTAGAAATATCCTGAAAATAATTGAGTCTGTTGGTAAAACTTTGTGGGTTGGAAACTGAGTGAACTTCACATATAAAGCCACTGTGACCGCAGATTGTCTTGGGACTGTTCAAGACTGGGATAGACAAATTTTCCATCCGCAAGGAATTAGGGCATAAATGGGAAAGTCAAGTTTAGGCAGTAGAACAGCCATAAACATATGGAATAGTGGACAAGGCTCGAGAGGCCATTTGATTTATTTTGCTCCTACTTCTTAAACTCCACTGCTCTTATTGCTATTACAGCATCAATGTACGCCTTGTTGTCTTTAAATATAATAGTGCATTCTAGTATCAAAATAAAGTGCAAATGGGAATCTTTAAAATCCTCATAATTTGTGAGAAACTCCAATGTACGTGAGGGCACTGGACATGGGAATTTAGCTCTTAATCTAACTCATGTTGAATCTACCCTGGGAGTATAGATGGAGCTTTACTCTTAATTTTGTATTTGTCTTGGGAGTATTTGATGAGGACAGTGTAGAGGAAGCTTCACTCAATAATAATTTCTCAATTGTCCCTTGTATAGGATTTCCTTCAGAACAATAGATAAATACACCTGAGTTTCTATAACTTCTAAAGACTTTTAACCACCTTTTTTATTCTTGATTTTATTTTTGATTTTACAGGCTAATGGACAACATTTTCTTTTCATCAAGAATGTGTCAAATGCTCCTGGATTGAAATAGCCATCAAGAAGATTGGCATGTGAAGCTTTGCTGAAAAAGCTTCTTGTCTTTTGAGTTAGCCAGGGCTGGAAACTTGAATGTGCATCTATTAAAAAATAATTTCTTTAATGTTTTATTCATTGGTGAGACATCCTAAGCAGTAGCACATTTCATTATTCTACTCAGGTTCCTATATGTCTTAGCTAGCTTTGGGTCAAGTTTGAGTGCAAAACAATTTCACTGTCAAATAAAACTTCTTAACTGGTAGGTTTATTCCCTGGATGTGAAATTATATCTCTGTGGGCTTACTTACTTGTTTAACTAACTGCCAAATTATCAGATTCCCCTGTTTTTGAATAAAACTTTGATTACCAATTTCCAGGTAATGCTGTTGATCCATATTCACTCTTGACCTAATCTGTATATATGTTTAACCCGATGTACTTAAAACCTCCTGAAGCCACACTTCCAATCTCTATGTTTGATTTTGTCTGTCAAATATTTCTCAAATTCTGTAACATCCCCTGCAATATGCATCATAAAGATGTCTGCCAGTTTCTCTTTGTGATACCAGTAGAACATAACTGGATCTGCTTTCAGTTGAATATAAACAATTTCAGCAAGACAGACCTACCTAAGAAATATCAAACCTTTGTTGCATCTATCAACCCATAGACACATTTGATTAATTTCCATAGTTTACCTTCTATATCACCTGATTTAGATAGTTTCAAAAATACTTTCTTTCAGCCTTTTTGTCTCTGTTCAAAATATGGTTTTACACTGGTTGACTTGCAACTGCTGAAGTATGTTGCTACAAGAGCTAAAAAGGTCTTCAAGGTCTCTTTTCCTGCTAGAAGGGAATCCACACCAACATCTTGATCACTGAGTTTCTCTTTGAACATTATTTCTAGCTTTAGCTTTATGGGTCTAATCAGGGAGCACTTTTTCTGTGCTTATCAATACATATAACAAACATAGAAACTAGAAGCAGGAGTAGACCATTTATTGGCTGTTTGAGCCTGCACCACCATTCAATATGATCCTGGCTGATTCTGTATCTCAATGCCATTTACCCACCTCTCTCCATACCCCTTGGTGCCTTTAAAATGTAAACATTTACCCACCTCTTTCTTGAATCAGCGATTTAACCTCCAAAGCCTTCTGTAGTAATAAATTTAATTGAGTGAAAGCTGAGTGATTCTTATCTGGTACCTTAGTATGAGCACAAAATTCTTTCCAGCTGCCCAATTTTTTTTGAGGAAGGGTCACTTGACAGGAAGCATTAACTCTGATTTCTCTCCATAGTTCTGCCAGACCTGCTGAGCTTTTCCAGCAATTTCTGTTTTTACTTCCGATTTACAGCATCGGCTGTTCCTTTGGCTTTTATTTCCCCAATTTTTTTTGTTTTGGTTGTCAACTTAACTTCTAATTTGTTTGTAGATCAATAATCTCTCAATCATAAGGACTTGTACTTCTCATTATACTCCCAGCTAGGCTACCATAGTCCTTACCTTTGTCAAATATTGACCTCTACTCTCTCTCAGCGTTAATACATGCCCTTCTCCCAGCATGCAGGGCATTCAAGTGCTCAGAAAGAGTGGTCCCTTGCCTGAGGAAAGATCACTCAATAACAAAGGAATTTTTGGATTTCCCAAAAACCAATTGATATGGATTGTAGGCCCAACCAGCTGCAGTGATGTCTTTACATGGTCTGCCAGACCAATGCAGATGTTAAGTTGAAACTTGGTTAGTCCACTAGGATTTTACGAAGTATCTTATCTGTTAATGTGTGACTCCTTTTTCACATTTCATTGCTAAAAGGACTTCCCACTGATGTGTTCATACCACAGCGTTCATATTTTCACACCTATCTCTAAATGTGGCATCGACAAATTCCCCTCCCAATGGCAGTTAGAAATTTAGCTGGTGTTTCCAGACAAAGTCACCCATCCATTTCTCTATTCCTTGCCCAGTGTTACTTTTTTCTCTTCACTATATATTGTATTTGACTGAAGTTTATGAAGCACAAATGTTTTGTTCTGATCCTATATCTTCAAGTCCATTATTATAATTTTGTTAAAGTCCTTTGCTGGGAAAAACTTGCTATGGATCATCTTCAAATTTATCACTGAAATTTAACATACTATCGTCCCTTACTCTTACATTCTTTCATAGGATTTTGTAACCTATGAGAAGATGGATAGGCAAACTGCTGATGTAGTTTTAACATAATTATATTTTTCCACTTTAAACTCCAATCTCCTAATGAATACAATATTGCCCAGATTTTGTAAACTGTAAGTCCACTGACTTCCCAAAAACAATTGCCTCGTGAAATTCCATGTCCAGGTTCGTTTGAGTTTCTTTGTGGACACCCTACTCAACAGTGAGGGCATTTTACTTGACACGATGTCTGCACAGAAAAAATAGATTGCCAAACTGTGTTACAAGATGTTGTCAGTCCCAAATTGAAGAACTATCACATTCTGAATTCTTGTTTAATTCCTTATTATTTAAAGAATTCAGGCAAAATGTAAACCAATCCATTTTAGGCATGCAATCAACATCTAACACAGTGCAATTGAATAAATCTGTGACAAAAACATTCATTACTGGGCTGAAGCTTCTTGTAACAAATATAAATCCCTTTTCCTGACCAGTATCACTGACTTCTCTTTCTGAAACTTCCACATCATGCAAAAGTTTGAAAATCTTTGTATCCCATTTTAAACAATTCCGTGCATGTAGTATTTTGGATCTCATCGAGGACACCTATTAAGCATATTTCTGACATTCATAGGATTCATTCTTCTTAATAGTTCCCCAATTCCTGACATTGGCTAGGACATTGCGAGAGAGGTGTCTCTATTGGCGGTACTTTCATGTTGACACTTTTGGCCATCATTTGGGTGAGTGTTACATTGCTCCTACCACTGAATCCTCAATTCTTTATTTTATGGCAGAATGTCCCAGTTGAGTTGCTAAGACTGCTGGCAATTAATACTATTTAAGTATGTTTAAAAATTTTCTGACACCTATTCCAAAAATGTCATTGTTTCTGCAATTCTAATTCCAGCTGAACTCAGGGTCTATCCATGTTTAACACCTCAGCACAGTCCGGTAATTTAAAAGCAAACACTGAGTTAAGAATCTCTATCTAGAATGTTTGCAATATTGCATACAGTCTGTTAAATTTGCATTATATATTCTTCTATAGAATATCCATCCTCCTTTCTAAATTTAGCAAACTCTGACTATGCATCGTATGCATTTGCTAGGTTGTTTTCTTATGAATTTTATTCATCATTTTTAAAGGAATTTCTAAAATCTCCCTCAATATCAGAGTGTTGAGTCTGCAGCTCTGAGACTACTTAATACGTGAACTGCTACCGGTAGGAAGAGTCAGTGCAAAGGCCATACCTTGCTATTTTTTCCCTGATGTAACCTGAGTGCATAAGTTCATTATAAAGATTGGAATATCCAGCTTCACAACACGTTAGAGGAAAGTGATTTTCTAATTTTGCATTTGTTTTCAACATTCTGTTCCAAAGTAACTTCAATCACCACTTTCTGTTTCAAAAGAACATTTAGTTTTCAATTTTCACCTTTTAACAACCACCGTCTGTTACCAATATTAATTTGAGCCTAAGTCACCGGTGAGGCAAAAGCCAATGGATTTTTCCTTGTAGTCAGAATTTAAGTTTATCAACTATTCAGTCTTAAGATATTTTTCCATTAACTTGTTCAGAGATGTTATTACTCACTTCTGGAGCAGGTTCGACTTGAAACTGGGCTCCTGAGCACCTTCCCTTTATATCTTACCTGTTCCACTAATAAATTATTTCCTCCCAATCACCTTCTTATCTACTTGTTAGGCTAACACCTTACTCCGTGCTGTACCTACCCTGAGAGTGTTGGATGGAGACAATGAAGAGGGAGCTTTACTCTGTATCTAATCCATACTGTGCCTGCCCTGGGAGTATTTTGGGAGACAGTGTAGAGAGAGTTTTACATTGCATCTAACCTTGCAGTTCCTGTTCTGGAGGTGTTTGGTGGGGACAATGTTGAGGAAGCTATACTCTGCATCTAACCCTGTGTTGTGCCTGCCCTGGGAGTGTTTGAAGGGGACAGTTTAGAGGGAGTTTTAGTTTGCATGACCCATATTGTAGGTTTGTTTACATTCAGGCATCTGTTTTCTTCAGTGGAGGTAGCCTTACTCTGTGTCATAATTTTACTATACCTGCCCTAGGAGTGTATGATGAGGACATTTAGAGGGAGTTGTTCTACATCTAACCACGTGCTATACTTGCCCTGGGAATGCTTGATGGGAATAATATGGAGGAGGCTTTACTCTATATCTAACCCTGTGCTGTACCTGCCCATGGAATGTTTGATAGTTACAGTGTAGGGTAAGCTTTACTCTACAGCTGTGCTGTACCCATCTTGGGAATGTTTAATAGTTAAAGTGTGGAGGAAACTTTACTCTGTTTCTAACCCTGTGCTGTACCTGTGTGGGAGTGTTTGATATGGACAGTGTAGAGAGAGTTTGTATATAACCCTGTGTTGACCCTGTCGTGTGTGTGTGTGTAGGGTGCATAAAGGAGTTATTGTATTATGATACCCAACATCATCCACCCCCCCATCCCCCAGTCATCTGGTGAACTGCTCCTGAGTTCCTTGCTCCCAAACAGTATAAATTTACCTGAGGTGAAATTTGGGAGCATTTCTGTACCCCAACGAATTCAGAGAGGGGGATTTGATGGAAGAATAAAACTTCGCATGGAAGCAAATTTAGCAACCTCCCCTGGGTTTTGTGGTAGCCACCAACTCCTAATTTAAACAGGGAGCAGAGTTTTGAGCCTCGATGGGGTTGCTGCCAAGCTTTCTGTGTCAGGATCTGTCCACACATTCTTAGACTGATGAAAGCAAATTAGGACAATCAATTGTGGCTGATCGCTGTGGTTTGGAGAGGATGGACAATATGGCAGCGGGTAATCAATCATCAGGGTGATGTCAAATTAAGTCAGCAGTATGGAAACCTGGGGGTAGGGCATGAGCTGATAGCTAAACGGAGTGCTGTAAAATCAATGCGGTGGATATTATTCTGTGATCGACCGTGTAATGAGCGGCTCCAGAGGCAGTGGGGCTGATGTACGAGTGTCCCAGCTGCTCTCTCTCTCTGCCGACCACACACTACATCATGCCAGCTCCTGAGAAACAAAGGTACCAAAATAAGAGCTGCACAAACTAACAACAGAAAGATGGGCAGGGAGCAGGAGAGACCAGCAAAAATCCTGTGTAAAACCAGGTATCTGCAGGAGCTACCCTAGAGTGGTCACTAAGTGATCTGCTACCACTGAGATCTCAATCCATCTTTGTTTTACAGTCAGGGCCCCTCTGCTCAGCTTTGCTGCCACTAACTGCTGAGTCCGTTCACTGCTGCGTTCTGCCTATATTAAGGAGCTGTGGCCAAAATGTGCTCTCTCAATGTAGGGGAATGCCATGTTGAATTCTAGACCATTCAATTAAATTTGTTAGAATAGTTGATCTTTCTATTCGAAAATAGACTCAGTTTGGTCTCTTGTCCAGTTGGAGTGGTAGACTGCTTATACTTAGCTCCCAAATAATCCAGTAAAAATGAACCTGCATCTCGTCACTGTGAAATGATAAAGGGAATGAGCTTGCTGTGTTCCTTTTTATCCCCCTGCCTGTGAGAGGCCATCCTTACAATCTCTAGTCACATTGATTATACACTGAAGACCAGATTCCCAGGAGTGATTGAGGTGTTCAGGGGTTTTCATACAGAACAACAGACACCCAGGATACACCAAACTGAGGAGTTCAGGGTTGTTTATTTATAGATTCACAGATATCCGGGAGTGAGTCATGGACTGGAGTCTAGTCGAGGAGTTCAAGGTGGTTTATATATAGAATAACAGATACCTTGGGATACAAAGAAGAATCTAACTGAAGAGCTCAGGGTGGTTTACATAAAGAGTAACAGATATCCGGGATACAGCCTGGAACCTAACTGAGGGTTTCGGTAGTTTACATATAGGATAACAGATACTCAGAAGTGAGTTACAGACTGGATTCTAATCGAGGGGCTCACGTGGTCTGTCGATTAATGGGTATTCTATATACCAGTATAAGTAGGGAATCTATATATAAACCACCTTGAACTCCTCGACTAGATTCCAGTCCACTGTTCTGGAGCAACAGAAAGCAGTGGTGCACTGCCCTGGTACTGCATTGAGTTGTGATGGACTGCACAGGAGCACCAAAGTTTTGATGCAGTGCTCTGAGACATCTGCGAGGCACCAGAGAGCTGTGAGACACTGCACTATGGCACCAGAGAGCGGTGATACACTGCACTGCAGCACTGGAGGTGTGATACACTGCACTGGGGCACCAGAGAGCGGTGATATTCATCTCTCAGATACCAGAGAGCGATGACACACTGCACAGCAGCAGAGAGTGGTGATATACTACACTGGGGTACCAGAGAGCGGTGATACACTGCACTGGGGCACCAGAGAGCAGTGATATGCTACACTGGGGCACCAGAGAGGGGTGATGCACTACACTGAGGTATCAGAGAGTGGTGATATGCTACACTGGGGCACCAGAGAGCGGTGATACACTACACTGGGGCACCAGAGAGTGATGATATGCTACACTGGAACACCAGAGAGCGGCGATGCACTACACTGGGACACCAGAGAGCTGTGATACACTGCACTGGAACACCAGAGAACTGTGATACACTGCACTGGGGCACCAGAGAGCGATGATACACTGCACTGGGACACAGAAGTGTGATACTCATCTCTCGGACACCAGAGAACTGTAATACACTGCAATGGAACACCAGAGAGCTGTGATACACTGCACTGGGGCATCAGAGAACTGTGATACACTACACTGGGGCACCGGGGAGCTGTGATACACTGCACTGGGGGACCAGAGAGCGTGAGACATGGCACTATAGCACCAGAGAGCAATGATACACTGCACTGCAGCACTAGAGGTGTGATAAACAGCACTGGGGCACCAGAGAGTGGTGATACTCATCTCTTGGACACCAGAGAGCGATGACACACTGCACTGCAGCACTAGAGGTGTGATAAACTGCACTGGGGCACCAGAGAGCGGTGATACACTGCACTGGGGCACCAGAGAGCTGTGATATACTGCACTGGTACACCAGAAAGCAGTGATACACTGCAATGGGACACCAGAGAGCGGTAATATGTATCTCTCGGACACCAGAGAGCGATGACACATTGCACTGCAGCAGTAGAGGTGTGGTAAACTGCACTGGGGCACCAGAGAGCTGTGATACACTGCACTGGGGCACCAGAGAGTTGTGATACACTAGACTGGGGCACCAGCGAGCTGTGATACACTGCACTGGGGCACCAGAGAGCTGTGATACACTGTACTGGGGCACCAGAGAGCTGTGATACACTGTACTGAGGGACCAGAGGGCTGTGAAACGCTGCACTGGGGCATCAGAGAGCTGTGATACACTGTACTGGGGCACCAGAGAGCTGTGATACACAGTACTGGGGCACCAGAGAGCGGTGATACACTGCACTGGGGCACCAGAGAGCTGTGATACACTGCACTGGGGCACCAGAGAGCGGTGATACACTGCACTGGGGCACCAGAGAGCTGTGATACACTACACTGGGGCACCAGAGAGCTGTGATACACTACACAGGGGCACCAGAGAGCTGTGATACACTGTACTGAGGAACCAGAGAACTGTGATACACTGCACTGGGGCACCAGAGAGCGGTGATACACTGTACTGGGGCACCAGAGAGCTGTGATACACTACACTGGGGCACCAGAGAGCTGTGATACACTACACTGGGGCACCAGAGAGCTGTGATACACTATACAGGGGCACCAGAGAGCTGTGATACATTGTACTGAGGGAACAGAGGGCTGTGAAACGCTGCACTGGGGCATCAGAGAGCTGTGATACACTGTACTGGGGCACCAGAGAGCTGTGATACACAGTACTGGGGCACCAGAGAGCTGTGATACACTACACTGGGGTACCAGAGAGCTGTGATACACTACACTGGCACCAGAGAGCTGTGATACACTACACTGGGGTACCAGAGAGCTGTGATACACTACACTGGGACATCAGAGAGCTGTGATACACTACACTGGGGCACCAGAGAGCTGTGATACACTACACTGGGGTACCAGAGAACTGTGATACACTACACTGGGGTACTAGAGAGCTGTGATACACTACACTGGGGTACCAGAGAGCGTGAGACATGGCACTATGGCACCAGAGAGCAATGATACACTGCACTGCAGCACTAGAGGTGTGATAAACTGCACTGGAGCACCAGAGCTGTGATACACTGCACTGGGGTACCAGAGAGCTGTGATACACTGCACTGGGGCACCAGAGAGCAGTGATACACTGCAATGGGACTCCAGAGAGTGGTGATACTCATCTCTCGGACACCAGAGCGCTGACACACTGCATTGCAGCACTAGAGATGTGATAAACTGCACTGGGCACCAGAGAGCGGTGATACACTGCAATGGGACACCAGAGAGCGATGATACATTGCACTGCAGCAGTAGAGGTGTGATACACTGCAATGTGACACCAGACAGCGATGTTACAGTGCACTGGGGCACCAGGGAGCGGTGATACACTCCACTGGGGCACCAGACAGTGGTGTTACACTGTACTGGGGCACCAGAGAGCTGTGATACACTGCACTGGGGCACCAGAGAGCTGTGATACTCTGCACTATGGCACCAGAGAGCTATGCCGCACAGAACTGGGGCATCAGAGAGCCTAGATACACTACACTGAGGCACCAGAGAGCTGTGATACACTGCGCTGGGGCACCAGAGAGCTGTGATTCACTGCACTGGGTATCAGCGAATTGTGATACACTGCACTATGGCATCAGAGAGCTGTGATACACTACCCTCAGGCACCAGAGAGCTGTGATACACTGGACTGGGCCACAGAAGAGTGATACTCCTCTCTCGGACTCCAGAGAACTTTGGTACACTGCACTGGGCCACCAGAGAGCCGTGATACACTGCAATGGGACACCAGAGAGTGGTGATACACTGCAATGGGACACCAGACAGCAGTGTTACACTGTACTGGGGCACCAGGGAGCAGTGATACACTCCACTGGGGCACCAGAGAGCAGTGATACAGTGCACTGGGGCACCAGAGAGCCATGCTACACTGCACTGGGGCACCAGAGAGCCTAGATACAGTGCACTGGGGCACCAGAGAGCTATGCTACACTGCACTGGGGCACCAGAGAGCCTAGATACACTGCACTGGGGCACCAGACAGCGGTGTTACACTGCACTGGGGCACCAGGGAGCGGTGATACATTCCACTGGGGCACCAGAGAGCAGTGATACAGTGCACTGGGGCACCAGAGAGCTATGCTACACTGCACTGGGGCACCACAGAGCTGTGATTCACTGCACTGGGGTATCAGCGAATTGTGATACATTGCACTGGGGCATCAGAGAGCTGTGATACACTGCCCTCAGACACCAGAGAGCAGTGATACACTGCACTGGGCAACAGAAGTGTGTTACTCCTCTCTCGGACTCCAGAGAACTTTGGTACACTGCACTGGGGCACCAGAGAGCCGTGATACACTGCACTGGGGCACCAGAGAGCTGTGATACACTGTACTGGGGCACCAGAGAGCTGTGATACACTGTACTAGGGCATCAGAGAGCTGTGATACACTGTATTGGGGCACCAGAGAGCTGTGATACACTGTATTGGGGCACCAGAGAGCTGTGATACACTGCACTGGGGCACCAGAGAGCTGTGATACACTGTACTAGGGCATCAGAGAGCTGTGATACACTGTACTGGGGCACCAGAGAGCTGTGATACACTGTACTGGGACACCAGAGAGCTGTGATACACAGCACTGGGGCACCAGAGAGTGATGATACACTGCACTAGGCACCAGAGAGCTGTGATACACTGCACTGGAGCACCAGAGAGCTCTGGTATACTGTGGTGGGGCACTAGAGGTGTGATACTCTGCACTGGAGCAGCAGAGAGCTGTGATACATTGATGTTGAACACCAGAGGAGAAAGTGAGGTCTGCAGATGCTGGAGATCAGAGCTGAAAATGTGTTGCTGGAAAAGCGCAGCAGGTCAGGCAGCATCCAGGGAACAGGAGAATCGACGTTTCGGGCATAAGCACTGGGGCACCTGAAGAAGGGCTTATGCCCGAAACGTCGATTCTCCTGTTCCCTGGATGCTGCCTGACCTGCTGCGCTTTTCCAGCAACACATTTTCAGCTGTTGAACACCAGAGAACTGCAATACACTACACTGGGGCATCAGAGTGCAATGGGACACAAGAGAACAGCTAAAGACAAAGGAAATTAGGAAAATATGCTTGTGTTTCAGTGATGACAATAAAGCTGCTCCATGGCTGCACACTGTGAGCTTGTGACAGCCTATATCTATCACTTCCAAAGAAAACTAGCAATACACAGGCCTTCCAATTACCTCAACCACTTGGGGACATCATTAGCTGAGATGATCAGTAGTTTAGATAATGGAAGGTTGCTTTTACAATTACCATACATCAGAGGTTAACCTCAAGTTAAACTAAAAGCAGATTTGGCAGATTTGAAGTTGACTCCAGTGTTAAAGGAATGTGTTAAATGAGCAGCCAGCCTACTGTAAGTGCTACTAGCTCAAATACTGCTCAAACTGATGAGACAGAAGATTCTCTAACTGCAAGAGTCAAGTGAAATTCAATCAGTTTCGGCTCAATACCTGATGACTGCAGGAGTGTTATGAAAAGGTGCTCACAATCTGAAAGCAATCAGGACAGACACTGTCACAACCAGGGGTCACTGCTTCAAAACAAGGGGTCACTCATTTAAAACAGAAACTTCTTCAGAGGGTTGCAAGTCTCAGGAATCCTCTACTTCAAAAGATGGTGGGAGCAGAGTCACTGAATATTTTTCGAGCTGTGGCGGATAGATTACTCTTGAACAAATGTGTGAAAGATTATCAAGGATAGGCTGGAATGTGGAGTAATCAGATCAGCCAGGATCTTTTTGAACAGGAGAGCAAGATCAAGGGGCTGAGTGGTTTATGCTTGATCCCAGACTGTACGTTCTTACGTTGATATTTATATAGGTGAGGTTACAACAATCATGGAAACTATTAATTTTACATGATTTGGAGATGCCGGTGTTGGACTGGGGTGTACAAAGTTAATTTTATTTTACAGACCTTGATCTGTGTTACGGCATCTGTTTTGTTTAGTGGAGAAAGCTTTACTCTGCATCGTACCTTGTGTTATACTTGCCTTGGGAGGGTTTGACGGGAACATTTAGAGGAAGCTTTGCTCTATGTCCAGCCCCTGCTTTGGGAGTAATGGGACGGTATAGAGGAAGCTTTATTCTGTATCTAACCCTTGCTATACCTGTCCTGGGAGTGGTTGATGGGGACGATGTAGTGTACTAGGCTTCAATCTCCATGAACTTTGATCTCATAAATAATACAGGTGCCCTGTTGTAGTTGGTGCCATTGGCAGAAGCTATTAATCATCTCCCTTTATTAGCAGGAAACAGATTTATACCATTCACAGTCAGATTGTTAATCTCACAAACTTCTTTTGCACACATAAATGAAGACAGTCTCTACATAAACCGTTGACACCTTCATTACTTTATTTTCATTTTTTTTCATTTTTGGTTGGGACTGTGAGCTGTGAATTGAAGGTTCCCTTCTGATAGTAAGCAGCTGCTTGTTTTTTCAAAGGAGAATAAACAAACAGATATTTGTTTCTGGGACCTAGCCTGGTAAGCTAAGTGCAAGTTGATTATCGGTCAAAAACTATTGTAGATCTTTCGGCTCCAGCGATGCATCATGCTCAAAGGCACCACCCTCCAGACCCGTCCATCACTCCCCCCTCTGACCTATCACCTTTTCCCTCACCTTCATCCACCTATCGCTTTCCCAGCTACCTGCCCCTGAACCCCTCACATTTATCTCTCAGCCCCTGCTTTTTCAGCACCACACTCTTGACTCTGAGCTCCAGCGTCTGCAGTCCTCACTTTCTCCAAAGGCTGGCAAATGTTTGGATGTTAAAAACAAAATCAGAAGTTGCTGGAAACGCTCGGCAGGTCTGGCAGCATATGTGAAAAGAAATCAGAGCTAATGTGTCAGGTACGGTGACCCTTCCTCAGAACCCTTCTGAGAAAGGGTCACCAGACCCGAAACGTTAACACTGATTTCTCTTCACAGATGCTGCCAGACCTGCTGAGCTTTTGCAGCAACTTCTGTTTTTGTTCTGATTTACAGCATTTGCAGTTCTTTTGGTTTTTATTTGGATGTTTAGAGGTCATCACAGAAAGCCTGGTGTCGGTCAGTCTAACAAAAAGAGTATTGGAACAGAACAGAAAGAAAAACCAAAGTTAGAACTGGTCAGAACTTTGTCTTTCAACAGAGAGTCTGGGGCTCTGAAGAAGTCTTGGCTGCTTTCTAGGCTTCCTCCCATGATTGCATTATTGAAAGTTCAGAGAACAAAGTTCCAGCTATAAGTAAGTGAATATTCTTCTGAGCTTACTGCAAGTGTGTCTTCAGAAATCAAGCAAGATACAATATCATGTGCCTGTTATACTATGCATTGTTCAGTGAACTGAAGCAAACTGACCAGTTATGCCTTTTTTCTTGTTACAACTTATCCCTTGACTGTATCTGTCTGACAGTGTGTAAGTGGGGCTACATTCAATGAAGACTGGGTTCAATTCATAGATATTAATTTGATTTCCTTAAATCAAAACTAAAAGAATTGCTATAAATCAGAAACAGCTCCAGAAATTGCTAGAAAAGCTCAACATGTCTGGCAGCGTCAGTGGAGAGAAATCAGAGATAACGTTTTGGGGCCAATGACCCTTCCTCAGAACCTTCCAGCAATTTCTATTTTTGAATTAGATTGCCTTGTTGTTTAGCTTTGCTCTGCTGAAGTTACATTATTTATTATAAATTATTCATTTCTTTATTGATGTATACATTTCGTGGTTGATATCTGTTATTTGTAAAATCTGGTTAGGATCCATTGGGGCAATGTTGAAGATCATTGAATATTTTAATTCTATTGTGTTGTGAGTAAAGGGATAGGGATGCTGATTTGATTTGGCTTGATGGTCCTGTGTCGTAACAACACCTCTTCTACACTGTTCATTGGTCAACTTGCAAGTACATAAACAAGAGAAGGTGGTGAGTGTGGGTAGCATTCCAATCCATGAATCACAAAGTACTGAGATCAAATTTCTCTCCAAAGACAGCACATGATTACGGTGTACTACTGAGAGAACACTGAACCGTCAGCAATGCTGCTTTCCAGAAGAGAAATGAAACCAAGATCATATACATCCTCTCAGTTGGATATAAAAGATCCAACACACTGTCAAAGTGGGGCAGTGGAGTTATCCCTGGTGTCCTGCCTAACGTTTATTCCCAACATTTAATATCAGTCAACACCATAATAACAATAGTCACATTGCTCTTTGTGTGATCAGACTGTGCATAAATTGGCTGCTTCATTTCCCACAGAACATTAGTGACTACACTTCAGCAGTAACATGCTATAAAAATGCAAGCTATTTGTATCTTTGTCAATGAATGTATTTAATGTCTTGACACTGTAATGTTAGTCCTTGGGATGTTTCCAGCTTTAGGTTTCAGATATGGCATGCATTGAATGGTGAGAGTTCAGAGGGCCATAAACCACGGAACTTGGTATAAATTGGGTCTCACTGAACTATTGTTGTACAGATATAAGCAGGCAACCTGACCTTCAATGAGGCAAACACAGTGCTCTCAACACTGGATAAAGTGTCCACATTTCCCACATAGGCCATGGTCTCAGTCTACTTGACTCCTCAAAGCTGGACTAGAGCAGCAGTCAATATTGGGCTTTCAGAGCAGAATCTTGTGGAGGTGACCGGGACTTTAGGCATTGCATCAAGATCTGGCCAAGGCCCCGCCTCATCTCGTTTCAAGAAGACCCACTGCACCTTGTGCCACAGGCATGTAACAGACTCGCAGTGGGCATTTCCAGATTGAGAACCCCTGCAGGGGTGAAGATAACCCACCCACCTAAGCTGCCAACCAGTCGGACACTAGCAACTCCATTGAATGATAGCCTTACCAGAGAAGTGGCAAACACTGACCAGTCTAAGGTCAATGCTAGTTCAAACCACACTTGAGGACTAGGATCATCACGAGATTCCAGGCCATGGGTGAAGGATGGTGGGAATCATGGAGAAAGGAGGTTGGCAATAAGAGAAAGGACATGGCTCTCAGTCAGCCCTCTGCTTTCTGATGCTGAACACATCAATCAGATGCGAATAGTTTTTGAATGGTGGACTCCTCTCCCACCCCACAACTTCAGGAGCCAACAAACAATCCCACATGGGTTAACTACAGTTATCTTCTACCATATAACATTGGCATCAAATGGTGGTTGAGTCAAAGTGTAAAGTTTCATGGCATGATTACCCACCCTTGCTTTCTCAAAATGAGTTTGATGGCCAGTGGAAGGATTACGTTACAATCTGGATTTGGGTTATTTCTTTCCCAACAGGACCTCAGCACTTTTATTAACACACAGAAGCAGGATAGGATACAGCGTCTTTTTTGGAATTGGAGCTTAATGATTTGTCCATGGATGAAGTTTCGACAGATTGTTCACTTTCATAGAATAAATTTATCAAAAAGATAGATTTAACAAAAGATTCATTGATGCTTCTGAGGCATGGTCAGAATATGACAAATGTATAAAGACTGAGGATATACTATGGAAGAGTATATAATGAATTAAATAGATTTGCATGTCATCATAGAGTCATACAGGATGGAAACAGAACCTTTTGTCCAACCCTTCTGAGCTGACCAGACATCCTAATCTTCCCTAATTCCATTTACCGCATTTGGCCCATATTCCTCTAAATCCCTCCTAATCATTTACCCATCCAGATGCCTTTTAAATATTGTAATTGTACTCACCTCCATCACTTCCTCAGGCAGTTCGTTCCATATACAGACCACCTCAGTGTGAAAAGGTTATCCCTGAGGTCCTTTTAATATCTTTCCTCTCTCACCTTAAACCTATGTCCTCTAGTTTTGAACTCCCTGACCTTCGAAAACAGACCTTGGCTGATCCCAAAATGCTTCACAACCAGGGATGAAAGCACCAGCCTATTCCGCCTCTCCTTGTAACTCAAACCCTCCAGTCCCGGCAACATCCTTGTAAATCTGTTCTGGACCTTCTCAAGCTTAACAACATCCTTCCTATCGAAGGACGCCCAGAATTGAACACAGCATTCTAAAAGTGGCCTCATCAATGTCAGGTACAGCCACAACATGATGTCCCAACTCCTATCCCCAATGTTCTGGCCAATGAAGGCAAGCATGCCAAGTGCCTTCTTCACCACCCTACCTTCCTCCACTTTCAAGAAACTATGCACTTGCACCCCCAGGTTTCTTTGTTTGGCAATACTCCCCAGGGGTCCACCATTAACTGTCTATGTCCTGCCCCTGGTTTGCCTTACCAAAATGCAACACCTCACATTTATCTAAATTAAACTCCACCTGCCACTCCTCGGCCCGTTGGCCCATCTGATCAAGGTCCCATTGTACACTGAGGTAATCATCTTCACTATTCACTACATCACCTATTTTGATGTCCTCTGCAAACTTAATAATCATGCCTCTGATAGTCATATCAAAATCAATTACAGTGTATTTCCATGACAGAAAGCAGTGGACCCAACACCAGCACCAGTCTGAGACGCAAGTCTCTTATACCTCTTTCTCCTACCTTCAGGCCAATTTTGTACCAGCTGGCTAGCTCCCCTGGATCCCATTTGATCTAACCTTAATAACCAGTCTACCTTGTGGAACCTTATCGAACCCTTTACTGAAGTCCATATAGACTATGCCTATTGTTCTGCCTTCATCAATCTTCTTTGTCACAGCTTCCAAAAAGTCAATCAAGTTAGTGAGACAGGATTTCCCACGCACAAAGCCATGTTATCCCTAATCAATCCTCGCCTTTCCAAATGATGTAAATCCGGGCCATCAGAATCCGCACCAACAACTCATCCACCACCGACATAAGGCTCACTGGTCTATAGTTCCCTGGCTTTTCCTTACAGCCTTTCTTAAATAATGGCACCACATAAGCCAAACTCTAATCTTTCAGCACTTCACCTGTGGCTGGCAATCATACAAATATCTCAGAAAGGGGCCCAGAAATTTCTTCCCTAGCTTCCCACAGAGTTCTGGGAAACACCTGTTTAGATCCTAGAGATTTATCCGCCTTTATGCGTTTTAAGACATCCAATACTTCCTCTTCTCTAAGATGAACTCTTTTCAAGACATTACTATTTATTTCCCCAAGTTCCCTAGTTTCCATGTCCTTCTCCACAGTAAATACTGAAGCCAAATATTCATTAAATATCTCGCCCATCTCCTGTAGTTCCACACATAGACGGCTAAGTTGATCTTTAAGGAGCCCTATTTTCTACTTAGTTACTCTTTTGCCCTTACAGTACTTATAGAATCTCTTTGGATTCTCCTCGACCCTATTTGCCAAAACTATCTTATGTCCCCTTTTCACCCTCCTGATGTTCCTGTTAAAGTATACTCCAACTGCCCATACACCTCTCAGGGTTAGAACACAGAAAATAGAATAACACAGCACAGCACAGCACAGAACAGGCCCTTTGGCCCTCAATGTTGTGCCGACCTGTGAACTATTCTCAGCTCATTCCCCTACAATTTTCCCATCATCATCCATGTGCTTATCCAAGGATTGTTTAAATCTCCCTAATGTGGCTGAGTTCACTTGATCCTAGCTGTCTATGCCTGACATATACCTCCTTCTTTTTCTTGAGCAGAGCCTCAATTTCTCTAGTCATCCAGCATTCCCTACACTTACACCTCACCCTTCACACTAACATGAATATACTGTCTCTGAACACTCGTATTTCAATTTTAAAGGCCTTCCACTTCCCAAACATCCCTTTCCCTGCGAATCATCTCCCGAGTCAACTTCTGAAAATTCTTTTCTAATAATTCTAAAATTGGCCTTATTCTAATTTAGAAATTCAACTTTTTTATCAGTTTTATCCATTTCCATAACTATCTTAAAACTAACAAAATTATGATCACTTGCCCCAAAGTGTTCCCCTACTCACACCTCAGATACTTGTTCCACCTTATTTCCCAACAGAAGGTCAAGTATTGCTCTTTCTGTAGTAGGTACATCCACATATTGAATAAGAAATTTTTCTTGTACACACTTGACAAATTCATCTTCAGCCAAGGCCTTAACATTATGACAGTCCCAGTCTATGTTTGGAAAGTTAAAATTCCCCATCATTTTATTCTTACAGTTAACTGAGACATGTTACGTATTTGCTTCTCAATTTCCTGCTGACTGTTGGGGGAGAGGGTCTATAGTACAATTTCAACAAGGTGATTATTCATTTCTTATTTCTCAGTTCTACTCATTTAACTTCACTGTATGGTGTCTCAGGAATATCCTGTGTAAGTAAGCCGTAATGTTATCCTTAACCGAAAACATCACTCCCTACCGCTTTTTCAATCCTTCCTATAGTATCTATACCCTGGAACATTAAGCTGCCAATCCTGTCCATACCTGAGTCACATTTCTGTCACAACTATGATATCCCAGTCCCAAGTTCCCTATCATGCCCTGAGTTCATCTGCCTTACCTGTCAGGTCTCTTGCATTGAAGTAAATGCAGTTTAATTTATCAGTCTTACCTTGTTCTCTGCCAAGCTCTTCTCTAGCTTGACAATTAGACCTGCTCCTCTTATCTGTTGTAGCTGCCTCAGACTTTTCTCTTTTCTCACAATTGCTTTGGTTCCCAACTATCCTCACTAGTTTAAAGCCTCCTGAATAGCATTAGCAAATCTCCCTCCAAGGACATTGGACCCCTTCCAATTCATGTGGAATCTATCCCTCTTACAACTAATTTCGACCCTAGAAGAGATCCCAATGGTCCAAAAATGTGAAGCCTTGCCCCTCTGCACCAGCTCCTCATCCACACATTCATCTGCTGTATCCTTCTTTTCCTACTCTCACTAGTACATGGCACCAGTAGTAGTCTAGATATTACTACTCAAGGTCCTTTTAACCTCCTGCCTAGTTTTTGGTATTCTTTCTACAGAACCTCATCCCTTTCCCTACATGTGTCATTGGTGCGAATGTGCACAACGACCTTTTGCTGGTCACTCTCCTCTTTCAGTAAATTCTTCACCCCCCTCCAAGACATCCTTGACCCTGGCATCGGGGAGGCAACACACCAACTTAATGTCCCGCTGATGGTTGCAGAGATGTCTGCCTGTGCCCCAGACTAGAGAGTCCCCTGTTACAATCAAACACTTGGGAACCTGACATACCCCTCATTATAGTAGAACCAGTGATGGCACCAGAAACCTAGGATTTCATTTGAAAAATTCTACAATCTGTACTGGCATTTAGGATATTGGGTTGTGCCAAAGTATCAAATATGGGCAGACGTCTAGTTTTAGCAGGAGTTAAATTTGCACAAAAAATGGTGGAAGCAGTCAAAAAAAAAAGGAAAACATTTCTTTCCAGCAGCATTCATAGAACTAAGGGGGCAATCAGAAATTTGACAGAAAATAGAGGATACTGTTGCCAAATTGGCGAGACGATCTCAATACCGGTCGCAGGTAAACGATACGAAAAGGCAACTATAATTAAGAGAATGAGGACAGAAATGCTTTTAATAATTTTGAGAAGTGAAAAGAATGTAGGATTTACAATAAGCAAAGGAACCCCAGGAATGCTCAAGGTTTAGACCGTTAACATTTCAGGTGAGATTTAAAGTACCATTACATCATGAACTGTGCCAAGAAATAATAAAAAATAATCAAGAAACTGAAGATTCAGAAAGAGATACACATCAATGAGAGGGCATTGTATCATTCATCGAATCCCTACAGTGTGGAAGCAGGCCATTCAGCCTATTGAGTCCACATTGATCCTCCGAAGAGCATCCCACCCAATCACTCTGCATTTCCAATGGCCAGATCACATAACCTGTTCATCATTGGACTGTGGGAGGAAACCTACACAGACACGGTGACAATGTGCAAACTCCACACAGACAATCACCCAAGAGCGTAATTGAACTTGGGTCACTGATGCTGTGAGGCTGCAGTGCTAACCACTAGACCACCATGACAGACATACATCTCTGCGACTGTCAGCGACACATCACAATGGTGGGTTGCCTCCATGGTGCCGGGGTCACACGAAGTGTTAGCCCAGTGATGAATGGATTAGTGGCAGAGACTTACAGTTGTGCGGTGTTAGTCATTTTGTACATGTACTGTGTACTGAAGAATGTGCCACCTAGAATCTCTGAGTAATAAGGATTTGAACGAAGTTCAGTAGTTTGTCACTTTCACTTGGGGTTTGGGGATGATAATAGTTAATTGGTGGCCATTTTGTGGAAAATAGGCTGAGTTTGTACAGGATATTGGTGAGGCCAATTTTGGAATACTGTGTGCAATTCTGGTCTCCCTGCTATTGGAAGGATGTTGTGAAACTTGAAAGGGTTCTGCAAAGATTTATGAGGGTTGTCAGGGTTAGAAGGTTTGAGCTATAGGGAGAGGCTGAATAGTCTGCGGTGACGGAGGCTGAGGGGTGATCTTATTAAGTTTATAAAATCATGAGGGGCATGGATAGGGTAAATAGACAAGGGCATTTACCCAGGGTGGGGGAGTCCAAAACCAGAAGACATAGGTTTAGGGTGAGAGGGGAAAGATTTAGAAGGGACCTAAGGGGCAACTTTTTCATGCAGAGGGCGGTGCCTGTATGGAATGAGCTGTCAGAAGAAGTGGTGGAGGCTGGTACAATGATAACATTTAAAAGGTATCTGGATGAATAGGAAGGGTTAAGAGAGATGTGGGCCAAATGCTGGCAAATGGAACTAAATTAATTTAGGATATCTGGTCAGCATGGACGAGCTGAACCACCAAAGTCTTTCTGTGCTGTACATCTCTATGACTCTATTAGTTAATAATTTTATCAGAATAGCTGTTGTGTCCAGTGAAACTCCTTTGTTATTAAATAGACCATCAGTGAAGAAAGTAGAGATGAAACTGGGTATGGAAATCAACAAATGCTCATGATGCCGGAGATAATGTCTTATGTGCAAAGGCTAAACAGGTTTGGACTCTACTCACTGGAGTTTGGAAAAAATGAGAGGTGATCTCATTGAAACTTGTAGAATTCTTTAAGGGCTTGACAGGGTAAATGCTTGATCCTTCCCCTCATGGAAGTCTCTAGGACCAGAGGGCATAGTCTCAGAATATAATGTTGCCAATTTAAGACTAAGATAAGGAGGCAATTCATCTCTCAGAGGGTTGTGAGTCTTTAGAATTCCTGTAGGGCAGAGGTCCTTGTGTATATTTAAAGCTGAGATAGTTAGATTCTTGATCGGTTGGGGAATCGAGGTTTATGGGAAAACACAGGGAGGTGGATTTTAGGAATGTTGGATCAGCCATGATCCTATTAAATGGCAGAGCAGGCTTGATGTGCCGAATGGCATATTTCTGTTCCTATTTTTTTTGGTCTTATTCTATTTACATAATTTCTGAAGTTGTAATTTTCTCAGTTGGGATACTATTGTATTCCCTTAATCAAACATAACCTCCCCACTAAAGAAGTGAAGCAAGTATTATCGACATTAGGGTAAAAAATGAGTTAAAATTACATAGACAAGTTGCTCACCAAGGTAAAATATTTAGGTAAAGAATGCAGGAATAAGGGTTGGTGGCAAGAAAAGCTCATAGAGAGATAAGTATTTGATGTGAAATTTAGAAAAAGTAGTCAAATACGCCCTTAAAAATAATTTTTAATTATGTCATGGCCATGGATTTAATGGGATGGAATAAAGAAAAATAATTCATTTACATTTTCTAGACTTGGCAAATGATTAACAAAGTGGCGGGGGCAGAGTAGGCAACCTGGGGGTCCATCCACTCCATCCATTTTACTTTCTCTTCTTTTCTTCTCTTGTTATTTCTTTTTCTTCAGTATTTTAATTTCGTTTTTAGTGATCTTCTAGAGGGAGCTCGATTGTGAAGGTAATGGCACGGGGGTTTGGAGCATGGCAGTGACTGGGGTCTGGACTTTGGCCCTCGGTGACTAGGCAGCTGGTGATCCGAGCAGAACTTGAGTAGTCAGCGGGCATCACGGCCGCATCGAGGTCAGGAATGGTTGGCAGCCGGTGAGCTGGTGGTGGGCAACACAGGGGGAGAGATCGAGCCCAGTGTGGGGGGAGAGATCGCATTCAGAGTGGGGGGAGAGTTTGAGCCCAGCGTGGGGCGAGGGATCGAGTTCAGAGTGGGGGGGGAGATCAAGCCCAGTGTGGGGGGAGAGATCGAGCCCAGTGTGGGGGGAGAGATCAAGCCCAGTGTTGGGGAAAGATCAAGCCCAGTGTGGG
>NC_057731.1:44362257-44398761 GCF_004010195.1 Chiloscyllium plagiosum | reverse complement strand
CAGTGTCCGGGGGGGGGGGGTGAAATCGAGCCCAGTGTGGGGGAAAGATTGAGCCCAGTGTGGGGGGAGAGACCGAGCCCAGTGTCTGGGGAGAGAGATCGAGCCCAGTGTCTGGGGAGAGAGATAAAGCCCAGTGCAGGGGGAGAGATAGAGCCCAGTTTGGGGGGAGAGATCAAACCCAGTGTGGGGGAGAGATTGAGCCCACTGCAGGGAGAGATTGAGCCCAGTGTGGGGGGAGAAATCGAGCACAGTGTGGGGGGAGAAATCGAGCCCAGTATGGGAGGAGAGATCGAGCCCAGTGTGGGAGGAGAAATCGAGCCCACTGTGGGGGGAGAAATCGAGCCCAGTGTGGGAGGAGAGATCGAGCCCAGTGGGGGTGGAGAAATCGAGCCCAGTGTGGGGGGAGAAATCGAGCCCAGTGTGGGAGGAGAGATCGAGCCCAGTGTGGGAGGAGAAATCGAGCCCACTGTGGGGGAGAAATCGAGCCCAGTGTGGGAGGAGACATCGAGCCCAGTGTGGGGGGAAAAATTGAGTTCAGAGTGGGGGGAGATCGAGCCCAGTGCAGGGGGAGATTTCGAGTTCAGAGTGGTGGAGAGATCAAACCCAGTGTGGGGGAGAGATCGAGCCCAGTGGGGAGGAGAAATCGAGCCCAGTGGGGGAGGAGAGATCGAGCCGAGTGTGGGAGGAGAGATCGAGCCGAGTGTGGGTGGAGAAATTGAGCCCAGTGTGGGGGGAGAGATCGAGCCGAGTGTGGGAGGAGAAATCGAGCCCAGTGTGGGGGGAGAGATCGAGCCCAGTGTGAGGGGAGAGATCGAGCCCAATTTGGGAGGAGAGATTGAGCCCAGTGTGGGAGGAGAAATCGAGCCCAGTGTGGGGGGAGAGATCGAGTCCAGTGTGGAGAGAGAGATCGAGCCCAGTGTGGGAGGAGAAATCGAGCCCAGTGCGGGAGGAGAGATTGAGCCCAGTGTGGTGGGAAAGATCGAGCCCAGTGTGGGGGGAGAGATCGAGCCCAGTGTGGTGGGAAAGATCGAGCCCAGTGTGGGGGGAGAGATCGAGCCCAGAGTGGGAGGAGAAATCGAGCCCAGTGTGGGAGGAGAGATAGAGCCCAGTGTGGGGGGCGAAATCGAGCCCAGTGTGGGGAGAGAGATCGAGCCCAGTGTGGGAGGAGAAATCGAGCCCAGTGTGGGAGGAGAGATAGAGCCCAGTGTGGGGGGCGAAATCGAGCCCAGTGTGGGGAGAGAGATCGAGCCCAGTGTGGGAGGAGAAATCGAGCCCAATGTGGGAGGAGAGATCGAGCCCAGTGTGGGGGGAAAGATAGAGCCCAGTGTGGGGGGAAAAATTGAGTTCAGAGTGGGGGGATATCGAGCCCAGTGCAGGGGGAGAGATCGAGTTCAGAGTGGTGGAGAGATCAAACCCAGTGTGGGGGAGAGATCGAGCCCAGTGGGGGAGGAGAGATCGAGCCCAGTGGGGGAGGAGAGATCGAGCCCAGTGTGGGGAGAGAGATCGAGCCTAGTGTGGGGGGAGAAATCGAGCCCAGTGTGGGGAGAGAGATCGAGCCCAGTGTGGGGGGAGAAATGGAGCCCAGTGTGGGAGGAGACATCGAGCCGAGTGTGGGAGGAGAAATCGAGCCCAGTGTGGGGGGAGAGATCGAGCCCAGTGTGGGAGGTGAAATCGAGCCCAGTGTGGGAGGAGACATCGAGCCGAGTGTGGGAGGAGAAATCGAGCCCAGTGTGGGGGGAGAGATCGAGCCCAGTGTGGGGGGAGAAATGGAGCCCAGTGTGGGAGGAGACATCGAGCCGAGTGTGGGAGGAGAAATCGAGCCCAGTGTGGGGGGAGAGATCGAGCCCAGTGTGGGAGGTGAAATCGAGCCCAGTGTGGGAGGAGAGAGCGAGCCCAGTGTGGGAGGAGAAATCAAGCTCAGTCTGGGAGGAGAGAGCGAGCCGAGTGTGGGAGGAGAAATCGAGCCCAGTGTGGGAGGAGAGAGCGAGCCCAGTGTGGGAGGAGAAATCGAGCCCAGTGTGGGAGGAGAAATTGAGCCCAGTGTAGGGGGAGAAATCGAGCCCAGTGTGGGAGGAGAAATTGAGCCCAGTGTGGGAGGAGAAATTGAGCCCAGTGTGGGGGGAGAAATCGAGCCCAGTGTGGGAGGAGAAATCGAGCCCACTGTGGGGGGAGAAATCGAGCCCAGTGTGGGAGGAGAGATCGAGCCCAGTGTGGGAGGAGAGATCGAGCCCAGTGTGGGGGGAGAGATCGAGCCCAGTGTGGGAGGAGAAATCGAGCCCAGTGTGGGGGGAGAAATCGAGCCCAGTGTGGGAGGAGAGATCGAGCCCAGTGTGGGAGGAGAGATCGAGCCCAGTGTGGTGGGAAAGATCGAGCCCAGTGTTGGGGGAGAGATCGAGCCCAGTGTGGGAGGAGAAATCGAGCCCAGTGTGGGAGGAGAAATCGAGCCCAGTGTGGGGGGAGAGTTCGAGTCCAGTGTGGAGAGAGAGATCGAGCCCAGTGTGGGAGGAGAAATCGAGCCCAGTGTGGGAGGAGAGATCGAGCCCAGTGTGGGAGGAGAAATCAAGCCCAGTGTAGGGGGAGAGATCGAGCCCAGTGTGGGAGGAGAGATAGAGCCCAGTGTGGTGGGAAAGATCGAGCCCAGTGTGGGGGGAGAGATCGAGCCCAGTGTGGAGGGAGAAATTGAGTTCAGAGTGGGGGAGAGATCAAACCCAGTGTGGGGGAAGATCGAGCCCAGTGTTGGGGGAAAGATTTAGTTCAGAGTGAGGGGAGAGATCAAACCCAGTGTGGGGGGAAAGATCAAGTTCAGAGTGGAGCGAGAGATCGTGCCCAGCATGAGGTGAGAGATCGAGCCCAGTGTGGTTGGAGATTGAGCCCGGTGTGGGAGGAGAAATCGAGCCCAGTGTGGGGGAGAGATTCAGCACAGTGCCGGGGGGTGCTAGATCGAGTCTAGTACAGGAGAGATCGAGCCCAGCATGAGGAAGAGATCAAGCCCAGTGTGGGGGAGAGATTGAGCACAGTGCAGGGGCGGTGGGGGTGGTGGTAGATCGAGCCCATTGTTGGGGGGAGAGATCGAGCCCAGTGTGGGGGATAGAGATCGAGCCCAGTGTGGGAGGAGAAATCGTGCCCAGTGTTGGGGGAGAGGTTTAGCCCAGTACATGGGGAGAGATGGAGCCCAGTGTGGGAGCGTGAGATCGAGTCCAGCGTGGGGAAAGTCTGGTGTGGAGCGTCTGCAGGTCCATGGCTAAATAAGAACTGTAATGTGGAGTTTTCAACTTTACTTCTTCATGTTTCTACTTTATACTAAGAACTGTAATTTTGAATTTATTCCTTCATTTTCTACTTTGTACTTAGGCACCTCTGCACCTAAGATTGCATCTAGAATGGTGACATTGTAAACTTATCACTGTATCCCTGTACCCCTGCACTTGAATACATGTGACAACAAAACCTAAATCTAATTCTAATTCAGGTTTTGCCAGTCAGACTAATATCTAGCAAAGATAAGAAAATAATCCAGGATAAGGTTATCGAAAAGTGGACAGGAACCATGGGTAAAATTTCTCACTAATAATGGTGAAGGGTTTGCTAAGGATGAATTTATTTGTGTTAATATGAACATAATAGTTATAAATATGGCAGCAAAATGCCCTGATCGCAATGAAATTTGGAAATAAACTATGCAAAAATATCAATTTGGTAGGAATACTAGAGTTCCATTAGTAACAAGTGAGCAGCCCTGACTTGGGAAGGGGCTGCAATTAGTTCTATTATTTCACAGCATTCGAATGCATTATAAATAGGCAGAAAGGGCATTCATTAAAGATGAGGTCTCAGAAAGAATTCAGGGATCCTTAAGAAATAAAGTAAGGCCATTGGAAAGTAGTTTCCATCAGTGAGATATGGTTCATTATAAGGGAGATGTAAAGAATGGAGAATACCAGGGAAGATTATTGGTAAAAATAATAATTGTACAGCATGGAGATCAAACTGTCTGGGTAAAGTGTAAGTCACCATAGCTCCACTCTATCATTACTGAGTGACAATTGGCGGTGAGTTTAATCTGAGGGTCACTACGCCTCAGGTGAGAGATGAGGTTGAAAAGGCAGGCCTTCCCGCTGACCCCAAATAATACAGGACTTGAACCCACGCTGTCATTCCGCATTGGAAACCAGCTATCCAGACAACTGAGCTAACTGCTGGTACACTCGTCAAGACCACTTGGTGTGGATTAAAAATTTGGAAATTCTGAAGAAGTCATGGAAAATAATGAGGAACCAGATACTTCTCGTACTCCAATGCTGCACAGTTGGGAGGGTCAAACTGCTGTAATTGATTGTGAGTCAAGGTTAGAGTAGTGCTGGAAAAGCACAGCAGGTCAGGCAGCATCTGAGGAGCAGGAAAATCGACATTTCAGGCGGGAACCCTTTAATGAAGGGTCTTGCCCGAAACGTAGATTTTCCTGCTCCTCGGATACTGCTTGACCTGCTGTACATTTCCAGCACCACTCTAATCTAGACTCTAACCTCCAGCATCTGCAGTCCTCACTTTTGCCCCGCTGTAATTGATAGTTTATCTGATGATGGACCGATCAGTCTGGTGCTCAATATGAAATCATTGGGTCCCATACCTCTTAATAATCAAGTATGCAGTTCATTGCAAGTTGCATTTATTTCAGTATTTCAGACAATGCAATAAAACTTACTTTCCTATGGTCACTGCTGATCAATTTTCATTGCTATATGAAGTGATAACTAAAGTCGCAGTGAAAGTAGGTGGTCAGGTCATAGACTTACCAGGAGGAGCTAGTCAATGAAGAAATGCAACCATTATAAGTAGAACCGATCTGTCCATCATCAGACAAGCTATAAGTTACAGCAGTTTGATCCTCCCAGTTGTCCAGCATTGTGGTATGAGAAGTTGTGGCATAATAACGTTTCTGAATGGATTGATTTAATAAAAATCCATCTGGCTCCTCATTATTTTCTAAGACTTTCGTAAGGCCACATTTGGAGTACTTGGAGACAGTTTCAGAATGTGAGATCGAACAGTTAGAACTAAGTTGAAGAGAAATATCTTCACCCAGAAGATTGTGAATCTTCCCATTCCAGGGGGTTTGCAGATGCTCCATGTTTGAACATAAGTTGAAGGCCAAGGTCAGCCCAGGATCATATTGAACACTGGACTAATCTTGATGGGCTGAATGATCTCCTCCTGTTCCGATTCCTTTTTTATGTTTGTAACACTTCAAAAGTCCTTCATCATTTGTGAAGCACTGTGGTATGTCCTTGTGTACTGGAAGCAGCCATGAAACCTGTGTTTTTTTTAAACAACCCTCACCATCCCATCAGCAAGCATGCTGTTCATCAGTCAGGAAGACAGGGGACACCGGGCTGAATTCTGCCCTTGATACAGACAGGTGGCTACCTCAGTTATGAACAGATGTGAGGAAATTGGCACTGGGAATGCATTGGTGACACTGGGCACGATGAACATCAACACATCTCACCTGCAAGCTATTGTAGAGCCACATTACGAGTGCTGCTAACAGTGATTAATGTCGGAGATCAGCAACACATGCATCAGCTGCCAGAGACTTTAATGTCAACAGTCAGACCAGTATTTATTCCACAAATCCAAACGTTCTTCTCTTTAATGCATCACTGACATTGTGCTTCTCTCAAACGTCTAAACTCGTTTTTCCTGATCTGCTATTGTTCATCCCCATCCAATTTCCCCTTTCCTCGCTGTGAAATAGATAGTTGTCACAATAAGGGCTTTTGCCCGAAACGTCGATTTTGCCTGTCCTCGGATGCTGCCTGAATTGCTGTGCTCTTCCAGCACCACTGATCCAGAATCTGGTTTCCAGCATCTGCAGTCATTGTTTTTACCACAATATGCAGAAAGCCAAGTGGCAGATGGAGTTTAATTTAGATAAATGTGAGGTGCTGCATTTTGGAAAAGCAAATTTTAGCAGGATTTATACATTTAATGGTAAGGTCCTCAGGAGCATTGCTAAACAAAGAGACCTTGGAGTGCAGGTTCATAGCTCCTTGAAAGTGGACTCGCATGTAGATAAGATAGTGAAGAAGGCATTTGGTATGCTTTCCTTTATTGGTCAGAGTATTGAGTACAGGAGTTGGGAGGTCATGTTGCAGCTGAACAGGACATTGGTTAGGCCACTTTTGGAATATTGCATGCAATTCTGGTCTCCTTCCTATCGGAAGGATGTTGTGAAACTTGAAAGGGTTCAGAAAAGATTTACAAGGATGTTGCCAGGGTTGGAGGATTTGAGCTTTTGGGAGAGGCTGAACAGACTGGGGCTGTTTTCCCTGGAGCGTCGGAGACTGAGGGGTGACCTTTTAGAGTTTTATAAAATCATGAGGGGCATGGATAGGACAAATTGAGAAAGTCTTTTCCCTGGGGTCAGGGAGTCCAGAACTAGAGGGAATAGGTTTAGGGTGAGAGGGGCAACATTTTCATGCAGAGGTTGTGCGTGTATGGAATGAACTGCCAGAGGAAGTGGTGGAGGCTGGTACAATTGCAACATTTAAAAGACATCTGGATGGGTATATGAATAGGAAGGGTTTAGAGGGATATGGGCCAAGTGCTGGCAAATGGGACTAGATTAGGTTAGGATATCTGGTCGGTATGGACAAGTTGGACCGAAAGATCTGCTCTCCTTCTGTACATCTCTATGACTCTATGACCGTTCCAGTTTCCTCACTGGTCTACACTGTCCTCTTCACACTACAACGCACATCCCAAAAAACTACAATAACAACTTGCATTGAATGTAACAGAATGGTCCAAGTTGATTCACAGGATAGTTAACAAAAAATAGTGTCATAACAATGTGACCTCTGTGTCATAACATGTCCAAACAGGTTGACTATAAAAAGATTTTAACACAGCCACCTGAGGAAACTTTACAACTGGGGACAACATACTTACTCAGGGAAATAGGATTGTAAGGAATGACTTTAGAGAAGAGACCGGAAGAGGATGGAATGGTTTGGGGAGTGTATTTAAAATGCAGACCTGCAATTATTTGTTGGTGAGATTCTTGATGTTCGTGTGCCCAGCATTTTCAAGGCACCACCAGTGCCAACTCCAGTTCAGGCAGCTGAAGGCATGGCCTCCAATGATGGAACAGTTAAAATCAGCAATGTGTAGACAGCCAGAATTGAAGGATGCAGAGATGTCTGAGGGCTATAGGATGGAAATATAGAAAGATAGAGAGGGAGAAAGTCAGGAGAAATTTTAAATAAGGGATGAAATAACATGGAGACATTGCCAGATTGGGGTCCACTATTGGTCAGTGAGCAAGATTTAATGTCTAAGCAGGATTTGCTGCAAGCTAGGTCATGCAGAGTAGAGTTTTAGATAAACTGAAGTACTGTACATGCAAGGTGGAGGGTCAACAGATTGGCAATGGAACCACCTACCCTGGAACTTTCCCTGTTTGACCTCTGCAGTCAACTCCCATCCCTTTGGATTTTCGACTCTCTGCCTCATTCTTCCTTCCCTTCCCATACCTTCAGGAGATTAATCTTTAAGTGACTCCTCCCCATCACTTCTCCTTCCTAAAGCTATCCTTCTCTCTTCTAGTCTGCTCACCTGGTCTGAGCTACCTCCTTGCTTGACATACTGGTCACATCTCTTTGCAAAATGTGACAGAAGGTACAATCCAATCCTTGTCAAATGCACCGAGCTAAGCATTTCACAGCAGGAATACTGTCGGCACTGAGGAACCTGTTGGGTTCATCTTTTAACCAAGAAACTCGGAGACACTTCTTTTGCATGGACTTTGCATTGAAAGCTTCGTTCCATTGCCTTACTTAGCATAGCCACCAGGGGGAGTAATTGTTCATTTTTAACAGCCAATCACAAAGCTGCAACGTTTTCTGCTTACTCAAATGATGTCCCATCTTCTACATTGCCGTGTACTTTAATACATAGTGAAAGCAGTGAGTTTTATGTCTAACCTCACAGGCTACAGAATATTTAAGTAAGCAGCCATAATGATCTATTGTTCAATATATATCATTTCAGTTTCATGACACTGTAATCTTTTGCTATATATTCTGTGTCTTATGATCTAATACTCCACAACCACCTGATGAAGGAGCAGCGTTCCAAAAGCCAGTGCTTCCAAATAAGTCTGTTGGACTATAACCTGGTGTTGTATAACTTTTAACTTTGTCCACCCCATTCCAACACTAGCTCCTCCACATAAAGATTCTAAGCAGCCAAGATGATAGTGTCTAGACAGACCAGAAATTAATCATATTTCCACAGCACTACCATAAAATTAGGATCTCCCTCAGTAATTTACAGTACATTTGAAATGTAGAAACAATTATAACACAGGAAATATTGGAATTGAATTCCACACAGCAGGATCCCACAGTCAGCAACTTTATAATGACTAGATAAAAATCCCTCTAAATTACCCCATCAAATAATTCCGGGACAGGTACAGCAAGGGATTAGGCACAGAATAAAGCTTCCTTTACATTGTTCCCATCAAGCTCTTCCAGGACAGGTACAGCACGGGTTAGATACAGAGTGAAGCTTCCTCTACACGGTCCCCATCAAACACTCTCAGTACAGATCTAGCATGATGTGGGATACAGAGTAAAGATCCCTGTACATTGTCACCATGAAACAATGCTTGCATTGTGTTTGAATCTGTCAATGAGATGAAACATGTACAATGGGCCATTTAAGTGTTGAGTAATTGATACATCTCATTGGGCTTAAAATATCATAGTTTGCATTCTTAGAGAACTTCAAATTGAAACAGACATTAATTTGTTGCTTCACAGTAAATATGAGCTGATGCTTAGATCCTGTATTGTCACGGATCAGAAGGTTGTGGGCCTCAGCAACATGGTAAAGGCAGGAACCTAACATCCAGGCTGACATCCCATTGCAAGTACTGTGGGAGTCCAGCACAGGAAGAGTTGTTGTCCTTTAGATCCAACTGCTTGCACCAGAGCTGCATCTGCCCTATTGATTGGCTGTTAAAGATCCTATGGCACTCCATTTATGTAGCAGTCTTGCTACTGCCTTGACCAAAAATCTCTAATGTAGATTGACGACCCATTCAGCTTGTTGTTTGTGGGCAGCTTGCTGTGCCTTAAGTGACTGCTATACTTGCCTAGTTGACAATAATTGCTGCAAACTGAAGTGCCTAATTGTTTGGCAAGCAATGTGATGTTTCTGACATTGATAATGTGCAGTATAGATACACATATTTCTTTAATCTTTCTTCCACTTCTCCTTGACTGGCCACTACCTTCCTAAATTCAGAGGTAGCTTGCCTATTGACAGGTCCCCTCAACTCTGAAGGACAGGCTGTAGCTTAGTACCTCCCTCCTCACGCGCTGCTAGGGTCAGGAGCTTGGAGATTATTTGAAAGCATTAAGGCATTGCTTTGTATTACACTTTCACACCATTAAATAAGTAATGATCAATTTTTGTCAAATGTGCAGTTTCTTATTCCCTGACAAAGTGTATCAAATAATGAAAGCTCACTGTAAATTTGATTTTTTTTTTCCTTCCTGACTTTCGACCAAATTTCTTTCAGCCAAGTCTGATTCAGGTCATTTTCTCACATCCTCAACTCAATAAATTTTCCCTCCAGGATGGTTGTAAAACTTAATTACTTTTCAAAAACAAATGAAAAATGTAATTTTCATATCCTTTTCTAATTTACCTTTGATTCAGTGCTTTTCTCACTGGCTTGCATGTCGGCCTACAGAAAGCCACTAGTCCGACTGCCCTAAATGGAGCAGGCACCAACTGGGGGAATTCTGACCCATAGAACAACAGTTTGCATTTATATAGTGCTTTCACCAGTAAAACACGAGAAGACAATGCACAGGTGCATCACTGAAACAAAGTCTGACAGCACACAACATAAGGGGAGATATTAAAAGAAACAACCAATTGTTAAATCAGTGAGGTGGGTTTAAAGAAGCTTTTTAAAAAGAATGGAGAGAGGTGGACACATGTATAGTTTAGGGTCCAGGTAGCTCTAACGAAGTCACTGACAGAGGAGCAAATTGAATCAAGATCATTCAATGACTCGGAAATCTAACAGTGTGCATTGGGGCTTACAGACAAAGGGAGTGTGAGGAATTTAAACATGAAGTGAGGGGTGACAGGAATGGGGACTGATGTTGTCAGTGGTCCCTACAGGTGAGGGTTGAATGGGATTTGGTGTGAGTTAGGAACTGGGGAGTTATGTTTTGGATGAGCTGAAGTTTGAGCAAGGTGGGTATCTGGCCGAAAAACCACTGGCCTGTCTGTAATAATTTGCTAATTTATCCAACAGCATAGATCCAGAGATCAACAGATGTTTGAATATGTAGGGAATCGAGATATAGTGAATGGATGGGAGTACAGAGTTGAAATAGAAGATCAGACATCTTATTGCTTGGCGGAACTGGTTTGGATGGCTGTGAGGCCTCCTTCTCCCAATTGTGTTATCTTGCAAAATGTGTTTAATCAGCTTGCTTAAAATCAATGTGGATTCTGCTTTTTGAGTGCATATCGATGTGAAGTTGTCTCAGGATCAAATATAAACATGGAAGTGCATTGTCCTCAGATTTTAGGGTCAACGGCGAATGAACGCTTCTTGTGAATCGCAACCTTTATATTCCTGACATCCACTCTCTGTGGGGTTTTACCCTGAAAGGTCAGATCCAAAACAGCATGGATCCTGTACAGGGGACAATCTGAACGGTGTGACCAGGACATGCGACAAACCCTTTTACTTCAATCAATCAATTGGATAATTTTGTCTTGATTGTGCAGAGAGAAACTATCTCCTCTGGCTGTAGGGAAATGTGGCTTTTCAAGTGATGCCACTCAACTAGTAATCCTGAAACCCTACTGTTGCTTTGATGGTCTTGGTTCAAATCCCACCTGCCAGTTTATGGAATTTAAAGTTAATTAATAAATTTGAGCGCAACACTAGTTAGTAAACATGACAACTAACATCAGTTAAGCTTGGTGCTTAATTAGTACTTTTACAACAGAGATTGATGGATTTTTCTGTTGATAGATTTACTTATTTAAGCCTACAATTAATCTATTTTACATCTTTTTTTTCTTTACCACCATTAGAACTCCCTTTGTCTTTTGCTGAGTACTCTCACCACCTGTAGGCTCTCTCTTCCTCCCACTTTGTGACCAGCATCATTTTTCCTTCAATTCGAAAGAAGAATCATACTGGTCTCAAAACATCAACTTTGATTTCTTTTTTCCTCCATTGAGGCTGCCAGACCTGCTCAGTTTCTCCAGCATTTTCTGTTTTTATTTCAGATTTCCAGCATCCAGTGTCTTTTAACTTTGCTTAGATTTTATCTGTTAGATAAGGCTGTTAAAGGACATGGAGCAAAGGTAGGAAAATCAACCAACATTGAATTTAATGGCAGAGCAAGGTGGAGGGATGGAATGGCCTCCTCCTATTCCCAACATAACCAATTTGTCCTCTTGCTTTTAAAGATGGCTGTATCTGATATCCCGAGCTTCATTCCTATGCACTATAATAGGGGATCATGTATCCAGCCCAGTATTACATGGCTGGTGTGTGCCTCTAGTTCCAATCCTACGGGTGAGCACTGCAATGAACAAGACAAGTCACAAGGCAAGAAGCAGATATCTAAAAGCAAGTGAAGAGGGAGCAGCAATAATCTCACTTGGGTGTCCAATGATCGAGAGCTATGTGAAGCTCAGAACCCAGGCTTAGCTGCAGCGAAACTAATTAGAGGAATCAGAGTTCATAGAATCCCCACAGTGATGAAACAGGCCATTTGGCCCAACAAGCCCATTCCAACCCTTAAAAGAGTAACCTACCCAGACCCATTCCCCTAACTAATCCACCTAGCCTACACATCCCTGGACACTAGGGGCAATTTAGCATGGTCAATTCACCTAACCTGCACATTTTTGGACTGTGGGAGGAAACCAGAGCACCCAACAGAAACCCACGTGGACAATGTGTAAACTCCACACAGACAGTCGCCTGAGGGTGGAATTGAACCTGGGCCCCTAGTGCTGTGAGGCAGCAGTGCTCACCACTGAGCCACCATGCCACCCTAAAAGTTGTAGAAATGGAAATCAGGCACAGAAGGATCAACATGCTTCCACTGATAAGCAAGACCTCATTTGGACAGAGATAAGATTCAGAGTCACCCAGGTCCACACAATGTCAGGTAATTCAGAGTTAGGTTGTCAGTGTATTATTAATATTTGACTGATATTATCTTTAAGTGATGAATTTTGGTGCCAATTTCAATTATACTTCACAGCTAAAACTATGAGAGTGAAACCAGACTGTGACTGACATCCATTATTGATCAGAAGGTTCTGGGTTTGTGAAATATTCTGTGCTGAGTTAATTACCCTTAACAGGGGATAGTGGAGTATGTGCCCAGGGAGGGATAACTGGTACATCAGTGGGATCAGATTTAGTGCTCTAAAAGGATGATGCTTGCTTCTCCTGATTATTACTCAATGATTTTTGGTGAAAATAATGCGCATGACAATATGAGTGCATGTGAGAGCAAGTGTGCATGAGTGTACTGATCAGGTTGTACAATTTCTAATTAGTTGAATAATCTCACCATTTTGATCCCTTACAGAGTCATTGAATCATAGAGCTGTACAGCCTGGAAACAGATTCTTCGGTCCAACTCGTCTATTCCAAACGGATATCCTAAATTAATCTAGCTCCTTTTGCCAGCACTTGCCTTATACCCATTTAAACCCTTCCTATTCATATACCCATCCAGATGCCTTTTAAATATTGTTATTGTACCAGCCTCCACCACTTCCTCTGGCAGCTCATTCCATGCACACACCACCCTCTATGTGAAAATGTTGCCCCTTAGATTCCTTTTAAATCTTTCCCTCTCAGCTTAAACCTATGCCCTTTAGCTTTGTACTCCCCAACCCTGTTGAAAAGACCTTGGCTATTTACCCTATTCATGCCCCTCAGGATTTTATACACCTCTATAAGGTCACCCCCTCAGATTTCATACTGGATGCAACAGGAAGTTCAACACGGGGAACAACATTGGAACATGGGTTTGGAAAAAGGCCATTCAGCCCCACCCCTAAGCCTGTTCCACCTGCCATTCAATGAGCTCATGGTTTATTTGCAACTCAACTCCACAAACCGCCTCATATCCCTTAAAACGTTTAGTTCACAGAAAGCTTTCAATCTCAGATTTAAAATTAACTATTGATTGACTTTGATTAATTGCAATCCAAACTTCTATCACCTTTTGTGAGTAAAGGTGTTTCTTAATTTGAATGCTGAAAGGTCCACACTAACATTGACTCTGTCCCTTTGTCCTAGACCAATGAAAATAGGGTAGATGGAGAGAAACTATCTATTTCCATTAATATCTTGAAAATTCTGAACAAATCACACCTTAATCTTTGAAATTATAGGGAATACACCTTGACTCTGTGTATTGTCTAATTTAACTATGCTGTTCCAGTGTCATTCTGGCAAATCTACATTACTCTCCCTCCAAGACCAGTCTCTCCTTCCTAAGGTGCAATGCCCAGAGCTACTCACGGTGATTCCAGGTGTGTTCTAACCAAAGCTTTGTGTCGCTAAAACATGACATTTACCTCCTTGTATTATATTCCTCTGGATACAAAAGCCATTATTCCATTAGCCTTTTGGGTTATTCCCTGTTCTGTTAAGGCATTTTAATGATCTCTATAAGGTCGGCCCCTCACCCCCTCACCTGAACACACCCCATCAGCCAAGTCTCTCTGAACCTCCACTGTTTCTAACATTTATTCAGACCACTGTTCTGTATTTTTTTGGGTCCAAAGTGGATGACCTCACATTTGCCTTTTATGAAATCCATTTGCAACACTACTGTCTATGCCTCAATGCATCAGTATTTCTTTGTAATTTTATGCTTTCATCTACACTGTTTAAAATGCCACCCAGCTTTGTGTCATTGGCAAATTTGGTTACACACCTTTCGACCATTTTATAAAGCTGTTAATAAATACAGTGAATAGGTACAGATGGTGTGGGACACCACTTGTCTCCTCTTGTCCATTAGAGTATCTGCCCATGAGCATAAGACCATAAAACATAGGAGCAGAAATTAGGCCATTTGGCCCATCGGATCTGCTCCGCCATTCAATCATGGCTGATAAGTTTCTCCACCCTGGCTCTATATTTGCTAACTTCCAAACCCAGTCAATAATTAGCCTTCAATTCTATGAGCTTTAATGATAGCCCACAGTCTCTTTTTGAACTTTATCAGATGCCTTCTGGAAGTCCACTTAAATAACATCCATAGATAATCTCCTCTGGGCTATTTTAGTCACCCTTTCAAAAAGTTCAGTCAGGTTTGTCAGGCAAATCCGACCCTTTACAAATCCATGCTATCTCTATCTCTTTCTCCCACTCCCACTAACCACCAATGCCCCTTCCTCCATTCAATTGAAAATTTTCAGGATGTTATATATTTATAGAATTATAGACTTTAGAAATTTCTCAACAGGTGTACCTTGGCTTTTCTCTCTCACATCTTAAAAATATTTTTGGGAGAGACATGTGCAGTTTTCCAATCCTGTATCATAAGAACTTTGGAAAATTATAGCTAGTTGTATTTGCAAGGTTCTAATCTACTTACTTTCTTTGTTTTTGTTATTTTATTTAAAAGAGCTTTTGGGATTTCCTGTCCCTGATTTAATTTTAGGTTCCTCATGATGTCTGGCATCCTCTGGTGTAAATATTGACACAGTACAACTATTGAAAGTATCCACCATTTGCTTCTTGACATGGATAATATCTTCATATTAGTTTTGAGACAACTTTGTTCCTGGCTACTCTCTTACTGCGATTGTCATTTTTTTGGATTAATTTTGATATCTTCTTACAATTTTCTTTTCACATTCTTTTGTCATTCGAGCTATCTGTTGCCATGCTTTGTACCAGTGCCACTCGGTAGCATCTGTTACTTTTTGCATTTTTGAAATAATTTCATATTTTTGCTTAATTCTGCAATAGACTTAGGGCTAGGGTTGGACATCAGTAGTCCATGGCTATTTTTACTGGCAAGAACACATATCTTTGAGTTGGGTTTTTAAATACTTTTCTGCACGTTTCCCATTGATCTCATGTCATTGTCCCCATTACTTGATTTCTCCAGTTTAGTGTGAACAGGCTCTATTTCAGAGTTAGCACAATCTGGAATGTTTGTTGCTCTTTTGTGTTTCTCTCTGTAAAATGTTATGCTGAACTCGATCACATTATGATCACTGTTACCTAAATATTCATGCACTGTTTGGTTGTTGTTGACTAAATTGAGCTCACTACTCATTTTTAAACCTAATACTGCCTGTTCCCTTACTGCCTTTAAGACATACTGTTGCAGAAAACTATGTCACGAAATTCACTGCCTTTCTGGTATGTGCAAGTTTGCTTATTCCAGCTGGTATGAAAAGTTAAAATTCCCACTTTAAGCCACACTGCTTTTGCTCCACACTTAACTAATGTGTGCCTTTATACAATCTACCATCTCTCAGGTGCTCACAGAGCAGTTTATACATTTCTTATTGCTGTGTAGAACATTATCCACTACTTTATTCTACTTACCAGTACCTGCTAATCTTCCATTATATTTTTTTACCATTCAAGTCATTTCATCTACAATTCCTAAAGTCTACTGCACCCCTTGCCCACATTTTCTGTTTTGCCCATAGGTAGGTGGCGCTGTAGTAGTAATGCACTATCTAGTAAACCAGAGACCCAGGCCAGTGCTCTGACAGCAATGGCTCAAAACCCACCCGAGGAGCTGGCGGAATAGAAATTCAATCAATAAATCTGGAAATTTATCATAAAGTAGTCTCAGCAATAGGGGCCATGAAACCATTGCAGATTGATGTAAATAAAAACTTATCTGTTTATAGTGTCATGGAGTCACAACATGAAAACAGACACTTTAGGGAAGGTAATCTTTCATCCTCACCTGGTCTGGCTTACATGGGGCCAACAGCAGTGTGGTTGATTCTGAAATAGCTTAACCCTCAGTTAGAGCTGAAAATGTGTTGCTGGAAAAGCGCAACAGGTCAGGCAGCATCCAGGGAACAGGAGAATCGACGTTTCGGGCATAAGCCCTTCTTCACTTTCTCCTTTAACCCTCAGTTAGGGCTGGCCAGCAAATGCTTGCCTCACCGGTGACCCTTGTATCCCATAAAAGAATAAAAAGGTCTTGTCAGTTACAATCCCAGTCCTGAATATCTTGTAGTTACGTCTTAGTAATGGTTAACGTCATACTCTTCATATTGACAATACGCTTCACATTCTTTCAATTTCTTACACCTTGTGTTGCTCTAAAGAATACTTAGAGAGTCCACATGCCTTAACCTGCTTAAATATTTCTTACTTCTCTGTCTTTGCTAAATAGCTTTACATCTATTTCTGACTCCCTTCCTATAGTTTTTGAAAAATTATGCTACCATTTCCCTTCCCTTCTCCCCACCGTACCCCAATCTCTCCTTCTCTTAACATATAGGGAAGTCTTGACATTGGAAACAGGAGAAGCCTCAGCAACAATTATGGGGGAGTCTTGCCTGTAGATCTCGGGGATAGCCTTATCACTGAGTGTAAGAGAACGTTGCTACAGGCTTCACAGGGAGCTTCACAATCGCATGCTGGGGTAGCCTTAACACCGGATGCAGGGGAACTCTTGAAAATTGGCCCCTTTTTAAAGATAATTCTATAAGGCATCACAATGATCTGAAAAGCAAATTGAACATTAGTGTCTATCTCTACCAGAAGCCCATTATATTCACAGCACTAGATGGGTTTAACACACTGCACTAATTAAGTATTGCATGCATTGGATAATTAAAAGAAAAACAAGCTTATTAAAAAAAACCTATTTCCGCAGATCGGTTAACTTGCTATCTGCCTGTTGAACCATCCTCTTCCTAGTTAGTTATGAACAGCTGTAGTTGTGTGACCCTCCTACTAGCCCTGGTGAGAACATATTGCCTCACAAGGATATCATTAATCGATTGTGCCCAAGTTGTCAACTTAACGTATAACACGATAAAAGCAAATATTGTGATCATGTTCCTATTTACTGATGGTATCAATCTGCACTGACAATTCAAACATAGTGCCATGTTAGCCCCATTCTCACTCTGGAGGGAGGCAAACAAAATACAGAACCTTTTTACACCGTTTGCAGGTTTGCAGGTATCGTGTCGAATCCACTCCCTCACTCATTAGTTGCCTCTTTGAGTGGGATAGGGTAATATTGTAAATCTGGTACCACTTAGTGGTAGGAGCTGTCTGGAGAGTGATGGGGGAAGGGTGGTGGGGGTATGAAGGTTGGGTGATAACACAGCTAACAGGTAAACACTTGGATGTTTGGGTTGGCATTAAGCTGTTATGGCCACTATTAGGGGTCATGGGAATGTGTGAGGGAACATGGGTTGACATGGATAGGAGTTGGGAGTGGGTTGAGGGATGATGGAAAATGAGGGCGAGAGAGCAGCAGAACATTTAACTCAATGATGAGGATGAAATTCCAGAGAACTGAGGCAGGTCTTTTAAACTGCCCAGTTTAAACTCAGCCTGACTTCATCTCACACCATTGGGTGTGTCGGCCAGATTTTCTGCCTTGTGCTACGTGCTTCAGGAGCGAAAATCCTTAAGTGGACCTGAGTCAAATTTATATAAGTTCTAGTTGCAGCCAGAGTAAGGTGAATGGGGAAAGAGTGGTTAAGGGCAGGAAAAGGGTAAAGAAAAATCTTAAAATCTGAAAACTATTGTGGTTCAAAGTATCTCACGTGTAAAAAGAAGGAAGGTACTTTGATTCCAGTAGTGTCCTTCATGAGTTCAGGTCTTTCCAGAACATTTCAAAGCAAGCAAAGTGCTTTTGAAGCACACTGACTGTTGTGTAGTAGGAAACAAACAGTCATAGTAAGATATAATAATGAGGCAAATGACTATATAACTTGTTTAAGTTCTTCCTTTCAAGTTTAAGTTTTTGAGTGTTGTTGTTTAGATGGTGTTTGTTGAGGTGTAAGCTTTGATTAACATCTTGGGAGCTGCTAATGGGCTCCCTGGAATATTGAGAGGCAAACACCCAACAGGTCCTTATCCTCTTAACCTCTTCTGGTTGCGTGTGTATCTGGTGAGGAATGGATCAGTATTATGGTCTCAGCACTTACCTAAACTTGTCTTCTCTATCAAATCCATATGGTTTCAACTGGTACACGGAGCACGGACATTTGGGAGGGTCAACAGTGATTGCACAGGAAACACATCAGGCCATTCAGCCCCTTGAGACTGTTCTGATATTCATAGAAAGCTATGCTTGCAATTTTCAATTGATGCCCTGACTCATTTGCTTTTTGGGATTTCAGGATTTCCACTCCTATTTGTTTGCTGCCTGACATCATTGCTAAGTGGCCTGTCTCTAATGTTAAGGTTATGCCCCTTTCAGAGGGCACCGATTACCCATAGAAACTGGGGCCTAAGACTGAAGCCTCAAAAAGATGAAGCATATAAAGAAAAGGAAGAACTATAAAAAGCATTCAGTGAATGCAGCAGATTCTCAATAGATTACAACCTCCATTAATCAATCTGGAAAGTTTCTTTTTCTGTCGCTCTCTCTACCTCTGTCTCTGTCAGAATAATCTGTCTTAATTTGCTCACTGCTGACACATCTCCATAATGGACACAAGATGGTTAGAATATGGCAGCTGTTTCCTCACAGGATGGCTTCTATTCCCACTGTCCAGCAATGACAGCTTAAACAACTTATGCTCAATCACTTAACTTGCTGTGGGCACCCCCTGGGGCAGGGAAGCGGTGGAGGGGATGGTTCTTGCCTTCTCTCCTGTAACCTGTGAACCTCTGCAGCCACCACTCTCCTACCACCCCCTTCCCCCATCCCCCACTCACCACAGACTTCTTTTCCTATTGAGGTTGTGGGGTTCACTTTAGAAGCAGATGTTTGAGATGATGGGCACAGAACTAAAAGACAAGAGATTTTAATGGGATGTGTGTGTAGGGAGGTGAATGAAATGAACTTCCTTGCTTCTTTCCTGGCCTCTTTCATGCCTTTAGTCCGCAGGGTTCCAGCCACACAACAGGTTCAATGGGATGGCTTCGAACATTAAATCGGAGCTGACTTGACACTGACTAAAGCACTTCAGAAACAGAGTGCTCCATTACTTTATCCATCACTGTCCACTTCTGTAGGCTGACAAGTGCACGATGACAAAGAGACTGCAGTGGGCACACACTGACCCTTGGTCAATTGCTTTGGACACAAAGTCCCCTCTCTCAATAATACCTCCATTAGCACTACATCCAGCTCCATGTGCCATTGTCCTGCACAACCAGTGGGATACGCACATCAAAATGAAAGGGAATGGCCATTCAGAACATCTTTTCACCAGTGTTGTGAAAGTGAAAGGGATTTGTTTACTTTAGCAGCTGCTTTTGTGTGTGTTTGTGTGTATGTGTTTAGGTGTGTGTGTGTTTAGGTGTGCGTGTGTAGGTGTAGGTATGTGTGCAGGGGTGTGTGTATGTGTGGGGGGGGGGGCACATATTCCTTAACTCTACCCTTATGAAATATCAAGCCCATTTGTATTTCACATTTCAAGCTGGAGTCTAATCAGGGAATTCAGGGGGATTTATACAGAATGTCAGAGTGAGTCACAGGCTGAAAGCTAATCAAGAAGTTCCAGGAGTTCATATATACATATAAAATAACAGATATGCAGGAGTAACTTGCAGACTGGAATCTAATCAAGGATTTAGGTAGTTTGTACATATAGCAAATCCCCAGATGTCGAAACAATCCAGGTACATATGCAGCAGTATTCATGCAACATTAATTGGTAAATAATATTCATGCCAAGCAATGACCATTTTCAGTAAATGAGAATCTAACCACTTATGCCCTGATGTTCACCAATATTCAACATCATCAACATCCAACATCAACCTCCTGGGGCTTACCATTCACCAGAAACTCAACTGGACTCGCCATATAAATACTGTGTCTGCAGGAGAAAGTCAATCCTGGAACCTCTTCCAAACAGCACTGTTTGAGAATGAGACCAAAGTAAAACAGTTCAAGAAGACGACTTGCCTTCACCTTGTCAAGGATACTTAAAGATAGGCAATGACTGCTGGCCCAGCTACGGATACAGCTGGACCAATCAAAACACTGACACCTGGCAGTAAATTACAGCTGGAATCTGATGAGGGGAATTGGGAAGGTTATGGGTGGAGTGACACATAACTGGGGGGCAAGTAACAGACTGGAAATGAGAGATGACCAGGTTCTTTATCATGCAGAGGCTCTTTCATCACCAAATTTCTATGACCATATTAACGGTGCCCAATGTACTGACTGAACCCAATCACTATCAGCATTACCCATTTTGTTTATGGACTATCCTCACTTCCTGAAAGTGCTGGACTATACTTTCGTTCACCTTTCCATGAAGAAACCAGACGGGTTTTTCCGTCCTGACTATGGTGTGAGAATGTAACTTACTAGAAGAGGGAATAATTGAGGTGAATAGTATAGGGACATTGAAAGAGAAGGTAGATAACACAGGAAGGAGAATGGAATGGAAAGCTATGAGGGCTGACTAAAATGAAACAGGGAGGGAAGAACCACATGGATCATAGTTACTGGCACGGACCTGTTGGCTGACTGTCCTGGTTCTCAGCTGTCAATACTATATGATGGGTTTCAATCAGTTTGCGTTATTATTGCTGATTATTAAATGGTGCGAGAATAATTTGAACAGAAAGTGTCCCATCCGTGGACTCCTCCCTCTCCTTTAGACAACCCTGGGTGTCACATTCCACACGGTGTAAATCATTTTAAACACTTTGCTATTCTGGTTACAGGGGTGACTTCTGAGGACACAGCACAGCAAGAGAGCCTTTCAGTGTCCCCCTTTACTCTTTCTGTTCACCCACTAGTAACCTCTGACATGACTTTTGCTCCCAATGAGTTAACAGCATCATAAAAAATAGCACAGACAACAATTACAGTCACTCCTGACCCCCTGCCCCTCCCGTTCTGAATAGTGGGAGGGGTAGTTTAAAGAATCCACAGTACAGTCCTCGACCTTTTCAATGAGTCATCAGAATCACATTCTGGACATTCGCATGCATCTGCATCCCAGTGTCTGAACAAAGTGGCTTGTCAGAGGCTCTACACATTTATCTTCGATCCTGCTGCAGATGTGAGGTCCCTCACCTTGTGCAACTTTCAAAGCTGAATGTCATGGGGAGAGTGATCACTATTGGACACACTGGCTAACAATGGAACACTCTGTCTTTACAACATTTGCTTTCTGCCAAAACAAACAGATGGAACCTCATTGCATATCAATCAGCTGTCACACACTCCCTTTCTTCACTGCCTGAACAGGGGGGGGAATGTGACAACCTCTGAACTCAGCTGGAAGCTCAGCATCATTTAAACGTTCCAGCAATATGTGAGATTTGTTATACAGGACAAGCCCAAGGTTATGATGGGTTGGGGTATGAGTGGTATGTGGCTTGCAGGGCTCAACATGGCACTGGCTACTTTCCAGGGAGCACATTACAGGGAGCAAAACACAGCAAAATGTGAGCAACCTCTCCACAAGGCATTAGGAAGAAAATCAAAGCTTTAACTGGCAATAATGGAAACTGTGGCACTAGGGGAGGCCATTCAACAGGCTGATTATAGGACATCAGCTGAGACTCCGTAAGTTTCACTCTTGTGTCTGAATCCAGTGGGTTCAATCCTCAGTCCAGGGGAATGCTGCATTGTCATTGCAGATGATGCATTAAACTGATCAGTTCTGTCGGATAGACATGAAAGATACAATTATAAGAGTTCTCCCCAGAGTCAGGGCCAATATTTATCCCTGTCTGGCTCTCTCTGTATCCTCACCTCTCCCCAGCTAGCAGCCTCCTTCAACCCTCCAAGATTTCTGTACCCTCCAGAAGCTGGCATCTTGCTTCTTTCTGATTTTCATCATCTGACCACAAATGGCCTAAGCCCTAAGCTCGGAAATTCCTGCCCTAAACATATCAGTCTCTCTCTCTCTCTTCTCTATGGAGATGTTCCTGAAAACCAAAGACTTGGACCAAACTTTGATGACTAATGTCTCCTCACAAAGTTTGGTGTCACATTGTCTGATGACTCTCCTGTAGACATGTTCTATACTGAAAGGCATCCGATGGAAAGGTTTCCTTGTTGCTATTCTCCAGACAGGAGTCGAGCCTTTCAAGAAAAAGGTGAAAACTGAAAGTAACTACTTGGGACATTAAGACTGCCAATCGTCTGTGTGCCCCATGACTGACATGTTTTAACCTGACTCAGTATTGGTGGTACCGGAGCCAGTGCTTATTGCAGCTTCTTAGGCAGAGCAAGCTGAAGATGCTGAATTGCCTACTCCTACTCCTAGTTCTTACATTACCCCATCCTGAACCTTTTGCAGTTCATTCTTTTCTGGTCATCCTGGGAGGTTGCTCGTTATTGGAGGCATTCCCCCTCAGAGGCTGTTTGCAAGAGAAATGGAGAATGAAGAAACCAACTCTGGCTTGGTGGTGGGAAAACAATTGGCAAAATAGCCAAGGGTCAAGCAGAGATGAGGAGAAATTATTTTGACAGGAAGCTAAACTCTGGAATGAATCTAGGCCAGGAGACTGGAGAGAATTCCCTGGCTCTTCCTCAAAATAGTGTTATTGGATTTGTCATTGACCTAGAATGTGCTTCCACAGAAGATCTATTAATAATTTTAAAAGGGGAATTAGATAAATATTTGAAAAGGAAAAAATTGCAATGTTTGTGGGGAAAATGCAGCGTGGAAGAAGGGACTAATTAGATCGATCTTTCAACAAGCCGTGGGGCGGCATGGTGGCTCAGTGGTTAGCACCAGGGTCCCAGGTCTCAGGTGACTCTCTGTGTGGAGTTTGCACATTCTCCTCGTGTCTGCGTGGGTTTCCTCTGGGTACTCCGGTTTCTCCCCACAGTCCAAAGATGTACAGGTCAGGTACATTGGCCATGCTAAATTGCCCATAGTGTTAGGCGCATTAGTCAGAGGGAAATGGGTCTGGGTGGGTTACTCTTCGGAGGGTCGGTGTGGCCTGTTTCCACACTGTATGGAATCTAAATTTATAGACACAATGGGCTGAATGACTTCCTTCTGAGCTGAAAGTTTCTAAATTCAACATTATGCGCCGAAAAGTAAAATCAGCACCGAACACATCCTGGTCCCTGCCCGTGTATCTATATCCAAATATTGCAAACAAGGTAGATTGAAGATCAATGTGAACCTGACGTTGGTGGTGGGCATGTTGTTGGAGGGAATGCTGAGGACAGGATGTACATGAATTTGGAAAGGCAAGGACTGATTAGGGATAGTCAACATGGCTTTGTGCGTGGGAAATCATGTCTCACAAACTTGATCGAGTTTATTTGAAGAAGTAACAAAGAAGATTGATGAGGGCAAATCGGTAGATGTGATCTATATGGACTGCAGTAAGGCGTTCGACAAGGTTCCCCATGGGAGACTGATTAGCAAGGTTAGATCTCACGGAATACAGGGAGAACTAGCCATTTGGATACAGAACTGACTCAAAGGTAGAAGACAGAGAGTAGTGGTGGAGGATTGTTTTTTCAGACTGGAGGCCTGTGACCAGTGGAGTGCCACAAGGATTGGTGCTGGGTCGTCTACTTTTTGTCATTTACATAAATGAAAGCAAATCTTAGCAGGACTTATATAGTGTGCCTAGCACTGAATCCCCCAGCATCAACATGAAGATTGCCATTGACCAGAAACTGAACTGGACTAACCATATGAATAATGTGGCTATAACAAATGATCAGAGGCTAGGAATACTGTGAGTGAGTAACTCCTGATTCCCCAGAGTGTGTCCACCATTTACAAGGCACAAATCAGGAGTGTGATGGAACACTGCCTGGATGGCTGCTGCTTCCAATAACATGCAGGAATCTTGATACCATCCAGGATAAACAAGTCCACTTGATTGGCACCACACCCACGAACATTCACTCCCTCCATCACTGACACTCAATAGCACAGTGCATACCATCTACAAGATGAACTGCAGAAACTTACCAAGGCTCCTGCCACAGCACTTTCCAAAGTCATGACTACTACCATCTGGAAGGATAAGGGCAGCAGATACATGGGAATATCACCACCACCTCTCCAAGCTCCATTCGCCATCCTGACTTTACTGTCACTGGATCAAAATCCTGGAACTCATTTCTTACCAGCAATATGAATGTACCTGCACATAAATGGACTGCAGCAGTTCAAAAAGGCTGCTCACCACTATTTCTCAAGGGTAACTATGCTATTTGCTGGCCCATCCTGTTAGTGAACCAAGAAAACCCGTAAAAGCTCTTTCAAACAGCTAACAGCACAGTGGGTCAAATGGTTTCCTTCTGCACTATGTTGTGTAAAGAAGAGTTAAGACTATTCCAACAGGGAGAAAAATATTAAATTAATGTGAAAACAGGAACACGGGACATAACAGAGAAACAAGAGAGGCCAGTCATGCCCTTCCCAACTTGTTCCTCTATTTTGTCAGATCGAAACTGATCAATATTTTAATTCTAACTGCATGCCTTCATTCCACCATCTTTTTAAAACTGATTTTAATTCAATAGTTGGGTTCAAACTCATGTCATTTGGATTCTTAATGCACTAAGTGAATTCCGACAAGACTGAGGCCATATCAGAAGGATGGAATGAGTTGAGACGCAAAGTTCAATGGATGCAAGTGTAGTAAGAATAAGTGTTGTTGAAAAAAGAAACATTAGGTTGAAACTTTCCATCCCACATTCATCCGGACAATTTGCAAGAAATATCAAAATAAAGGGAAAAGCATTTATATTATCTGAGGAGAGTTCCAACTGGTTGTCACCAGGAGTCTGATTTGGGAGAGGTGTTGCCATGGAGAATACAGCAGACAGATGTGCCAATTTTAATTTAAACCAGACTGACTCTTGATTGGTTAAGGCATTTTCCTAATAAATGAAAGAGAGAACGACAGTCACATATTTTGTTGAGTTGAAACAGGTACAGCATGTGTACATTATTCTTCCTGACTGCAGAGGACAGAGACCTGTGTATTAATATATGCAACTTCCAGTCTCTCCAAATGTACCTCACTGTCAGCTTGACTAACAATCCTAAATAACTATTCACATAGTCAGGATTATTTAGCAAATGTTATCCAATTATGAATCACATCTAATATTGCACACTGTTTTGACTTTTGCAAGTATGGGTTTGTTCGTTACAGTCAGTATTTTGCCTGTTGCAATAGGTTAGATGATGATCAGTGAGAAAGAGTGTAGGGAGTCAGTAAAGTGACTCTGATGTGGAATGGACTACACAGTAAACAAAGGGAAATGTGACTTCCATGGAACATGGGATATTGTAGTGTGAAGGCATGGTAGTTAGAATTTTAGATGGTACAAAGATAGTTAGCAAAGTATATTATGAAGAGGACCTAAAGAGGTTGCAGCCAAAAATATGTAGATTGAGTGATTGTACATAAATCTGGCAGGAGGAGTATAGTCCGGGAGGATATGAAGTTATTCACTTTCACACAAAGATTGAAAATCAGAGTTGTTACTTAAATGGAGAATGAAAGCAGAATTCCATGGTGTGGAGGGATTCAGGTGTTCTGCTGCATGAGTCACAACAAGTTCAGATGGGCCGATGAGTGGCAGATGGAATTTAATCTAGATAAATGTGAGGTGCTATGCTTTGGAAAGGCAAATCAGGGCAGGATTTATACACTTATTAGGAACATTCTGGGGAATGTTGCTGAACAAAGAAACCTTGGAGTGCAAGTTCATAGTTCCTTGACAGTGGAGTCGCAGGTAGATAGGATAGTGGAGAAGGCATTTGTTTTGCTTGCTTTTTTTGGTTAGTGCATTGAGTATGGGAGTTAGGAAGTCATGTTGCAGCTGTACACAACATTGGTTAGGTCACTTTTGGAATACAACTGTTCAATTCTGGTCTCCCTGCTATAGGAAAGGTGTTGTTAAACTTTGAAAGAGTTCAGAAAAGATTTACAAGGATATTGCTAGCATTGGAGGGTTTGAGTTATAGGGAGAGGCTGAATAGGCTGGGGCTATTTTCCGTGGAGTGTCAGAGGCTGGGAGGTGATGTTATAGAAGTTTATAAAATCATGAGGCGCATGGATAGGATGAATAGTCAAGGACTTTTCTGCAGGGTAGGGCATTGGTTTAGGGTGAGAGTGGAAAGATTTAAAAGGGACCTAAGGGGCAACATTTTCATGCAGAGGGTGGTGCGTATATGGAATGAACTGCCAGAGGAAGTGGTGGAAGCTGGTATAATTACAACATTAAAAGGCACCTGGATGGGTATATGAATAGGAAGGGTTGAGAGGGTTATGGGCCAAATGCTGGCAAATGGGACTAGATTAATTTGGGATATCTGGTCAGCAAGGGCAAGTTGGACAGAAGAGTCTGTTTCCATGCTGTACATCTCTATGACTCTATGTTAGTACACAGGTCCAGCAAGTAATTGAAAAGGTTAATGGAATACTATTGTTTATTACGAAAGGAATTGAACAGAAAGTGAGGGTGTTATGCTTCAGTTATACAGGGCATTGGTGAGGCCACATCTCAAACACAATGTGCACTTTTGGTCTTCTTATTTAAGAAAGGATGTAAATATATTGGAGATGGTTCAAAGGAGGTTTACTAGATTGATACCTGATGAAGACATGTTGGACAGGCTGGCCTTGTTTCTGCTGGAGTTTAGAAGAATGCGGGGTGACTTGATTGAAGTGTATGGTCTTGACAAAGTGGACATGGAAAGGATATTTCCTCTTGTTGGTCCGTCCAAAACTAGGGGGCATTCTTTTAAAATTAGTGCTCACTCTTTTAGGACAGAGATGAGGAGAAACCTTTTTTCTCTTGGGCAGTTGTGAGACTTTGGAAATCCCTGTCTCAGAGGGTGTAGGAGGTGGGCCATTAAATGTGTTTAAGGTGAAGGCAGATAGATTCCCTAGGAGAAAGTGAGGACTGTAGATACTGGAGATCAGAGTCGAGAGCATGGTGGAAAAGCACAGCAGGTCAGGCAGCATCCAAGGAGCAGGAGAATCTATGTTTTGGGCATTAGCCCTTCATCAGGGCTAATGCCTGAAACGTCAATTCTCCTGCTTCTCAGATGCTGCCTGATCTACTGTATTTTTGCAGCACCACACTCTCAGTGCAGATAGATTGTCATCAGGCAATGGAATAAAAGGTTATTGGGGCAGATAGCACTAATTTAGTTCTGTGTGAGGCAGACACTTCAGAATGTGTGGTCAATGCTCTGAACAGCATTATCACACTGACCACTCTGTGCTGGCCCTCGGACAGACTGCAGCCACACAGCTTCTGGTGAATATCAGGTCAATGGGAATGTGGAATTTGAAACACAAACAGATCAGACATGATCCTACTGAATGCCAGAGCAGGCTTGAGGGCCTGAATGGCCTTCCTCTGAACCTAATTTGTGTTTCTGCAAAATAGCTGAGTCTAGACCACCACTTTAAACCCTCACATGTGCACATTGAGAAATAACAGTAGCAGAAAAAGACAAGGCAAATGAGAGGTTTGCAGAGCTTAATTGCTGCTCAGGGTAGCAGTTTGTAAGGAATAAATCGCATAGATATTGCTGTAATCCTTTAACATGATGATATAATCTTGTTCACTGATTCTGCTGAGACATATGACATGTGGGCTGATGTCGGGTCTGTGCAAAACCCGGTTATTACGATGTGTAAGATGCAGACATCAGGCTAAAGTCTGTTTCAATAAACATGAGAGGTGGGATGAGATTTTACATTCTGCAATATTTAATTAACAGAAAATTAGCTGGGGAGAAAACAACATTGCATTTTATAACATAGAGAAAGCTTGGCTGGTCCATACTGTGGAAGTGCCAGTGTTGGACTGGGGTGGACAAAGTCACACATGATCAGGTTATAGTTCAACAGGTTTATTTGAAATCACAAGCTTTCGGAGTGCTGCTCCTTTGTCAAGTGAAGTGACTGGTCCATTCCAGCATCAATGCTCGGCAAAAGCATCTTCCCACCTTTCTTCATTTATTGACATAACCTTCTGTTTCTTTCTGCCTTGTGTACCAGCTTCCTTTAAATGTACCTATGCTATCACACCAAGATAGATGCTGAAATTTAGGATTTATTTCCTTTTAGTATATTTAAAGTACATCAAAATTAGTCAGCAAGCCCCATAAATGAATAAATCAGCCAGCTTGGGCTTCTATGTGCAGATTATTGACATTTTGTTTTCAGGAGATGGACAGATTCATTATGAGCAGCAGGATCAGGGTTCAGCCCAGTTACTGGTTCTCTCTGTGAACACCCAACACACTTGCAGCTGAGCATCTCCGACAATGCCGTGAGCACCAGGCTCTTTACATCACTGCACCCATTCATCATCCTGAAGTTAATTGGTGTAGGCTTTAAGCAAATTTCATACACATCTCAAAGAAGACTGCGACAGCCACTCCTGACCCCTGTGCCATACGGTGCAATTGATCAGAGGGAGTATGTGTGTGTGTGTGTGCGTGTGCACGAGGAAGACTGGATGTTGAAGGGCAGGAGCTTGACGTTGAGGGGAATAATGAATGCACTGGATTATTCCCTTCATTAACCAGACAGTGCAGCGGATGTCTGTGCTAAAATGGGTGTTGGTTGAGAGACTAAGCTGCTCTCCACCTTTTCAGGGGACCAGTGGTATAAAACTTACTTGGCTGCTCAAAGAAAACATTCAGTTTCCTTCTAACAACAACCACCTTATGATTAGGTAGCAGCTTTAATCTAGTAAATGGCGCAAGACACTTCATTGGACAAAATGTCAGCAAACATCATATGGAGATATTAAGAAAGGCTTTAAGGAGCATCTTAAAAAGTAAAAGCGAGAATGGTAGAGAGGTTTACAGAGGGAGTTCCATCAGTTGGGGCATAGGCAGTTGAAGGTACGTGTACCACTGTTTGAGCAGCTACAATCGGGGATACTCCACAAGCTAGAGTTAGTGGAGTGCAGAATCTCAAAGGATAGTATTATATAAAGTGTAAGGATCTGAAAAGGTTAATACTGTGGGGTACATTAGCACCACCCATTATGATGTCATATGGACTTCTGGGCAGAATAGATTAGGATCTCAAAAGAGTGAGATCGAACATAAGATCTGTAAAACAATGTCTGTCATATCAGTGTAACCTGTAACAGTAGATAAACTACTTGTTCAATGTAACAGCCTCTTCTAGTTAGACCAGTAAGTGATTAGATTCCCTACAGCATGGAAACAGGCTGGTCCATACTGTGGAAGTGCCAGTGTTGGACTGGGGTGGAACAAGTCTACACTCCGAAGAGTAACCCACCCAAAATCATTTTCCTGCATTTAACACTGACTAATGCATCTGACACTATGGGCAATTTAGCATGGCCAATTCACCTGACCTGCACATCTTTTGGAACGTGGGAAGAAACTGGAGCACCTGGATGAAACCCAGGCAGACACGGGGAGAATGTGAAAACTCCACACAGACTGTCACCCTAGCCTGGAATTGAACCTGGGTCTCTAGCGCTGTGAGGCAGCAGTGCTAACCACTGTGCCACCCTAAGTGACTTTCCTCTATTGCACAAGACTGCACAGATCTTACACTTACATAGATCTCTACACCTAAAGTGAATGATGGCAGCAAACATATCCCAGAGTGAGGTGCAGACTTGTTTTGACTGCATGTACAACATGGTCAGCAGCAGTGAGTTAATTCTTTTGCTATCTCTGATAACTGCTTCTCTCCCCACAGATGCTATCAGACCTGCTGAGTATTTCCATCACTTTATATTTTTATTTCAACCTTCTAGCATCTGCAAGACTTTGCTTTTGTTGGAGTAATGGTGCTTGAGCAATAAATATTTGCCTTGGGCTCTGGAAGAACCCTCCTACTCTCTCTCTGCCTCCACCTAAGAGTTTAGACAAGGTGCTGTTTTAACATCTCCCTTGAAATGCAGTGCTTCTGACAGTGCAGTATTCTCTCTGTACTACTCTGGGAGCATTAGACTGGATATTAAACTTATATCTCTGCTTTTAGTTCAAAGGAACCAATGGATCAGCACTCTCCTTTCAGTCCTTCCCCTCTGTTCTGGGCTTCTTGATGAATGCAAGATGAAAACCTTAAACAAAGTGTCTTATTTTTTAGGAATACTAAAGAAGCTTTTCAAGAAAGGGCAGCGGGTAGAGGGGTTTAGGAAGGGAACATACAAAAACAGGGGTGAAAAGAATCTACAGTTTTGAATAGTGAAGTGGCAAATAAATGATTTTTTTGGTGCACAGTGGTGGTGGAGAGAGAAGAAGCAACGATTCAGTTCAGTCTTGTTTCTCATTTCCCATCCACGAGCATAAGTACAAATTGTTTACAGCTTTGCAATGTGATATCAGATTTCTCCTTTCTGTCACATATTGCAACTTGACTCCACAAGTGTTCAAATAGCTAATGTTATTGATCTCAAAAACTGAAGCATTTTTATTCTTAAGGCATAAGTCATATTCTGAAGCATTAAAAGAATCAGGACTGCTTTTTAAGAACATAAGAATCATGCAGCAGGAGGCATGGACATTTGGCACCTCCATCCTGTTCCATTGTTCCGTACGATCATGATCGATCTTTAATTTTGACCTAATGTTCTCATTCTATCTCTCAACTCCCTCAGTGCCTGAAATCTATTTTGTCCCTCTTTCTCTTATATTCAAGATGTGATATAAATGCAAGTTGCATTTTGCAACACTCCAAAGTTCTTAGAGATGTTTCTGAAGGATGCAATGTAAAATCTTTGTTGCGAAGTTATTGTGAATGATATGTCTCCTCAGGTTCCTCAGCTTCAGAACAAGAGGAGGCCATTCAGCCCCTCAAGTCAATTCCACCACTCCATCAGATAACTCAATCCCATTTCCCTAACTCTATTTTAAACCCACCCCTCGACACTTTTATCCAATAAAACTCAACTATATTCAGTCCTAGGTCAATTTTATTGATCTGATAGAATCCACAAAGTTTTGGGGGAGAAAATTCCAGATTTTCCACTAACCTTGGTGGGAACAGTTGTATTTGACATAATTCTTGAATGGTCCACCTCTATATTTGACAATATTGTCCCTTGGTCTGGATTCACCTGTATCTATCCAATAAAATCCATGATTATTTTAATCACTTTGTTTAAGTAATCCTCTTGTCTTAGGAAATGCAAGATGGCATTGGATGGTCATTTGGATTGTAATGGTATACAAGGATATGGGGAAAAGGCAGGAGATTGGCACTAGGCAATACAGCTGGTGCAGGCACAATAGGACAAATGGCCTCCTTTTGCACCCTAATGATTCTGTAATTCTGTGACAAAGTAATGTAATCCATTTTTATAATTTTGCCCTTTAAGCCTCAGTAGTCTTTCTGATGAGTCTCTGCAGCTTCCCATTCATGGTCTCATCTCAGCTTTGACTATAAATACACTTTTCGGTGTAAGTTACAAATCAATAGAGCCTTTGGACAGTGAAAGTACTTCTCAAATAAAATACCATTATTATAACATTTTTCAAAATGCAAATCTGAAGGCTTTCAAATAGCGCAGTTCATCATCATGGAGGAACTGTGCTGTACGACAGAATGATAGGATCCTGAAGCAGTGTCATAATTAGAGATTAAGAGCAATATACAAAAGGAAGGTATACTGCTCCTTGCAAACAAGTGGATTCAGTAGCTCTTATATGTCTGGTTCACACTGTCAGGAGTCAAAACCCAGCATCAGGAGCGTGTAATCTAGTCTGACACTCCTACTGCAGCAATGAGGGAGCTCTGCACTGTCGGTCTTGACATCCTTTGTATGACTGAGGCCTGTTACATGGAGACAGTTAAGACTAATATGCTGCAAAGATGAAAAGCTTTTTGCTTCTAAACATGTTTCACATTCTGTATATCTGTCTTGGATAAAATTATAGCTATGTCCTAAAGATTGAGTTAAAAATCAGACATCTTTCTTCGTTGGAAGTATAAAATGAAATGTAAGTTGGACAATTATAACTGAAATATCAGGAGAGTTTTCCAACTTACAAAAAAAGTCCACATATTTTGAACTTGTACAATATAACGTGACTCCTTGAAACAGTTAGAGGGAGAACTCAAGACTGGGCAGCACCAAGAGTTTTCTGAGTGAAGGAAATTCTGCCTGAAGAGAGCCTTTTGACTGGTTGAGCTGCGGGAAGTTAAAAAGCAGTAAGGTTAGGGCAGCAACAGAGTGTGCTGACAGAAAAGCTGTGGAACTGAAACATGTGTAATTATTGCAAAAATCAAAAGCACTGTGAAAAATAATTTTCCACCTTATTGTCTGGACAATGATCTTTTGCATTTTGTTTACCCTGTCTAATTTCTTTCGCCATACATATATGTTAAATGATCTGTCACTTGTCTGTCTTAATCATACTGCATTTGGGATGTTTGAATGGGGTATAGTTTAGGTTGCTTATTTATAGATTAGGGATCTTCTTTCATTTGGTCTTGTTAAAGTTAGGTGCACTAATTCTATTGACAATAAATAGACTTTATTTTTGCTACTGATGAAACCTGGTGAATTGCATTTGTCCTGAATAGTGATCAGTCAGGCAAATTGATCATCTTCAGAAACAAAAACAGAAATTGTTGGAAAAGCTCAGCAGATCTGGTAGCATCTGTGAAGAAAGATCAGATTTAACGCTTTGGGTCCAGTGGCTCTTCCTCAGAATATTTTATTGGACATTTTGTTGGAGTCATTTAAATGTTATATATGTACATATCTTGCAATGGCTTGTGGGACCGTGGGGCACATTTATGAACACACTTTTCCCAGTTAAGTCATGACAAAAAAAAATCATAGGCCTGCAATTATATAGCGTACTTCTCAACCTCAGGGTGTGGCAATGGTTTGACAGCCAGTTTAGCATTTCAGAAATGTTGAAATGTAGGAAGCACAGTAAGCAAAATTACCACATGAAACTCCCACAATAGGCAATTTAAGTATTAAAGAATTTTTTTTTAAGTGATGTTGGCTGAAGGATAGTGGGCAGTATGGAGGAACTGTGGTTAGCACTGTTACCTCACAGTGCCAAGGTCCTGGCTTCAATTCCAGCCTTGGAAGTCTGTGTGCAGCTTAGACATTCTTCCAGTGTGTGTCAGAGTAGCTTTTCTCCGGGTGCTCCAGTTTTCTCCCACTGTCCAAAGATGTGTAGGTTCGGTGATTGGCCAGGCGAAACTGCCCATACTGTCCAAGGATGTGCAAGCTTGTTGGATTAGCTACGGTAAATGCAGGGTTAGGAGACAGGATGGGATTATCCTTGGAGAGCTGATGCAGACTTGATGGGCTGAATGGCTTCTTTCTGCACGGTAGGGATTCTATGATAATTCTTTGTTCTTTGTTGAAACAGCACAGTGCTACACACATCTGAGGCAGCAAATGAGGTTCTGATTGAACACGCTTCTGATAGGGCAATATTCCCTCAGTATTCCCCTCCAAAGTTGCAGCACTCTCTCAGTACCAATCCCCTGACTGTCCAGCACTCCCTCAGTACTGACCCTCTGACAGTACAGCACTCCCTCAGCACTGACCCTCTGACAGTGCAGCACTCCCTCAGCACTGATCCTCTGACAGTGCAGCACTCCCTCAGTACCGCCCTGCCAACAACATAAAACTTCCTCAGTTCTTACTCTCGGATTGTGCAGCACTCCATCAGTACTGACCCTCTGACAACGCAGCATCCCTTAATACTGACCCTCTGACAGTGTAGCACTCCCTCAATACTACACTGGACTGCCAGTGGATTAGAGTTGTGCTTGTAGATGGAACCTCTTGATCAGAGGCAAGAGTGCTGCCCAGTGATTTATGGATGAGACCAGTTGCACTAAATGTGATAATTATATGGAACTGTTCACCACGGTCCGGGTAAGATGTCTAGATAGCTGTGTGGTCAGTTTCTCAGTGGTTTCTGCAGAATGATTGTGATCACAGAATCTAGCATCAGCATCTTAGTCAACTGGCATTACTGATGTTCCCCTAACTGCCATTCCTGCCAACCGAAGCAGCCCAGACAATACCCCACAGTGTGCCACATGGGTCAGCACAGCTCTTGGTTTGCTTGCGCTTACCAAAGGGGACTAGTCTCAATAATGAATTCCACTTGCAGAAGAACAGTGACCTGTCAAATAAAGAAAGGGAGAGGAGAGGGAGATTGAGGCAGTCTTCCATCACAATGAAACATCATCAGTGCTTGTTCCAATTACCTGCGGACAGGATTAAATCGGATGCTTGGGCAAGTGACAAAAAAGTGTTTCCCCAAGGTCCATTATGGGGTTAATTAAACAGTTGACTCTGAACCCTCCCTTTCATTAGGCAAGTAAAACAGATCACTGAAGCATGGCCAGCTGTTTGATGGACTGCACAAAGCAGGCTTGGCCCTGTTAAGGTAAAGATGGGAAACTATAAAGAATTAGCAGCATCTGATCACTGGCAACAATACTCTGATTTAACCCATCAATTATAATACAAACTATTCAGAAAGTGAGTGGGGCGGGGGGAAAGAGGGTCACAGACCCGCAATGATTCAGAGAGCATGAGAAAAGCAACAAAGAGCCATAAAATGAAGATGGACAGATATGAAGTGTGTTCATTGTGAACTGTCCTAAACACAAAAGCAGCAGCCTCCACACTGTGGGGATCTCTTTCAGATGGAGGGCAGTGCAGTGACAGTGTGAGGGAGCTGGATTAACATCAGGAGAGATTCGTCAGTGACACAGAGAGCTGGCAGAGAGGGGTTACTGAGTAACCATGTGGGAGAAGCTGGATTAACATCAGTAAAGATTCAGTCAGTGATATACGGAGCTGGGAAGAGGGGTTACTGAATGACAGCGAGAGAGAGCTGAATTAACTTCAGTAAAGATTCAGACAGTGACACAGGGAACTGGGGAGAGGGGTTACTGAGTGATAGTATGAGGGAGTTGGATTAACATCAGGAGAGATACAGTCAGTGACACAGAGAGCTAGGGGAGAGGGGTTACTGAGTGATAGTGCGAGGGAGCTGGATTAACATCAGGAGAGATAGAGTCAGTGACACAGAGGGCTAGGGGGAGGGGTTACTGCGTAACAGTGTGAGAGAGCTGGATTGATATCAGGAGAGATTCAGTCAGTAATACAACATGGGAAAGTGTGAGGTTATGCACTTTGGTGGAAGGAATATAGGCATAGACTATTTTCTAAATGGGGAAAGCCTTCAGAAATCTGAAGCACCAATGGATCTTTGGAGTCCTAGTTCAGAATTCCCCTAAGGTTAACATGTAGGTTCAGTTGGCGATTAAGAAGGCAGGTGCAATACAGGATTCATTTCAAGAGGACTAGAATACAAGAGTACTGTGGAGGCAGTATAACGCTGTACTGTACTTGGACTATTTTGAGCAGTTTTGGGCTCTGTTTCTAAGGAAGTCTTTGGAGGGGATCCAGAGGAGATTCACAAGAATGATCCTGGGAATGTTGGGCTTGTTACATGAGCAGCGGTTGAGGATTCTGCATGGTGTTTAGAATGTGTACTGAATGGTGTTTAGAAGGATGAGGGGTGATCTCATTGAAACCTACAGAATACTGACAGACCTGGACAAGTGCATGTGGAGATGTTTGCACAAGTAGGAGATTAGGACATGGGAGCGCAGCCTCAGAGTGAAGGAGCGACCCTTTAGAACTAAAATGAGAGGCATTTCTTCAGCCAGAGGATGCTAAATCTGTCAAATGCTCTGCCACAGAAGGCTGTGGAGGTCAATCATTGAGTGATTTAAGACAAAGATAACCTGGTTCTGGATTACTCAGGGGATCAAGAATTAGAGGGAGAAGACAGGAGAATGGAGTTGAGAAACTTATCAGCCATTATCAAGTGGTAAATCAGACACAATGGGCTGAATGGCCTAATTCTGCTCCCATATATTAGGATGTTACGGATTAACATCAGGATCGGTACAGTCAGTAACACAAGTTACTGGGGTGGGGGGGGGGGGGGGGGGGGGGGGGGGGGGGGCGCGTTGTGTGGAATGAAAGTGTAAGAAAGAGTATTTATGCCTATCACACCTATTTTAGTCTCAGGATGTCATAGAAATTTACTCCTTTTTGAAACGCAGAGAGTGTTGTTGTGTGGAAATGTGGCAGTATCTCTGTAACAAGGTGGGTGTACAGCCCTTGTATCTGAGTTAGAAAGTTCTGGTTCAACCATTCCTTTCGAGACTGTGACAGAAACGGCAAGCTGACACTTCCGTGAGGGAACACTCCCCTTTCAAATGCCATTGCAGGTGGGTGCGAAGCTCCAACATCACTAGGTCAG
>NC_057731.1:44310184-44361757 GCF_004010195.1 Chiloscyllium plagiosum | reverse complement strand
CCAGCATCTGCAGTCCTCACTTTCTCCATGGCTAATCTACAAAGCCTGCATGTCTCTGGACACTATGGGTAATTTAGCATGGCCGATTCACCTACCCTGCACATCTTTTGACTGTTGGAGGAAACTGGAACACCCAGAGGTAACCCACAGAGATATGGGGAGAAGGAGGAATTGAAGCCGGGTCCCTGGTATTGTGAGACAGCAGTCCTAACAACAATGAAATCAAGGGCTGTGAGGAAAACGCAACAGAGTATAGATGACGGCTATGAGTTCATCCATGATCTCACTTAATGAAGGAAAAGATTCGATGGGCTGAGTGGCCTATCTCCTAAGTCTTATGGCCTTGTAGTCTTAATATACAAAAGCAATCTATGTTTATGTACAACCTATAATGTAATAAAAGGTCCTTCATGGGATTATCATCAAACTTTATTACGCAGCAAAATAAGTAAGATGAAAGTTATGATAGGTGGTCAGAAAGCTTGGCTGAATATGTAGATTTTAAGGAGAGTCTTAATTGAGAAAAAATAGGTACAAAGAAGGCATATTACGGAAGAAATTTCAGAGTTTCGGGCCAACCTAGCTGAAAATATGGTCCCTGTTGATGAAGTGATTAAAATCATATGTTCTCAGGAGGCCAGAATTGGTGGAGTGCATAATTCTAACAGAGTTCCTGGGTTTGAGCATGTTACTGAGGAAGGGAGGGACAAAGTCATGGAGGGACTTGAGGACAAGCATTTTAAAATTGAATAGCTAGTGGAACAGGAGCTCAGCTCAGCCAGTTGGCTTAGGAGGAACAGGAATTGGCGCAAGTTACAGTGACAATGTAAAAGCGCAGAAATAACACCCACACCACTGTTATATCAGGGGGTCCCAGGGTCATTGTTCAAACTGTGCATGTGTACCTCAACAAGGCATTAAGGATCATGTTTAAATTGAATGAATAGATGGATGGCATGATGGCTCAATTATTAGTACTTCTGCCCCATAGCGACATGGACCCAGATTTGATTCCTTTGGGAGACTTCTGTGTGGAGTTTGCATATTTGCCCCTTGTCTGCGTGCGTTTCCCCCCACAGTCCAAAGATGTGCAGGTTAGGTGGATTGGCCATACTAAAAATGCCCCATAGTGTACATGGATATGCAGGCTAGGTGTGTTCGCAGTGGGAAATGCAGGGTTTCAGGGATAGGGTAGGGGGCTCGGGCTGGGTGGGATGCTCTTCAGAAGGGCGGCATGGACTTGATGGGCCAAATGGCCTGCTTCCACACCGTAGGGATTCTGTGATGAGAAGGAAAACCTTCGTGATTGCGGAAAAATGTGCATTAACTTGTTTGATGTTTCATCAACAAATTATGAAATGGCAATAGCGTATAAATAGTCATTGGGATGCTTAGTTCAATGTGTGACCAGGACGATGATTTGTTGTAGAGGATGATTCTGTAATCTACAGTACCATCCTTCAGATGAGGCCAGAATCAAAGGGATGAAGAATGAAGAATGAAGTTGATCAGTTTCAAAATAATTGAGGAAAAGATTATCTCTGTAAAATTAATTTTAAATGTATCATGCAATATTAATTCAGTATGAATGACCAATGTTATGTTTGCTTTCATATTTTAACATGGCGACTGCACAAACTGATGGTTCATGTTGATACTTAGTGTGACATCAAGCCCTACATTTAGAAGCATTTTAAAAAGCTTCAAAGATCAACTCATATGCAATATCCATGGGAATCTCTTCAGTAATACTGGCTGAGTGATACATATTGGACAGCAGAACTTCCACGATTTAAAAATAAATCCAGAACTGTTATCACACACACAACCAAATAGCTTTTCTCCTACCACAATATCACCAGTGGTTCTGTTCTCCTTTAAACTAGTGGCTGAAGCATCTTTTATCTTAGAGGCCAGTTTAAGACTTAATGTCTGAACTGAAAAAAAGACAGTAGTCCAGCCCTGCCTCACTACTGACCCTCTGACAGAGCAGCAATTCCATAGCACTGACCCTCTGATAGTGCAGCACTCCCGCAGTATTGACCCTCTGACAGTGTGGCACCCTTACAGTGCAGTACTCCTTCAGTTTTGTTGCAGTTGAAGATGGTGCTCCAGTCTCCCACATTCCACAGCTCTTCTGCAGTTCTGACGAAGGGTCACTCAACCCAAAATGTTAACTCTGATTTCTCTCCACAGATGCTGCCAGCCCTGCTGAGCTTTTCCAGCAATTTCTGTTTTCGCTTGTGATTTACAGTATCGGTAGATTTTTAAGGTTACTTTTCTCCAGCTCTTTCTCTTTTAAAATATTCCATTAAACAATACCTCTTTGATCAAATATTTGACCATCTAACATAACGTTTCCTTTTGTCACTTGGCTTTAAAATGTTCTTGTGAAGTTCCTTGCTCTGTTGTCTTAACACATTATACAGGTCTTGGTGATGATATCTTCCCTAAATTTGACCTGTCATAAAGCCAAAGAAGAAACCATTCCCAGAACATGAGTGATCTGTTACAAAAATGATGCTAACCAGTTGAGAGCTCTCCACCAGCCTTAACTTAAACCCTGAGACTGGACATGGGAGGAACATGCAGTTCCAATGGAAGCCACTTGATGGTAGTGCTGCACACATATCTATCATACGCTACTATTAAGGTTTTAAAGGAACGTTTGCGCTAAGACTTAACAATAATATAAATTGGAAGCCTTCTGTAAATACTGACACAATCCCTTGGGACTCCTGTAAATATTAACACACTACCCTTGTAAATGCTGGCAGTTCTTTGGGAACCCTGGTAAATACCGATACACTTCCCAGAGACTCCCTGTAAATACTGACACACTTCCCTGGAACCCCCTGAAAATATTGACACCTTCCTCTGGGCCTTCCTACAAATACTGACATGTTTCCTAGGTTCCCTGAAAATATGACAAGCTTCCAGGGAACTCCTGTATGCAATGACACACTCCCCTGGGACCCCTGGTAAGTACTTACACACTTACAGACTCCCCAAAGCCTGTCCACCATCTACAAGGCACAAGTCAGGACTGTGGTGGAATATTCCCTCCTTGCTTGGGATGGGTAAAGTTCCAACAACACTTAAGAAGTTTGACACCATCCAGGTCAAAACAGCCTTCTTGACTGGCACATCGACAAGCATCCACTCCCTCCACCACTGTGACACTCAATAGCAACAGTGTGTACTACCTACAAGATTCACTGCAGAAATTCACCAAAGATGTTAGGCAACACCTTTCAAACCCGTGACCACTTCCATCTAGAAGGACAAGGGCAGCAGATACATGGGAACACCACTACTTGCAAGTTCACCATTCTGACCTGGAATTATATCATTGTTCCTTCACTGTCTCTGAGTCAAAATCCTGGAATTCCCTTCAGGGGCGTTGAGGGTGTACCTACAGCATATGGACTGTAGCAGCTCAGAAAGGAGCTCACCTTCTCAAAGGCAACTAGGGAGAAGCAATAAATTCTGAATGGCCAGCGATACCTACATCCCATGAATGAATAAAGCAAACACTTCCTTGGGATACTTTTAAAAATACTGGCACAATCCGTAGGGACCCCTTGGAAAAACAGTTAACATCCTCTCAGACCCCCATAAGTATTGGTACATTCCCAGGAGTTCTTGTGCAAGATGGATCTGTAATGATTAACTGAGGTATTGCTTGTTCTTAGGAAAGGAGGGAGAGAAATTGATGTGTTTGGTTTGGGGCCATCTTTAGAATTATAAAGTTCGTTTACCTGTCACCTGGAAATGAAGTGTCAGAGAATAATGTCCTGTACAGCCAGCATAAAGATCACTGAAATAAGCAATCCAATTAGTGCCCGCATATAATGATTTGGGAAAGGTTCTTATGGCTCAGTGGTAGTGTCCATACCTCTGGACCAGGATGCCCAGAGTTAAGTCTCGCTTGCTCCAGGTGGTGTGTCATAACATCTCTGAACAGGTTGATTGGAAAATACCCAGAATGTTATGGGAATCTTTACATTACCAATGCTTATGTTGCAATCACCTTAGAGACAGATAACCTTTTAAAAAGAAAGAAATCTCCACAATACCGACAGAAAGAAATCCACTGGACGAGATATCACTTTTGAAACTTTTACCGTAACAAATCCATTTTAGGTAATCAAAATCAAATAATTCAAACAAGGATTAATCAACAAAATACGTTTCAAATAAAAGTAGTTGATACAAACATATGCCTCTTATGGTTACCAGTGTTCATATTTACGTCCTGCCAAGCATGATATCACCTGCAATCACGTGAATCGGGCACATGGTGGCTCAGTGGCTAGCACTGCTGCCTCTCAGCGCCAGGGACCCAGATTCAATTCCAGCTGCAGGTGACTGTCTGTGTGGAGTTCGCACATTCTTCCCGTGTCTGCGTGGGTTTCCTCCGGGTGCTCTGGTTTCCTCTCACAATCCAAAGATGTGCAGATTAGGTGAACTGGTCATGCTAAATTGCCCATAGTGTTCAGGGATGTGTAGATTAGGTGCATTAGTCAGGGGTAAATGTAGAGTAATAGGGTAGGGGAATGAGTCTGGGGGTTACTCTTCGGAGAGTTGGTGTGGACTTGTTGAACCTAATGGCCTTTCCACACTGTAGGGATTCTAAGTTCATCACACAGACTTTCCAACTGCGACTCTGCAATGTCGGATTCTTCACTTTGTACTCAATTATTTCAGCCCTTGACTCACACTCACCAGCAGTTACATTGCATCCAAAGTCCAGGACAGTTACCACAGACAACGTGCATGTCTATGAACTCTCTCTCACGTGTGTCATGACAGTCCTGATGGCACAGAATCCCCAGAGTCTCACTTCTGTGACCCTTTTAACCACAGTCTGCTGGGCTCTGGAAATACTGAAACAACAGCAATGGGTCTTCTCCAATCCACAATTTCTTGACTTTCTTGTCTTCAGCTCTCTGTTCTTTTCAATTGTATAACACACTGCTCTATTCTCAAGAGATCTGCTTCACCGGGAGGATCTGTTTCGAAATTGCCAAACAGTAAACTGTCACTTGCTGGTACAGAATTTGAACATGGCTGAAAAGAAAGATATATTACTGAAGTTTTTTTTATTTTGCACTCATTAAAACAAACAGTTGAATGTGAAATGTTAAACGATCGCAATTTACACTACAGGAGAATAACATGCCGACTGGTTGGCAAGTCGACTTTGATGACTTGAAGTATTGCCATGGAGATATACGTGAAAACTACAGTCTCCCCATGCTCTTAGTAACTCAAAAAAGTACAAGGTTTGAATATATTCCTTTAGTTACAAAGAATGGATCCCTGCTTAATGTGCTATATTATGAACTTGAACAATTATTTGGTACTCCATCTAACACCTTCAACACTGCTGATGGCAGTAGTGTGTACCATCTACAAGATACAAGATGCAAGATGCACTGTAGTAACTCACTAAAGCTCCTCGATAGCAATTTTCAAACCATGAACTCCACCACCCAGATAGATGAGACATCATAGACTTGGAGACACCATCAGCTATCAGATTTCAATAAAAACTTCGTAATTTGTCCTGAATGTTGTACAACAGCAGGGGTGATGCTACCCCTTCCCTGTCGCAGTCAGGGATAAACTTTCGACATACTGTCATAGATACACAGAGATGTATAAACATGGAAATGCACCGTTGGGTCCAACTCGTCCATGCCGACCTGATGTCCTAGATAAATCTAATTCTATTTGCCAGCAATTGGCCCATATCACTCTAAACCCTCCCTATTCATGTACCCATCCAGATGCCTTTTAAATGTTGCAATTGTACCAGCCTCCATCACTTCGTCTGGCAGCTCATTCCATACACGCATAACCCTCTGAATGAAAAATTTGCCCCTCAGGCACCTTTTAAATCATTCCCCTCTCACCTTAAACTTATGCCCTCTAGTTCTGGACTCCCCCACCCCAGGGAAAACACCTTGTGTATTTATCCTATCCGTGCCCCTCATGATTCTATAAACCTCTACAAGGTCACCCCTCAGCCTCTGACGCTCCAGGGAAAACAGCCCCAGGCTATTCAGCCTCTCCCTATCGCTCAAATCTTCCAACTCTGGCAACATCCTTGTAAATCTTTTTTGAACCCTTTCAAGTTTCACAACACCCTTTCTATAGCAGGGAGACCAGAATTGTTCACAGCATTGCAAAAGTGACCTCACCAATGTCCCCAGCTGCAACATAACCTCCCAACCCCTATACTCAATGCACTGACCAATAACGACAAACCTACCAAACGCCTTCTTCACTATCCAATCTATCTTTGACTTTACTTTCAAGGGACTATGGACCTGCACTCCAAGGTTTCTTTGTTCAGCAAAACTTCCCAGGACCTTACCATTAAGTGTATAAGTCCTGCTGTGATTTGCCTTTCCAAACTGCCGCACCTCACATTTATCTAAATTCCCGACTCAGGCAACTGTCTGTGTGGAGTTTGCACATTCTCCCCACGTCTGCATGGTTTCCTCCAGGTGCTCTGGTTTCCTCCGACAGTCCAAAAATGTGCAGGTTAGGTGAATTGGCGCAGGTTAGGTGAATTGGCCATGCTAAATTGCCCATAGTGTTAGGTGAAGGGGTAAATGTCAGGATGGGTCTGGGTGGGTTGCTTTTTGGAAGGTCAGGTGTGGATCTGTTGTGGGCAGCACAGTGGTTAGCACTGCTGCCTCACAGCACCAGAGACCCAGTTCAATTCCTGCCTCAGGCATCTGTCTGTGTGGAGTTTGCACGTTCTCCCTGTGTCTGCGTGGGTTTCCTCCGGGGACTCCGGTTTCCTCCCACAGTCCAAAAATGTGCAGGTTAGGTGAATTGACCATGCTAAATTGCCCGTAATGTTAGATATAGGGGAATGGGTCGGCGTAGACTTGCTGGGCCAAAGGGCCTTTTTCCACACTGTAAGTAATCTAATCTAATCCAATCTAAACTCCACCTGCCAGTACACGACCCATTGGCCCATTTGATCAAGATCCCATTGTACTCTAAGGTAACCGTCTTCGCTGTCCACTACACTTGCAATTTGGTGTCACCTGCAAACTTTTTGACCATATTTCTTATGTTCACAACCATATAATTTCGATGTGGCTGACCTGGTAAATTACTGTACTCTATCTTCAAACTGCTTGCACCAAAACCAGAAACTCTGAGAAGTTTAACAGAGTGTGAGTTTAACAATGGAAGTAGAAAAGCACAGGACCATCTCTAACGCTGCTCATAAACACCAAAGGGACACAGGGTGAGAGCAGCTCTACAAGACCTGTGATATCTCTTTGCTATTAGTTTCTCAACCTCCCCACATCCCAAACATTTGGCATATCTGTCCTGGGAATATTGTTTGATAATGTAGAATGAATGAGCTTTCAGTGCTTAAGGATACTAATTTTACCCTACACCGAGCCACTGAGGGATTGTTTTACATTGACACTGTACATGAATTAAAAGAAAATGTTGAATTTCCAGCAGTAGCACTATTAGCTTGATCAACAAAAATGTTCAATAAATATTTTTCCTAGTCTAATGACTAACAAAACAGATTCTTCCCCAGTTTACACTGATATGTTTCTCCATGGATTAGTAAGTCTGACCTTATTTTACACAGAACTTCATTTGGTCTCCTGCAACATTACAAAAGTCAAAACTTTTATAATTACTGTGACATTGCTCAATGCAGCAATTATGCACAGTAAATACCTGCAGACAGTCATGACATGAATAAAATACTTTCGATCACTGTTAGCTGAGGGATATATATATTGGCCAGGACATCAGGAGAATCCCTAATGATAGTATCTTGGAATCTTTAACACCCATTGGAGGTGGACTGAGCATTGCGTTCATTAGGCTACACCTCTCTGAGTCTCAAGTTCTCCCTCATTACTTCACTGAAGTGGTTGCTTAGATCAGGCCCTTGATTCTTATACAGAATGCAACCAACAGAGGTACACTGACTATAATCATAGACTGTTCATTAGCTTGCAACTTACTGGATCACAAGCCAATGTGACCCTCTGTTGGCCTGACATTACCTTCCTGCTTGCTAACCTCAAGCACAGGTCTCACCCTCTACACATCCTGCTTCCTACCCAATACAAATCTACCATTGTGCAACCATTTTCCCTCTCAGCCCTCATTACAGCTGTCATCAACTTGTGTGCATATGATTGAGGAGCAGAAATAGGCCATTCAGTCCCTGCTCTACCAATCTATAAGATCATGGCTAATCTGATTGCGTACCTACCTCCATTTTCTTGTGTGCAATCCATTACCTTCAAGTTCCTCATTGATCAAAAATCTGTCCAGCTCAACCTTTAATATGTTCAATGACCCAACCTCCTCCACTCTCTGGGGGACAGAATGTTAAAGACCAACTGACCCTTTGAGAGAAGAAAGTCCTCCCCATCTCTATCTAAATGGGGACTTTATTTTGGAACTGTACCCTTTGATTCTAAATTTCCCCACAAAAGAAAACATCCTCCCAGCATCTACTCTATCATGCACCTCAGAATCAGATACGTTTCAATAAAATCACTTTTCAATTTTCTAAACTCAAATAAGGTTCAAATCCATATGCCCTTAATGACTCCTAATCAGCTATCGGTTTTCAGGTAAAATGTTGTCATGTGTACCTGGATGTGAGAGACGTACAACAGCAATGGTACTGTTCTCCCTTCTCAATCCTAATCAGGGATAAACTCTCTAGATGACTGTTGATGTGGCTGACCTGGTAAACTGCTGTACTGCATAATTCAAACTCCTTGTACCAAAACTAGAAACTCTGCAATGGACAGATTTTTTGGGGTGTAACAGTGAAACTAGAAAAGCACAGGGCTAGCTCTTGCTGTTCACAAACACAAAAGGTACACAGGATGAGAGCAGCCCAACAACATAATTCTTGATATCCCTTTCTCTTTTTTGCTTTTAGTTTCTCATGCTCCTCACACCCCTAACATTTCTAATTTCCCCTATGGAATCTGTTATTTTACCCTTCCAAAGCCCATCCTAACCCAGATGGTTGTTCATCACCTTGTGTTCACTAACCTTTGCTGGATATCCCACTCTGCTAAAGTCTCAATTTTAAATCCTCATCTTCACTTTCAAATCTCTTTATGATTTCATCCTTCCCTATTTCTTTAACTTTCATCTTGATACAACCTTCCAGGATCCTATTGGATTCCTAAGGGGCTCAACAGCGTAAGTGGTGAGAGGTGGTTTCACCTCATGGGAGAGTCAAGGAGTTCCTAGTGGCAGAATAAAAGGTGCCAGTTTAAGACTGAGGTTAGAGAGAATTTCATCTCTCAGAGGGTAGGGAGTCTTTGGAACTCCTTGCGACAAAGATCTGAGGGGACAGAATCACTGTGCGTATGCAACACTGAGACAAATAGACTCTTAATCAATCAGGGAATCAAGGGTAATGGGGAAAAGGCAGGAAAGTAGACATGAGGAATGTTAGACCAGCCATGATCCTATTGAACGGCAGAGAAAGTTTCTGTTCCTACTTCTTATGGTCTTATATTCACTTTGCTCTTTCAATTCTGGCCCCTTGTGCATCCCATTTTAATTGTCCCACCTCAGTGGCTGTGCCTTCAGTTGCCTGAGTCCTAAACTCTGAAATTGTCTGCATAAACCTCCCCACCTATCTCTCTTCTTTTAAGATATTTCTTAAAGCCTACCTCTTCGACAAAGCTTTTGAACATTTGCCCAGACATCTATTTACTGTCAAATTTACATTTGGTAATTGCTTCTGTGTAGCTTCTTAGGGCCTTTTATTACATTCCAGGAACGACATAAATGTTATTGGCAGGGTAGTAGGCTTCCACTCAGCACTACCTGAAGGCCAACGTTCCATATACCTTCCCTACTAACTGCTGAACTTTTTTTTAGATTAGATTACTTGCAGTGTGGAACAGGCACTTCGGCCCAACAAGTCCACACTGACCCAACTAAGAGCAACCCGCCCAGACCCATTCCCCTACATTTACCCCTACACCTAACACTATGGGCAATTTAGCATGGCCAATTCACCTAACCTGCACATTTTTGGACTGTGGGAGAAAACCAGAGCACCCGGAGGAAACCCACACAGACACGGGGAGAATGTGCAAACTCCACACAGACAGTCGCCCAAGGATAGAATCGAACATGGGACCCTGGTGCGGTGAGGCAGCAGTGCTAACCACTGTGCCACCGTGCCAGTGAATGAATTTTTTGTGATTCATGCATGAGAAACCTCAAATTCCTCTGTGCTGCAGCTTTCTGCAATTTTTCTCCATTTAAGTGATATTCGGCTCCTGTATTAGAGTCATAGAATTATAGTGATGTATAGCACGGAAACAGATACTTTGGTCCAACCAGTCCATGCCGGCCAGATATACCAACCCAATCTAGTCCCACCAGCCAGCACCCAGCCCATATCCCTCCAAACCCTTCCTATTCATACACCCATCCAAACGCCTTTTAAATGTTGCAATTGTATCAGCCTCCACCACTTCCTCTGGCAGCTCATTCCATACATGTACCACCCTCTGCATGAAAAAGTTGCCCCTTAGGTCTCTTTTATATCTTTCCCCTCTCACCCTAAACCTCTAGTTCTGGACTCCCCGATCCCCGGGAGAAGACTTTGTCTATTTATCCTATCTATGCCCCTCATAATTTTGTAAACCTCTATAAGGTCACCCCTCAGTCTCCGACGCTCCAGGGAAAACAGCCCCAGCCTGTTCAGCCTCTCCCTGTAGCTCAAATCCTCCAACCCTGGCAACATTCTTGTAAATCTTTTCTGAACCCTTTCAAGTTTTACAACATCTTTCCGATAGGAAGGAGACCAGAATTGCACGTAATATTCTAACAGTGGCCTAACCAATGTCCTGTACATCCGCAACATGACCTCCCAACTCCTGTATTCAATACTTTGACCAATAAAAGAAAGCATACCAACCACCTTTTTCACTACCCTATCTACCTGCAACTCCACTTTCAAGGAGCTATGAAACTGCACTCTAAGGTCTCTTTGTTCAGCAACACTCTCTAGGACCTTACCATTAAGTGTATAAGTCCTGCTAAGGTTTGCTTTCCCAAAATGCAGCACCTCGCATTTTTCTAAATTAAACTCCATCTGCCACTTCTCGATGCTGTTGTAATCTAAGGTAACCTTCTTCGCTGTCCACCACATCACCAATTTTGGTGTCATCTGCAAACTTACTAACTAAACCTCTTATGCTCGCATCCAAATCATTTATATAAATGACAAAAAGTAGAGGGCCCAGCACTGATTCTTGTGGCACTCCACTGGTCACAGACCTCCAGTCTGAAAAACAACCCTCCACCACCACCCTCTGTCTTCTACCTTTGAGCCAGTTCTGTATCCAAATGGCGAGTTCTCCCTGTATTCTGTGAGATCTAACCTTGCTAGCCAGTCTCCCATGGGGAACCTTGTTGAACGCCTTACTAAAGTCCATATTGATCACAACTACCGATCTGCCCTCATCAATCCTCTTTGTTGCTTCTTCAAAAAACTCAATCAAGTTTGTGAGACATGATTTCCCACACACAAAGCCATGTTGACTATATTCTGCTAAATGTATAATCTCACATTTTCCCCACATTATACTCCACTTGGCAAGATTTTGCCTACTCAGTTGATCTATTTGTATCCATCTGTAGATACTTTGTGCCAATCTCACCACTTGCATTCCCACCTATTTGCATCATCTGAAAACTTTGTGAAAAGTACATTCACTTTCTTCACTCTCGTCATTAATATAGATTGCAAATAATTGTGGGATTCCACTTGTTACAGACCTTGAGTTGAGTGGTTTGCTAGAACCATTAAAGGCCAGATAAGGATGGTAGATGTCCTTCTCTAAAGGCCATTAGTGAACCAGATGGGTTTTTATGACACCCCATATTAGATTAACTTTTAATCCCAGATTTTCTAATTGAGGCTAAGTTTCGCCATCTGCCCTGGTGGGAATCGAACCCATATCCCCAGGAGATGACACTAGGATCCAGTGACATTACCATTGTACCACTCCCCCATGCAAGAGTGAAACCAGGAAGTTAACAGAAATGGTAACTCTCTTCCTCAAACAAGGCATCAACCAGAGCTTCTAACATAGGAACTGACAAATTCTTGTTAGAAAAAGGCATCAAAAACTGTGGATTGGGTGAGAAAGTAGAGTTGCTGTGAAAGTTCAGTTGAGAGGTTATGGAGTGTGTGAAGCAGGTCTGGGAAACCCGTATGACCAGCTCCTCCTGAAGAGACTTAGAGAAAGGGCAGACGGATGCAGGTAAGGAACCAAATTGGTCTTGATCTAATTGAATGATGGACATGTTGGATGGAGTGAATGGCCTCCACCTGTTCCGATATATAATCTGGAGAGATGGAATGGTCTACTCCCTAAACCATAATTGTTGGTGGGACAATTACTAGATGTTCGCTGGACAGACTGCCAGCTTGATTTCAATCCTGGCTTGCAGCACAAACCATGGGATCTCTTCTGATTTTCTGACTTTCATTCTCCTGAGTATTTGTATACCCAAGAACCCTGCTGTAGTGCTATGCCCACAAAGGATGGCAAATAACTTGCCAGAATAAATCTTCACCTCTGTCAATCATCTGCAAAAAAAATTCTGCGAAGAGAGCATGTTCTGACACATCAGCGAGTGACACTAGAGCACTTTCTCATGTCCTATTACCGATCCGTCAATGCTGTAATTCTCCTCTTATTGTGACAGACTGAGTAGCTCGACGAAGAAATGCCATCAGGGAATATCAAATGCTGCAGAGATATTCTCTCTGATAGAGGTCAAGACTCTGGTTGGGGAGGGGGAGGGTAGAATCACCGATGCAGGAACGCGACCTTGTTTTTTTTATATTTTTTTCATCCGATGGAATCATTTACGGGCCACTTTGCACATGTTCCCTCGGTTCCGAGCTGAGAGATACAATTACAGCCTAGATTGAGCTTTTGGGCAGGGATCCAATTTATGTTTCCATCTCAGAGACAAAAAAAAAGTCTTTCGAAGCCTGGGGCTGCTACTCGAGCTGAGAGAGCCTGACATTTTTACCACTATGATCCACCATGCCTGTCAGGTGGAATGAGTCTTTTGTCTTGGCATGCCACTCAAAAGCATTGCCTTTACAGCCTCTTAAGCAACACGAGGCTCATCAACCCAGGATATGGATGTCTCTAACCAGCTTTCGTCGAGGGCTGCTTCTGAAACATTGCCCTTTACAGGTCTTAGAGCGCAGTTGGTCCCATTCTGACAGCCAACAGTGAGAAATAAGAAGTATCGAGCACTTCACATCTTGGAACATGAAATTTTTACCTTTTATATTACTTTATTTCTTTCCATAGTCAAAGAACAGGGCAAGAAGCAGGGAAAAGGAATAGATGCTTCTTTGCGTTATCAGACTTTTGAATGGATTTCTTTAATGTTAATACTGATTTCTCTCTGCACTTTCTCGGCAGCTGTAACACTGTATCCTGCACTCTATTCTGTTATCCTGATGCACTTGTATAGTATGATCTACCTGTAAAGCACATAAGACAACACATTTCACTGTACCTCTGAACACATGACAGTAATGAATCAAATCAAAAATGTAAATTCTGACCTCTTCCAACAGTTATCGCTCTATTACACCTTTCATTATCACTATCCTCTCCGTTGACTGTTGTGTATAATACAAAAAAAATCACTCACTCAGTGAGGACTCCATGGATAAAAATCCATATTCCATTGTTCTGTGCCTAAATGGACCAGCTTCTCAACAAGTGTCAGTTATTGTTCATGATACACACCCCATGAACCCTGTTAAATTTTATTAGAACTGTATCATTTTATCTGTTTAAAAACAACGGATGATTGTAAAATTGGACCTTGATAAATTGAAGTTCGTTTAGTGTATAATCTTTCACTTCCAGCATTTGGCTCTAAATTCATGGATAGGATGGCTGCAAAGTTTCCATGGAAAATTAAATTGACCAGCCTCAGTCCAGCAACTTGTTAGTGCGTGCACAGTTCTTCAGAGAAGCCTCATGGATACAAGAGTCAGGTGGGAGATGAAGCACATTGCTGGAACAATGTAGAAGGAGTTCTCCTTTTTTAACTGTGCTCTGACCCCAGAGTGGAATTGTTTCCTTCCTTCCTTTTTGAAAAATTGGGAAAGAAAGGAAATGAAATGGGGCATTCTCCATTTGTGACCATGAAGCACATTCCTGGGGAAAGCTTTATGTAAAGTTTGTAAAATTAGGTTAAAGAAACAACTGCAAAACTACAATGAGGATGACAAGTACTGACATTAATAATTGGTTTTTCTCCCTAAATGCTCTTCTGCCAATCATGGGACATTTTTCTACATCATGAAGTATGAAATTGCTAACATGAACTGGATATTGAATCTAAGCTATCAATGATGGAGAATCACAGGAGAACACCCAATTAAATCATTCAGAAACAGAGGAGATAGGCTTTTTAAAAAACATCTCACTTTATTCTCCACTGAAGTCAACAGTAGCATCAGAATCAACGTTTTGGGCATAAGCCCTTCTTCAGGAATCATTTGGGCTTATGCCCGAAACGCCGATTCTCCTGGTCCTCGGATGCTGCCTGGCCTGCTGTGTTTTTCCAGCACCACACTTTTCAACTCTGGTCTCCAGCATCTGCAGTCCTCACTTTCTCCCAACAGTTGCATCAAACAAGTTGTAGAAACAACATCCCACTCAATTCCATAGATATCTCAACCCGAGAAAGTTAGTTTGAATCAATTCCAAGATGACTGGGGTCTGGAAGATAAATAGCACACCAGAACAGTAACTCTGATGGAATGCAGTACAACCATGTAAGTAATTAGACACAGAGTTCAAGCATTCAACGGCTTGGAGCCTGGCCAGTAAAGATAACTTCTAATAGAAACCAAAGCCATGGGAACAAGATGGTAACATGTTTGATCACAGACACTTCAACAGTTCTCAGCAACCAAAGGATAGGAGGGCAAGTCAGGATTCTTGCTTCTGTTATGGCTGGTTATTTCATAAGGGCAGATTTAGGCTCAGTTGCGAGATCCTTTTATTCCCCTTCCTCCTTGCAACAACACTCCTTTCTTTCCGGGTTTCAAAGTTAGAGGATATCAGGAGGAACATCTTTAAGCAGACAGTGATAAGAACATGCCATGTAGATACCTTTAAGGGAAATCCAGATATGTACATAAAGGAGTAAAGAACAAAAAACTATGTCAATAGGGTGACATAAAGTAGGGTGGGAAGAGGCTTATTTGGAACACTAATACCAGCAAGGACCTTATCGGTCAGTTAAGGTGAAAGATTCTGTGCATAATCCTTCGAAGTCAATACTGTGCCATCCCTCACTGGCACTGTGATAGCTGGCAACTATACAATCATAACCAGCAGCATTCCATACCTTTTGCAAAAGGTTGGCAGGCAAGCTGGGCTGGGAAAGCCATCCGTTGACAGTAATTGCAGACCTGTATCAGTTGACAAAGGACATAACAGGCTACTGGATTATGCTGGAGAGAGGAAAACAATTCTATCATTCATCATTCTCTCTATATGACAAGCAGCATTATAACAGCTGTATTTTGATAAGTGTGTGACTAGCGTACCACGAAATTTAAAACTTAAATCAGGGTTTGTGTATTATGGAAGTGAGTTGGAAATGTAATTGTGAAGTGGAATGATGTGCATTAATTTGATGGGAACAGTACATTCCACACAGACCCTTTTGAACCTACACAGACACACTGCTTCACCACACTAGGCAAAGGGCTGCGCAACAGTAGCAATTCTTCTCCGAGGCATTCCTGATCTCTGCACTGGGGAATCATTTGCTTTTGAAAACCATTAAAGAGATGATTCTGCACAGTTCCCTCCTGAACGTGCCACCAAAAGGATAGAGGCGTGAACAGAATTCAATTGATCTTTACACCTCACTCCAAATGTCAGATATTTACAATCCAGCTAACATTTAACTCTAGGCTATTTTAAAACAAATTAAATCCAAGAAAGGGGGCAGAATACTGAATCAAAGCACTCAAACAACAACTCCACCATGCCCCCTGCCACCCCCCCACCACAATTTTAATACACACAAGCAACCATAATGGTGGGGAACAAACACTAAACATGTTTCTTAGAATTGACAGAACAAAGTTACAATCTTCGAGTCCTACAACACTTAGAGATTCTAAGAATTCCTCTTATCCTAGCCTTTTGGGCATCCCTCATTTCTTTTGCTCCATCATTCCTTCAGCTGAGCTCCCTAAATTTGCCCCATCAGTCTCTTCCTCGCTCGAAATTCACCTCTTTGACCAGGTTTTTGACAATTACTCTGGAGATACTTCAGCATCAAATACTGCCTGATGGCCATCCTGTGAAACACCTTGGGACATTTAACACCATTAAGTGCACCAGAAATGCAAGCTGTTGCTTGCTTGCTGTTGTGGGCAATTAGCAAGGGGTACAGTTTAATTAGGGAGCAGTTACAACATAACAATTAATTGCAGTGCCCCTTGAAACCACTAGTCAAGAAAGTGTTTACTGCAGAAGCCTGCCAACATTTGCTCATAATGTCACCTGTTTAAGGCCCCAGAGACAGCTGCCTAGGTGAGAGACTGATAAAAGGTGTAGTGGCAGTTCAGAGAATGTTTACTAGGATGATCCCCAGTATGGAGAAATTGTCTCATGAGCAAAGATTAAACAGGTTTGGACTCTACGCACTGGAATTTAGAAGATTGACGGGTGATGCCATTTTGATAGATGCAATGTTTAAATCCTTATGGGAGAGTCTAGGACCTGTCATTATCTTAAAATTGGATGCCAACTTAATACTGAGATGGGGAGGAATTTCTTCCCTCAGAAATTCAGTGACTTTGGAACTCCTTGCCACAGAGAGCTATACAGGCAGAGTTCTTGTTTATATTTAAGGCTGAAATTGATTGATCAATAGGGAGTCAAGGGTTATAGGCGAAAGGCAGAAAATTAGATGTAATAAAATGTCAGATCAGCAATGATCCTATTGAATGGTGGAGCAGGCTCGAGGAGCCTAATGCTATTCCTACTCCTAGTAGTCTTATGACTCTTAGGACATTGATCTGAGAATACACTGGCCGCTCAATGAATCAGGGAATTGTTCCAGCACAGAAGGAGGCCATTCAGTTCACCATGTCTGTGCTGGCTCTCCAACGATTATTTCACATAATGCCATTTTCCAGTTAGCCCTCATAACCAAATAACCATCTAATTCCCTTGGAATGCTTTGATTGAACTTGTTTCCACCACATTGTTAGGAGCGTGTTCCTGACCTTAACCACCTAACGTGTGAAAAAGATTTTCATCAGATCACTTTTGCTGCTTTTACAATTTACTTTGATCTCTGCCATCTTGTCCTCAATTCTTTCACAGGTTGACACACTTTCTAATTACTCTCTACAAACCTTTTACAAATTTTAAATACTTCAATCAGATCACCTCTCAGCCTTTCCTTCTCTAAGGAATACAGTCCAAATTTCTCCAATTTATCTTCATAACTGAAATTCCTCACCCCGGAACCATTCTCATAAACCTTTTACACTCTCTTCAATGTCTTCTTATCCAAGGTTCCACATAGTAGACTGTTTAGCAAGATTAATTACATGGAATCCAGGGGAATTTAGCCATTTGGATATAAAGTCGGCTTGAAGGTAGGTAATGGTGGAGGGTTGTCGTGGTTGTGGGTATGTTCTCCGAGCTGGGAAGTTGATTTGCAGACGTTTCATCCCCTGGCATCTTCAGTGCTTTGGAGCCTCCTGTGGGGTGCTGCTGTACTGTGTCTTTTGGATTTTGTTTGGTTCCGTTTCTCCTGCTTGTCCTGGTTCTGGTTGTTTTCATTGTCGTGGCCGGTATATTTGGTCTAGATCAACATGCTTGCTGATGGATTTCGTGGCTGAATGCCATGCTTTAGATATTCTCTGGCTGTTCTATATTTAGTTTGTCCTATGATTGTTGTGTTGTCCCACTAGAATTTGTGATCCTTGTCGTCAGTGTGTATGGCTACTAGAGACAGCTGGTCGTGGCGATCAGTGGCTAGTTGGTGTTTGTGGATGTGGATTGTTAGTTGTCTGCCTGTTTGTCCAGTTTGGTGTTACATGCAGTCTTTGCATGGACTCTTGTAAATAGTGTTAGTTTTGCGCATGATGGGTATTGTGTCTTCTGTCCTGGTGAGTTGTCTGAGCGTGGCTATCGGTTTATGGGCTGTCATGAACCTAAGTGGTTAGAGAAGTCTGGCCGTCAGCCCGAAGACATTTTTTATGTTAGGTAGCGTGGCTAGTGAGTTAGGTCGCGGCATGTCCTTGTCATGTTTGTCTGTTAGGCATCTGTGGATGAAGTTGCTGGGATATCCATTCTTGGCGAATACTCTGTAGAGGTGTTCTTCGTTTTTCCTTCGTAGGCCGTGGGTGCTGCAGTGTCTTGTAGCCCTTTTGAACAGGGTCCTAATGCAGCTTATCTTGTGAGAGTTTGGGTGGTTGTCTTTGTAATTCAGGACCTGAAATTAAGAAGGGAATGTAGGGGGAGTGGATCCCGTACACCTTTTCTGTGGTGCATTCAATTTTCTGTGTTCTTTGTACCATCATATCCAAGAAGGGGAGTTGATTGTTGGTGTCCTCTTTCCTCGTAAATATTATCCTTATGTGTATGGTGTTGATAATCCGGTGTGTGTTTTTGATTTCTGTTCTCTTAATGATAACACAGGTGTCATCTGTGTATCTGATCCACAGTTTGGGTTGGATTTGTGGTAGGGCTGTTTGTTCCAATCTTTGCATCACTGCATCTGCTATGAGCCCAGAGATGGGTGAGCCCATAGGTATTTCATTGATCTGTTCATATATTTGGTTGTTGAATGTGAAGTATGTTGACAAGTGCAGGTCTAGTAGTTTGAGTATGCAGTCCTTGTTCACAGGTTCCCCATCATGTTATCTGTTATGCTCTTGTCTCTCTGGCTAGTTTTGTTAATTGAAGTGAACAATGCCGTTACATCAAATGAGACCACTGCTTCAACCTTGTCTATGTTTATGTTCATTAAAGTTGTCTAGGAATTCCTGTGATGAATGTGTGGAGTGTTTGAATCTACTAATTAGTTTTTGTTGGAGTTTTTCTTGCCAGTTTATGCGATGGCATTCACGGGTGTGCCACAATGTATCTGAGTGGTGTGTATCGTTTGTGTACTTTGGGGTGATTCATAAAATGTTGGGGTGTTGTTGCTTTCTGGTTTCATCCATCAATATACCAGCCACTACAACGAACAACTGGAAGCAGCAGAAACAGAACCAAATGGTTTTCAGATGCTTCGCGGGAGGCTCCGGAGCGCTGAGGATGACACCTAGACAGGGAGCAAAACGTCTGGGAATCAACGTCCCAGCTCGGCAAACATGCCCACGACCCACGACAGCTGACACCCAAGCTACAAATCTTCGCACAAACCTTGAAAACCTATGGTGGGGGTTGTTTTTCAGACTGGAGGCCTGTGACCAGCAGTGTGCCACAAGGTTCAGTGCTGGGTCCATTCCTTTTTGTCATATATATATAAATGGTTTGGATGTGAATGTAGGAGGAATGGTTAGTAAGTTTGCTGATGACATTAAAATTGATAGTGTAGTGGACAGTGAAGAGGGTTACTTCAGAGTACAACAGGACCTTGATCCAATGGGTCGAGGAGTGGCAGATTGAGTTTAATTTAGATAAATGTGAGGTGTTGCATTTTGGTAAGGCAAATCAGGGCAGGACATATACATTTAGTGGTAAGGTCCTGAGGAGTGTTGCTGAACAAAGAAGCCTTGGAATGCAGGTTTATAGTTCCTTGAAGGTGGGGTCACAGGTAGATGGTTAGTGAAGGTGTTTGGTACATTTACCTCTGTTGCTCAGTGCATTGACTATAGAAGTTGGGAGGTCCTATTGTGGCTGTATAGGACATCGGTTGGGACACTTTTTGAATACTGCATTCAGTTCGGATCTCCCTGCTATAGGAAAGATGTTGTTAAGCTTGAAAGGATGCAGCAAAGCTTTATAAGGATGTTATGGGGTTTGAGCTATAGGGAGAGGCTGAATGTGCTGGGGCTGTTTTCACTGGAGCATTGGAGGTTGAAAGGGACCTTCTGCAGATTTGTATAATCATGAGGGACATGGGCAGGGTGAATAGCCAAGGTCTTTTTCCCAAGTCTAAAATTAGAGGTCATAGGTTAAGGTGAGAAGGGAAAGATTTAAAAGGGACCCAAAGGACAACCTTTTCAAGTAGAGGGTGGCATATGTATGGAATGAGCTGCTTGTGAAAATAGTGGAGGCTGGTACAATTACAGCATTAAAAGGCAACTGGATGGGCACATTAATAGAATATAAAACAGTATAGCATGGGCCAAATGCTGGCAAATGGGACAGGATGAAGTTAGGATATCTGGTTGGCATGGACTGAAGGGTCTATTTCCGTGCTGTACATCTCTATGACTCTAAACTTGGTGAATGTGAAAGTATCTGGGAAGAGAAACAGTGTGAACCTTTTGAGTCTAGTAAGAGGGTGGTATGTGTATGGAATGAGCTGCCAGAGGAAGTGGTGGAGGCTGGTACAATTGCAACATTTAAGAAGCATTTGGATGGGTATATGAATAGAAAGGGTTTGGAGGGAAGTGGGCCGGGTGCTGGCAGGTGGGACTAGATTGGGTTGGGATATCTGGTCGGCGTGGACGGGTTGGACCGAAGGGTCTGTTTCCACGCTGTACATCTCTATGACTCTATCCCTCCTAAAATAAGTGCCCAGAACTGGAAACAGCTGAGACCAAACTATTGTTTTATAAGTTTGCTCTTATACACACATCCATATTAATAAAGGCTAGGAAAGTGTATGCTTTATTACCAGCTCTCTCCCCCTGTCCAGCACTTTTAATGACGTATGAAATATGCATCCAGGTCCCTCTGCTGCTGCACCCTCTTTGTGCCCTTTGTTTTACACTGTTATTCCAAGTTCTTCCTACCAAAATGTTTCACTTCACAATCCTCTGCATTGAACTTTAGGTGGCCAACCATCTGCTCATTCCAACTTGTTTGTGTTATTTTGAATTTCTACACTATCCTGCTCACATATCACAAAGCTTCCACGTTTTGTACCATCTGCAAATTTTGAGACTGTGCCCTGTATACCAAGTATGAAATTCAGAAAAGCAATGCATCTTATATATTGCATCAGCATAGGGAGTTCAGCCATTCAAAAGGAAAAGGCAATGCTGGTCTTTCCACATTCTAGGAATTCAATGAACAATATCTTGCATCTGGTAGACAGAGATTACACTTGGAGTCATTTGAATTCCACAACTCGGTACTCAAACTCTTTAGATCCTTCATTTGATTCTTGGACTTTTCTGACAGCCGACCTTTGTCAGACACTAAATTTATTGTTTCTACATCTTTTTAAATGTTTGTTCTCAGCCTTGTCCTTAATTCAAATGCTCCTGCTCAGTCCATTCATGGCCTCCTCTCCTCTATCTGTGTAGCTGCTTCCACGTTTTTGAATTCCCTCTTTCAATTCAAAGGTCTATTTTGTCCTCCATAAAGTCCAAGTCTGTTCAAGACTTCAAACCAAATAAAATTTCTGATCTGAGAAATTTTATACCTCTAGCAAATCAGTAGATAGGACATTTGTTCATCTGGGCCTCTCACCTCTAAAACCAGAAGCACTCATTGCAATTGTTCTGCTCTATTTTTTGATATTTCTATGCTCGGTGCTCCTTTAAATGTCCTAATTCTTTGCTTTTCCATTTGTCACCCATCTCTTTCTGCATTTTCACTGCTTCAAAAGGGTGGAAGTGGCAAACACAGAAAAAGGGAGTGAAGAAAACAAAGATAAATGAGAATAGCTTTGAGACATGAGAAAATGGAAAGGAAAAAGTTACCAGTTTATAATGTTATTAACTAGAGTCATACAGCATGGAAATAGACCCTTCGGTCCAATTCATCTGCACAGACATCCCAATCTGACTTAGTCCCATTTGCCAGCATTTGGCCCATATCTCTCTAAACCCATCCTATTCATATATCCATTCAGATGCCTATTAATTGCTGCAATTATACCAGCTTCCACCACATCCTCTGGCCACTCATTCCATAAATGCGTCACCCTCTGTTTGAAAGTGTTGCCCCTTAGGACCTTTTTAAATATCTTTCCCCTCTCATCTTAAACCTATGTCCTCTAGTTTTGGGCTCCCCCACCCTAGGAAAAAGACCTTGGCTATTCCCAAAGTGGCTCACAACCAATGATGCATCATTGCAAACGTGCTTTGGCAATTCAGCTTTTACTTATTCCATCATATTCATTTTTTTAATTTCAAGGTAACATCTCCTGGTCTCTGCACCTGGCATTTATACACGGAGAATACTGAACAGATGAAGAGGGTTAGCGGTCCATGTGACACATAGAACTGAAAGGCTATTGGTGTTGTAGTGGCAGTGTTCCTACCTCTGGAATGGAAGACCCAGCTTCAAATTCCAACTGCTCCAGAGGTGTGTAATAATATCTCTGGTCAGATTAATTAGAAAATGTCAGACGGTACTGACTTCTGGATGGTGACTGGTCTAGCGCACCTCACTGTCACCATGGCATGCAAACTCTTGTAACTTGCTTCATCTTCTTGGAGCAAAAAGCAACAAACAGCATTCTGGAAGGGTTTACTTCTGCTCTTTGCTGAACAGCATTGCCTGGTACTGGTGAAAGGGGTAGCGGAAAAAAAGAGTTCCCAAACAAGTATGAAGACAGGCAAAGTATTTAAAATAAAAATCAAGGTTTAAAAAAAAATATTTTTATCAAAATAAATATTTTACTATCAAGTGTGAACAATGCCCATGGCTGTTCAGAGTGTTGATGGGAAAAGATGGATAAAACATGGAGTATAGAACTAAACTTATGTTGCATAATTTACCGAGCAATAAAAGAATGTCAAAACATTGAAAATTTGGTTCTGAGTGGATGTATGAATCTATTTTATTTATATTGTTTGCTTCTCCATGTCCCTTCCACTTCCTGTTCCAAGGCTGCTGACCTTGCTTCACCCAAGCATGAGACTAGAGAGCCAAGTGCCAGTGGGACGTCACACTGCAAGATGACACGCAGCTGAGCTCAGCTCAACCCTATCCTTATCTAACACACAAATGTGCAAGCTGGGTCACAGGATCACAATCAGAAGTGGGAAGCACGGCTGAATTTTCCATTCTCATATTTCAGAGGCACCCAGGCCAATGCACTACAGTCAGCAGGCCAGAGATTAAAGTTGGTGCTATAACTCAGTACCACACCAGCTTTTGCAATTATACACCAAGAACTAGAAATTCATCCTAAATGGTGGCACAAAATGAGTGGCATTGGTAGTAGTCCTTTTATACACAGTGGCTGACATTCAGTTTCTTTGCAGTCAATGGAATTAAATATCAAACTCAGGACAATGAGCAGCCGGTCTGATACTACTAATTTTGTGTAACCATCCAAGTCAAATTTGCAGCCCCAAGCCTGTCATTCATAGGATTGGATTTTCCCCTTGCAAGAAAGGGCAGGAAGGTAAAAGGAAGAGCAAATAAGTGAGTGAGAGGACACTGGGTAGATCACCTCCTCGATGGTGGGAAGTAGGGAGTTAAGTTAGAGGTGGGAAGACACATGGTCAATCTTCCTGATCCTACCTCCAAGTGAGGCCTTCAAGTGGTTAATTAACTGCCTATTTAAAGGCTTTATCCTACCTTGGCTATGATTACTGCAGCTCCTGGTGGGACAAGGAAGAATCACCCGACATAAGTATTAAACCAGCAGGCAGTCTGTATGGAGAGGGACTGTAGAATATAGGTGTCTCTCAATTTGAACTAATTTGTTGCCTCAGAGCTACATTCTCTGCCCCCACCTCCCCAAACCCCACACCCAAACTGCATTTACCTCTCTGACCATCCTCCACCTGAGGTCTGGATGGTTTTCTCTCTGCAGCAACTATAACTTCTGCTGAGTTCTAGGAACGCAACATCTGGTTGACCAGCAGCTCTGCTCAGGTGGGACTTCCTAGACCGTATTTGTTATTTTGGTTGAAAGCCTGCTGGCATCGAATCAGTGGGCTGATTATTGTGTGATTCAATGGGCTTCCTATATAATGTGGGCCACAAACTATACCACTGTTGGACTTAGTCCACAAACATTTATAGATATTAATGATTTTAGTTTCGGTAAATAGGGCATAATTTCAAACAGTATTGCTCCTAACATCACTGCACACATTCCTCTGGTCTGAAGGACCACAATCTTTGGCTCTGTGATTCTCAGCCGCCTTCTCTTTAATCTCAAGGGTTCAAAAATTCAGACAAGTCCATCAAGTGGCACTTGACCAAGCCTTTTGAAAATTTATGAACAAACTCTCAGCTGCAACTTTCCATTAGTTCAGAACTTCACCAACTGTCAGACTTAGTTTTCCTTTCAACAAACCTGCTGTGGCTATCATTTATGAATATAAAATAAAAAAGGTTCAAGGAGAGCTGCCTTGGTCAGCTCTCTTACACGTTCACACAGCCAGCTTGGGAGCAGCACACAACAGCACTGAGTTCTGGCAGCAGGTTGCCCAGTTGCCCTCAGTAAGGCTACAGTGTAGAGTACAAGGACACCTAGAAGAGGAAAAGAAATTACATTTTAAAAATAAAAGAAAAAAGAATATTTTATTAGAATTATGATCAGTAAATTTCCAAGCCAACTATTGCAACTTTAAAAAAGTTTCAATACTGCAGATGTTAGAAATCAAAAAACAAAAATAGATATACAGAAACACGAACAGATGCTTAGTTTTCTGTACAAAATGTTGATATATTCAGCAAGTCTGTTTCCTTTTGAGTAGGAAAGATTTCAGATTTATGTTAAATTGAAGAAGGAAGCCTTATATTAACACAACATTGTGTCTCTCTCTGAAATGTTTCAAAACTTCACATAAGAACACAAGATATAGGACGGAATAGGATATCCCAACCCAATCTAGTCCCACCTGCCAGCATCCGGCCCATATCCCTCCAAACCCTTTCTATTCATATACCCATCCAAATGCCTCTTAAATGTTGCAATTGTACCAGCCTCCACCACTTCCTCTGGCAGTTCATTCCATACACATACCACCCTTTGTGTGAAAAAGTTGCCTGTTAGGTCTCTTTTATATCTTTCCCTCTCATCCTAAACCTATGCCCTTTAGTTCTGGACTTCCCGATCCCAGGGAAAAAACTTTGTCTATTTATCCTATCCATGCCCCTCATAATTTTGTAAACCTCTAGAAGGTCACTCATCAGCCTCCGATGCTCCAGGGAAAACAGCCCCAGCCTGTTCAGTCTCTACCTATAGCTCAAATCCTCCAACCCTGGCAACATCCTTGCAAATCTTTTCTGAACCCTTTCAAGTTTCACAACATCTTTCCAATAGGAAGGAGACCAGAATAGCTCCGCAATATTTCAACAGTGGCTTGACCAATGTCCTGTACAGCCACAACATGACCTCCCAAGTCCTGTACTCAATACTCTGACCAATAAAAGAAACCATACTAAACGCCGCCTTCACTATCCTGTCTACCTGCAACTCCACTTTCAAGGAGCTATGAACCTGCACACCAAGGTCTCTTTGTTCATCAACACTCCCTAGGACCTTACCATTAAGTGTATAAGTCCTGCTAAGATTTGCTTTCCCAAAATGCAGCTCCTCACATTTATCTGAATTAAACTCCACCTGCCACTTTTCAGCCCATTGGCCCATCTGGTCAAGATCCTGTTGTAATCTGAGGTAACCCTCTTCGCTGTCCAGTACACCTCCAATTTTGGTGTCATCTGCAAACTTACTAACCGTACCTCTAACGCTCACATCTAAATCATTTATATAAATGACAAAAGGAGGGGACCCAGCACTGAATCTTGTGGAACTCCACTGGTCACAGGCCTCCAGTCTGAGAAACAACCCTCCACCACCACTCTCTGTCTTTTACCTTTGAGCCAGTTCTGTATCCAAATGACTAGTTCTCCCTGTATTCCATGAGATCTAATCTTGCTAATCAGTCTCCCATGGGGAACCTTGTCGAAAGCCTTACTGAAGTTCTCTTTGTTACTTCTTCAAAAAACTCAATCAAGTTTGTGAGACATTATTTCCCAAGCACAAAGCCATGTTGACTATCCCGAATCAGTCCATGCCTTTCCAAATACATGTATATCCTGTCCCTCAGGATTCCCTCCAACAACTTGCCCACCACCTATGTCAGGCTCACTGGCTTGCCCTTACCACCCTTCTTAAAGAGTGGCACCACGTTAGCCAACCTTCAGTCTTACGGCATTTCACCTGTGACTATCAATGATATAAATATCTCAGCAAGAGGCCCAGCAATCACTTCTCTAGTTTCTCACAGAGTCCTAGGGTACACCTGATCAGGTCCTGGGGATTTATCCACCTCTATGCGTTTCAAGACATCCAGCACTTCCTCCTCTGTAATCTGGACAATTTGCAAGATGTCACCATCTATTTCCCTACAGTCTATATCTTCCATATCCTTTTCCACAGTAAATACTGATGCAAAATACTTGTTTGCTACCTCCACCATCTTCTGCGGCTCCACACAAAGGCCGTCTTGCTGATCTTTGAGGGGCCCTATTCTCTCCCTCGTTATCCTTTTGTTTTTAACGTATTTGTAAAAACTCTTTGGAATCTCCTTAATTCTATTTGCCAAAGCTATCTCATTTCCCCTTTTTGCCCTCCTGATTTCCCTCTTAAGTATACTCCTACTGCCTTTATAGTCTTCTAAGGATTCACTTGATCTATCCTGTCTATACCTTACATATGTTTCCTTCTTTTTCTTAACCAAACCCTCAATTTCTTTAAGGAGAAAGTGAGGTCTGCAGATGCTGGAGATCAGAGCTGAAAATGTGTTGCTGTAAAAGCGCAGCAGGTCAGGCAGCATCCAGGGAACAGGAGAATCGACGTTTCGGGCATAAGCCCTTCTTCAGGAATGAGGAAAGTTAGTCCAGCAGGCTAAGATAAAAGGTAGGGAGGAGGGACTTGGGGGAGGGGCGTCGGAAATGAGGCAGGTGCCGAGGAAGGAGATATGGGACACCCGGACCAACCAACCCAACCACCCTGTGGCTCAACACTTCAACTCCCCCTCCCACTCCACCAAGGATATGCAGATCTTTGGACTCCTCCATCGCCAGACCATAGCAACACGACGGTTGGAGGAAGAGCGCCTCATCTTCCGCCGAGGAACCCTCCAACCACAAGGGATGAACTCGGATTTCACCGGTTTCCTCATTCACCCTCACCTTGACCTCTTTCCACCTATCGCATTTCCGACGCCCCTCCCCTAAGTCCCTCCTCCCTACCTTTTATCTTAGCCTGCTGGACAAACTTTCCTCATTCCTGAAGAAGGGCTTATGCCCGAAACGTCGATTCTCCTGTTCCCTGGATGCTGCCTGACCTGCTGCGCTTTTCCAGCAACACATTTTCAGCTCTGATCTCCAGCATCTGCAGACCTCACTTTCTCCCCAGTACACTGATACCCAAAGTAGTAAGTGACAAGGCCCCTTCATAAAATGAAAGTTCTAATATAAAGAAACACTAATTCAAGCATGTTGGTTATTTTCTAAATAGAAAAATTTGGAAATAGGGAAGTTATTTTAGGTTTGCATAAAACCTTGGTTAGATCAGATGTTTAATACTGTAGACAGTTCCGGTCCCCATAATATAGGAAGGATACAGATTGTGCAAAAAATAATTTACAAGAGTGATACCATAATGGAAGGAATATACCTACTATAAAAGGAGGCATGTTACCCATCATAAAAGACTAAACAGGATCTTTTTTTTCCCTCGAGAAGGCTGAAGAATGACTGGATAGCAATTGTTAAAATTATGAAAAGATTTAATGAGTTTGATTGGGTCAACAAAGAGCAGTTGATTCTATTTGTCTGGAAAACCAAAACTAGGAGGATCATAAATACAAGATAGTCACTAATAAATCTTCCTGTGAAGCATAAACTCAACAGCAGAGACCAGTCAGGCCAATTATTGCTTCTGCCCGTGCTTAATTTCAATTTATATATGCCAAAGTATATCGTGATGTTGTGCAAATACTGTGAGAGTCACATTTAATTTTTGTTGTGGTTCTGTTCGCCGATCTGGGAATTTGTGTTGCAGACTTTTCGTCCCCTGTCTAGGTGACATCCTCAGTGCTTGGGAGCCTCCTGTGAAGTGTTTCTGTGATGTTTCCTCTGGCATTTATAGTGGTTTGTCTCTGCCACTTCCAGTTGTCAGTTCCAGCTGTCCGCTGCAGTGGCCAGTATATTGGGTCCAGGTCGATGTGTTTGCTGATAGAATCTGTGGATGAGTGCCATGCCTCTAGGAATTCCCTGGCTGTTCTCTGTTTGGCTTGTCCTATAACAGTCGTGTTGTCCCAGTCCAACTCATGTTGCTTGTCATCCGCGTGTGGTCGACCAGCTATCCTTAGTAGCCACACACGCGGATAACAAGCAACATGAGTTTGACTGGGACAACACTACTATTATAGCACAAGCCAAACAGAGAACAGCCAGGGAATTCCTAGAGGCATGGCACTCATCCACAGATTCTATCAGCAAACACATCGACCTGGACCCAATATACTGGCCACTGCAGCGGACAGCTGGAACTGACAACCGGAAGCGGCAGAGACAAACCACTATAAATGCCGGAGGAAACATCACAGAAGCGCTTCACAGAAGGCTCCCAAGCACTGAGGATGTCACCTAGACAGGGGACGAAACGTCTGCAACACAAATTCCCAGCTCGGTGAACAGAACCACAACAATGAGCACCCAAGCTACAAATCTTCTCACAAACTTTGAACTTTATTTTTATAGCTATGTTAAGGAACTGCACTCTGCAGTACTGCTGGGCTCAGGTGTTCATTCAGAGATAACGTGTAGAACCCATTTCACTCATTTACTTCCATTAGCTGTGGTGATCGAACATCTGTTATCTGACTGGTTACATTTATGGGGTGCAGCAAACATGGATGAACAGAGCGCCTGTACGTGGCTGCGCTCCAGTACTGAGGGAGCAAGTGCACTCCCATTGACCTTCCAGACCACAGAGTTGCTTTCCCATAAGAGAGACATGACAAGTGGTGGTTTAACTTGAGGATCACCATACCTCAGGTAATGGATAAGTTGAAAAGAGTCATTCATGGTAACATCAGCCAGTGCAGGAATTGAAACCAAGCTGTTGGTCTCACTGTATCACAAGCCAGCTGTCAGGCCAACTGAGTTAGCCAACCTCCTTAATACTGTGAGAGAGTATCTATTTGCACAGCAGATACCTTTTCAACCCTAGGGAATCTCACTGTGTAACATGCAAATTGCATTTAGGTCGGGGGGAATACAAAGCATCAGTGGAATGTAGACATTGCAACCAAAGGTAACTTCTTCAATATAAAATCAATGATCTGCAGTAAGAGCACCCTTTCAAAATAGCAGCAGCTAACTTCTCCCCTAGGTTATTAAAACTAAAGGGGCACTAACAGTTTTGCCGAAAAGAGCATAAGTTTTGTATGGAAACAATTCTACTAAACAAAGAAAAAAAGTCAGGGACAAGGTTTTACTTGTGATGTCACAAACAGGACCATGCGCTAGGGCAGAGTGCGTGTTTTCCTTGGGGGCTGGGGAGTGGGGACAGACTGCTGCATACGTTGCATTTAAAACAAAAAGCAGAATTAACTTTAATATAATTTTAATAACATATCACCCATGAGGATTTTAAGTGCTTACGGTTGGCAATTTACTTTTAAAATATAAAAGGCTACTGGGGTATTGCAATCCGTTTAATTCAGCAATGCCAACTGCGCATTATAGCACAGCAGTGTACATGTACTCTGAGAAGAGCTCCCAAGTTAAACCAGCTATCTGAATGAAGTATGCTGTCACTATATTCTTTGCCAGCATGGGTTAGTATTCAGGGGCGATTCTTCTGACTGGCAAACCCTGTCCAGCATGATGGGTTAGGTATCTCCTCTGCCTGCAGGTTGCAAGGTCCTGCGGGAAGACTTTAAGCAGTCCTAATCCATTCCCAATGGGTTCAGCTCAACAATTCAAAATGAGTCATATGTACATATATATGTGTATATGGAAAGTTTTGTTACACATACATGTCTCCAAGATAAGAGCAGGAAGATGTGACTGATTAGATAGTTCTTTCAAGAAGCTGGTTTATGTAAGATGGGAAAAATGGCCTCTTTCTGGGCTGTGTAATTGTTGGATAGATCTCATTGTGCAACTTGACAATCACACACTGCTTGTTTGTTGGCAAGAGGATTGGAAGAAGCACCACTTGGTTTAAAAAACAACAAACTTTTACTCATATAGAGCATCTCATGTATCCAAGATCTTTAGCTGTGAGGAGAGGTTGGACAACTTGGGTTGTTTTTGTTCGTGTTGGAGGTTGAGGTTGAGGGGCAACCTGATAGAAGCATATAAAATTATAACAGGCATGGGTAGAGTGGATAGACGGGGTCTCTTTTATAAGGATGGAAATGTCAAACACTAGGGGCATAGTTTTAAGATAAAAGGGGGAAATGTAAAAGATTTGCAAGCCAAGTTTCTTTCAACATCAAAGTTAGTGCGTGCCTGGAACATGTTGCTAAGGAGTTGGTAGAAGCAGATACGTTAGCAGTTTAAGAATCACATGAACAAGCAGAGAATAGAAGGATATGGACCATGTGTAGGCAAGGATTAGTTTAGAATAGCACCATGATTGGCACAGACATGGTGGGCTGAAGGGTCTGTTCCTGTCCTGTTCAATGTGCTATCTCAAAATTATTTTTGTAATGCTAATTTGTAGGCAAATGTAATGATTTCATAAAAGGATTAAATTCATCAAAAAATTGAATCAAAAGTCTATTCTCTATAGCAGAACAGAGGAAAATAGGTAGAAAAGTGGCATTGGTATCCACTGCCTGGCTGAAATATTGTCAAGTCTCAAGATGCTAGAGTTGAATGCCAGGACAGGCATAAAACAACTAGGTTCAGATCCCTTCCAGTAAAATTGAGATGTGGCAGACAAGGAACAATTATTATGACGTGAAACTGTGAGCATAGAGAGTGTCTGTACCTGGAATGTGGTGAAAGGGCCAGTCCCCACTGAAGGCATTTCAGTGAGGGAATGGTGTCTGCAAAACTGGACCTCAGAGAGCTGGGCACAGAACAATCTGAAAGAGAGGAATACATTGAGATAAAGTGCATGATAAATAGGATAATGCTAAAACCAGATTGACAGAATGAAAAACCTCCAATAGCTTACAGAGTCCCAACCCACATAGAACCAAAATCCAAGCCTTTTCTGAGAAAACTGAGTTGTTCAAATACCAAACTCCAGCAACTACATCCATGACATCAGAAATTCATAATCTTCACAAACTGAATTCTCAAAGGCCAGAGCCTGGTTGCCTCATGCAGATTAGGATTCCACCTGAAATACTAAAAAAATCATGCTCTTGCACCAAGTGAATTTCAACTCTGATAAGCACGACAGGTACCAGCAGTGCACAGCTTGTCCACTACAGCGTACCCATTATATAGTATCTCAAATTTAATGTATCTTTTAAAGAAAGCAGCGAACTAAATCGTTTTACAGATAGATTCCTAGTGATGCATGAAGTAAAGCTTTAAATAGCATACAGTAAGAAGCACAAAGCTGTTCCTGCCATTAGGATTTCAGTAAAGTGTTTTAGCACTTGTGAACTTTTTAATACTGTGCCCAATTGAACTGTGAAAAACACGACTAGTTCAATTATAGATTTTGGTCATTTCAAACTTGGGTTAGACACGCAGAGTGCCTTGAGCTGTGTAATTTACACTGAACATTTGCGGAAAGCAACGGCAGTGTGCAGACCTCTCTCACTGGTACTTGGAGCAGATTGAAATAAGAACTGGCATCCAAGAAGCGCAGTACCTTTAAGTGCACTGACCTTTTACATAATAGTGATAGTTGAGTCTGCCCAGGCTCACATGCTATCCCTTTCTGTGTCTGTTCACAGGCTGCCATTTGTGTGGTGGACAGAACTGGAAAACAAAGCCACTCTTTTACTTACTCTCCAGCAAAATGCAGCAAGGGACTGTTACTTAAATGAGGAAAAGCTAAGCATATAAAGAGACAGGATTCAGAAATGACAGTTTTATTTCAAAAGCATCAAACCTCCTCCCCCCCTCCCAACAACTTTTGTTTTGCAGAAATACCTGGCTTCAAATACCACATGCATGTCAGATCAGCCATGATCTTATTGAATGATGGAGTTGGAGAGGGGCTGAATGGCCTACTCCTGCTCCAATTTCTTATGGTCTGATCACCTTTAATTCCCCTGCCTAACAAAAGTCTATCCATCTCTGCCTTAAAAATATTCAATGACCTCGCCTCCACTGTCTTCTAAGGCAGTGTTCCAAAGTCACACAATCCTCGAAAAAAAATGTCATCTCTATCCCAAAAGAGACAGACTTAAATTTTAAACAGTACCTCCCGGTCCTGGAGTCACCCACAACAGGAAACATTATTTCCACATTCATTTTTTATTTCTTTATTTTTCTAATTTATTCCTAAATTGCTGTACTTAAGGTGGTGCCTTAAATGGTGACTTTAAACCTTTCAGTACATTGACAATAAACCTAATTTTAACTTTGCCAAAACCATTCAGAACCTTATATACTTCAATCAAATCACCCCTCACTCTGCTAAACTTTAGTAAACCAAGTGTATGTGTGTCTAAACTTTCCTCGTAGAAGAACTTGCACATGTCAGGTATCAATCTTGTAAGCCCCCTCTGCATCCAATATAGTTATAACCTTCTTTGAATAGGGAGACAAAACCGTATGTTGCATTCAAGATCTCACCAATGCCCTATAAGTGAAACATAACATCTTACTTTAATGTTCAATTCCTCTTATACTAAAAGGATCGCACTCCATTAGCCTTCTGAGTACACAAATACAAAAGTAATTAAGATACAGAGCCCAAAACCATCATTGTGTGGGAGACTCTCAGACCCAGAGCCTTGTCCCATCACTATATGGGGAAATCACAGACACATACCTTACTAAATCATTTTATAGGACAATCACAGGTAACAGATCGTGTTCCATCAGCACCTGGAGAAATCAGACACAGGGCACCATCCTATCACATGGGGAAAATTGCAGACACAGAACCTTATCCCATCATCGTGTGGAGAACATCACTTGGGTTCACAAAGCCTCGCCCTATCACCATGTCAGAATATTAAGAGACAGACATTTATCCCATGCAGTAATGCAGGCATAGATTCTTGTTAAATCACAATGTAGGGAAATCAGAGTTGCTGACCATGTTTCACCAGCATATGGGAAAACTGCAGGTATGGATCCATTACTTTGAGCTGCAGCCCATTGGAGTACTGAGACTGACCCCAAAATGAGTATTGATTGAGACTGTAGGCTTAGACAAAAAAAAAATCTAGTCCAGTTACACTACCATGAAATATTTCCCAATAGATTAAGCAGGCCTGGTGATAATACAAAAAGCTGTAAAAATACAACTGCAGTGATATAAAAAAGTTGAACCAATAAAATTCCCAATGAACTTTCGACATTTCTGATAAATGTACAAATAAGGTGGCAATAATACTACTGAAAAATTTGGCAACAAATATACAGCGAACAGTCTTTGGCTGCATTTTGTTCTTTCTTCCCCCTGCCTTGCCTTTCAGTCTGGATATTGTATGTGTCAATTCATCACTGACAGGGAAAATTCTTCAGTGCAAAGGGTCTGCTGTGTTTTTACAGATAATAATAATTAGCCATTCGTTTCAACTTCCAAACTCCATTCACATTTCTTTGCAGACAGCTGTCTTGAGTCACAAAGCCACCAGACATGGGAGAGTAACCTGCAGTAAAAACCAACCATCACCAACATAATAGAATTTCAACATGTACCATGTATGCAAAGACAGGTGTTTGCAGGGATGGAGGTTTGCAGTAATAACAAGCAGAGGAAACTTTCCACTCATGCAAAACCCCACGTAAGGAGCATGTGTTGATCAAATGCAGTCATCGGTCCAATACAGCAGTTGTACTTCTCACAACGGCTGGTGTGCTGCCAACTAAGCTGGTCACAGTTGAGCAGAAAGATGTTAGTTTAGAGCTCTGCTGTATATTGGAGAGTTCCTCAGGAGCAGGAGACACATGTGCATCAGATGTATAGACATCTGTCTGCAGTGAGGAGTGGAACAGTTTCTGGTTTAAACTCAGACAAGGGACCAACTATGTCAGAATTAGTGAGTAGACAGGGAAAGCTGAGATGTTACTGGACTTGGAATCCAGAGAATGGGAGTTCAAATCCCACCATGGCAGTTTGACAATTTTAGTTTAGTTTAAAATCTGGAAAAAAAAGCTGATCTGAATAAAAGTGACCACAAAGCTGTTGGACAGTCATAAAATGTCCAATGGTTCACTAATGCCCTTTAGGAAAAGAAGCCTGCTATTCTTACTCAAATTTGGTTTAGAGCCAACGTTCCCTCTAAGCTGCTGGCTGCAAGAACAGTCACTCAGAGGGTCTGAATGTGGCGAATGGCGTGCCGCAGCATTAAGTTCTGGTTACAGAAATCACTGCTGTGCACAGACTTCAGGAGGTCCATGTAGCAAGTACACTGTTTAAGATGAGAGGTGACTTCAGACTTGCATAACATGGTTGACGCTTAACCTCCTTCTGAAGAGCACCAGCTAGTTACTCACTTGGTATTAATAAGGAGGGTAAATAAAAGCCAATCTTACCACACCTGAAAAGCAAATTTTAAACACCCCTAGTTTCACGCAAAATAAGCATATCTATCCTGCTAGATTTTATCCTTTTAAACATGAATGTTGTCTGCGATTTTTGAGAAGATTTGTAGTTCAGGATGAGGTTCAAGTTGTAAGTTTACTCGTTGAGCTGGAAGGTTTGTTTTCAGACGTTTCATCACCATTTATTTGTCTTGGTCTGTTAAGTCACACTAGTAGAAAGTAGGACAGAACACCAGTGCTTCACTGGAGGCTCACTGATGATGTTACCTAGCATTGTGATGAAACATCTGAAAACAAACCTGCCAGCTCAGCGAGCAAACCTACAACATGGATGTTGTCTGTTGAGGCAGTGTTTGACCTGTGCAACACTAAAATGATTTATTAGCAGCACCAAAGTGGATATCAAGTCCATTAGAAACAAAAAGACATTTGCATTTCTATCATGTCTTTCACAAATATAGGACTTCCCACTGCACAACAGATAGTTGATATAGTGTGACAGTGAAGAAGGTTATCTAAGAGTACAATGGGATCTTGATCAACTGGGCCAATGAACCAAGGAATGGCAGGTGGGAATTTAATTTGGTAAGACCTACAGTTAATGGTAGGGTCCTGGGAGTATTGATGAACAGAGAGATCTAGGGGCACAGTACATATTTCCTTGAAAGTGGTGTCACAGGTAGACAGGGTGGTAAAGGCGACGCTTGGCGCGCTTGCCTTCATTGGTCAGACCATTGCATACAGGAATTAGGATGTCATGTTATGATCGTACAAAACATCGTTAAGGCCACATTTAGAGTACAGTGTACAATTCCAGTCATTCTGCTATTAAACTGGATGTTATTCAACTGGAAAGGGTGCAAAAAAGATTGACAAGGATGTTACTGAGACTGGAAGGTTTGAATCATAAGAAGAGACTTTTGCCCCGTAGTTTAGGCGGATGAAGTCTATAACCTCACAGAGGTTTATAAAATCATGAGGGGCACGGATAAGGTGAAAAGCCAAAGTCTTTTCCCCAGAGCAGGGGAGTGTGAACTAGAGGAATAGGTCTAGTGAGAGGGGAAGGATTTGAAAGGGACCCGAGATGGATCCCTTTTCACACAGATGATGGTACGTATATGGAACGAGCTGCCAGAGTAAATGATACAGGCAAGTACAATACAATTAGGATCAATTAGGCCACTCAGCCCCTGCAGCCAGCTCCACCATTCAATAAGATCTTGGTTGATCCAATCCTTCCTCATTTTCACCCACCCCCAATAATCTTTTATCCCAGGCTTATCAAGAATTTATCAATCTCTATTTTAAAAGTTTTCAATTACCTTTTGCTCATAGGTGATGGAAGCAGAGTTCCAAAGACTCATCACCCTCTGAAAAAGAAAATTGTCTTAACCTCTGTATTAAAAAAAAGCCCCTGAAGACGTTGCATGTTTCAGTCAAATCACCTTTGATTGTTCCAGTAACATCATTCCTTAAATATGGAAACCAATATTATACACAGTATTCTACATGTAATCTCACCAATGCCTTACTTTTGTGTTCAATTCTCCTCACAATAAACTATACCATTCTATAAGCTTTCTGAGTGACCATGTATCTGCATACTAACGTTTTATAATTCAAGCACTGAGATAACAAGACCCCTATGCATCTCTGAATTTTGCAGTCTGTCAACTTTTCGCTAAAATGGACAATTTCACATTTTGTCACATTATCCTCCATTTGCTGGATCTGCGACCACTCACTTAATTATTTGAATTTCCTTCATTGCTTTCTTATGCTTGCTTCACAACTTATTTTCCTGTCAATGAATCTAAATAGAAATTTGTCAATCTCTTTATTTAAAACATGAAGACATTTTAATTTTTTTTTAAAAATTGAGGCTGCAGCACTGATCATTGTGATGCACCACACCACTCATTATATTTTGCCAACCAGAAAATGAATCATTTGTGATTGTGTTTTCTTGTAGCCAATCTCATATTTGTGCCAATATGTTACCCCCTATTCCATGAGCTTTTATTTCTGCAATTACCTTTGATGTAGCACTTTATGAAATGCTTTCTAGAAACTGAATACAGTAATTCACTGATTTGTCTTTATCCCCAGCATGTTTTTCCACAAAGAATGCCAATAAATTTGTTAAACATTATTTCCATTTATTCACTCATGGGTCCTGAGCATTGTCGACTGAGTCAGCATTTATTGCCCATCCCTAATTGCCCTCAAGAAGGTGGTGGTGTTTTCTTGTGCTATATGTAGACACAATGCCATTAGTGAAGAAATTCCAGGGTTTTAACCCAATGACACTGAAGCAATGGTGATGTATTTCCAAGTCAGGATGGTGAGTGGCTTAGAGGGGAACTTGCAAGTGGCAGTATTCCCATGTATTTTTAAGACGGCAACAGTCGTGGGTGTGGAAGGTGCTGTCCAAGGTGCTCAGTGCATTTCTGCTGTGCGTCTTGTTGATAGTACATACTGCTATTACAGAGCATCAGTGGTGGATTGAATGGATAGTTGTGGATGTAGTGCCAATCAAGCAGACTGCTTTATCCTTGATAATGTCAAGCTTGAGCTTTGTTGAAGCTTCACTCACCCAAACTTTGAGTCATCAGATGAGTTACTCGCTGCAGGATTTCTAGCCTTCGATTTACTCTTGTAGCCACTGTATTTAAATGGCGAGACTAGAAACCGAACTGAACAATACTCCAGGATATTGATAATGGGGGATTCAGTGATGGTAATGCCATTGAATGTCAAGAGATAATGGTCAACTTCTCTTGCTGGAGATGGTCATTGCCTGGCATTGTGTAGCACGAGTATTACTTGCCACTTTTCAGCCTAAGCCGAGATATTGTCCCGATCTTGCAGTATTTGGACATGGACTACTTCAGTATCTGAGTTGTGAATAGTGGTGAACGTTGTGCAATCAAAGAACATCTCCAATACTGACCTTATGATGGAGAGAAGGTCATTAATCAAACAGCTGAAGATGGTTGGGCCAAAGACAATATTCTGAGGAACTCCTGCAGAGATGTCCTGGAATTGAAAGACTGACCTCCAACAATCAGAACCACTTTCCTTTATAGAACACAGAACAGTACAGCACAGAACAGGCCCTTCAACCCATGATGTTGTGCCGATCACTGATCCTCATGTATGCACCCTCAAATTTCTGTGACCATATGCATGTCCAGTAGTCTCTTAAATGTCCCCAATGACCCTGCTTCCACAACTGCTGCTGGCAACGCATTCCATGCTCTCACAACTCTCTGTGTAAAGAACCCGCCTCTGCCTTCCCCTCTATTCTTTCCTCCAACCAGCTTAAAACTATGACCCCTCGTGTTAGTCATTTCTACCCTGGGAAATAGTCTCTGACTATCGACCCTATCTATGCCTCTCATTATCTTGTATACCTCAATTAGGTCCCCTCTCCTCCTCCTTTTCTCCAAGGAAAAAAGTCAGAGCTCAGTCAACTTCTCCTTATAAGATAAGCCCTCCAGTCCAGGCAGCATCCTGGTAAACCTCCTATGAACCCTCTCCAAAGCATCCACATCTTTCTTATAATAGGGCGACCAGAACTGGACGCAGTATTCCAAGTGCGGTCTAACCAAAGTTTTATAGAGCTGCAACAAGATCTCACGAGTCTTAAACTCAATCCCCCTGTTAATGAAAGCCAAAACACCATATGCTTTCTAAACAATCCTGTCCGCTTGGGTGGCCATTTTAAGGGATCTATGTACCTGCACACCAAGATCCCTCTGTTCCTCCACACTGCCAAGAATCCTATCCTTAATCCTGTACTCAGCTTTCAAATTCGACCTTCCAAAATGCATCACCTCGCATTTATCCAGGTTGAACTCCATCTGCCACCTCTCAGCCCATCTCTGCATCATGTCAATGTCCCGCTGCAGCCTACAACAGCCCTATATACTGTCAACGACACCTCCAACCTTTGTGTCGTCTGTAAACTTGCTGATCCATCCTTCAATCCCCTCATCCAAGTCATTAATAAAAATTACAAACAGTAGAGGCCCAAGGACAGAGGCCTGTGGAACACCACTCACCACAGACTTCCAGGCAATCCTCAGGTCCTCTCCAGTCCTCAGGTACGACTCCAGTGGAGAGTGTGGATGCAAAGATCTTCGCAAGTGGCGAAGCAATTGCATTTCTCATTTCCCAAAGCAGCCGAGGACAAATCTGGTCCGGGCCTGGCGACTTGTCAATCTTAACGTTTGACAAAATTTTCAGCACATCAGCTTCCTCTATCTCTATCCATTCCAGCATGCACACCTGCTCTTCAAAGGTTTCATTCACTACAAAGTTTGTTTCTTTTGTAAAGACAGAAGTAAAAAACTCATTTAGGGCTTCCCCAACCTCCTCAGACTCCACACACAAATTCCCTATGCTTTCCCTGATCGGCCCTACTCTTTCTTTGACCATTCTCTTATTCCTCACAAGTGTAAAATGCTTTTGTGTTCTCCCTAATCCGTTCTGCCAAGCCTTTCTCGTGCCCCCTCCTGGCTTTCCTCAGACCATTTTTGAGCTCCTTCCTCACCTGCCTGTAAGCCTCTAGAGCTGAGCTTGACCCTAGCTTCCCCCACCTTATGTAAGCTACCTTTTTCTTTTTGACGAGAAGCACCACCGCTCTCGTCATCCAAGGTTCCTTTATCTTACCACTTCTTGCCTGTCTCAGAGGGACATATTTATTCATCACTTGCAACAACTGTTCCTTAAACAGTCTCCACATGTCTGTAGTGCCTTTACCATGGAACAATTGCTCCTAATCCATGCTTCCTAACTCATGTCTAATCGCATCATAGTTTCCTCTTCCCCAATTAAATATCCTCCCATTTTGCCTAATCCTCTTCTTCTCCATAGCTATGTAGAATGTGAGGCAGTTGTGGTCACTATCACCAAAATGCTCTCCCACCACAAGATCTGATACCGGCCCTGGCTCGTTTCCGAGCACCAAGTCTAGAATGGCCTCTCCCCTCGTCGGCCTGTCAACGTACTGAGTTAGGAAACCCTCCTGAAACAGCTCCATTCAAATCTTCTGCTCAAAGGAGGTTCCAATCAATATTGGGAAAGTTAAAAGTCACCCATTACAACAATCCTACTACGTTCACACTTTTCCAAAATCTGCCGACCATTGGTTTCTTCCATCTCCCTGCTGCTATTGGGGGGCCTGTAGTAAACCCCTAACGAGGTGACTGCTCCCTTGCTGTTCCTAATTTCTACCCATACTGACTCGGTAGGCAGATCTTCCTCGACAATGGAAGCTTCTGTAGCTGTGATACCCTCGCTGATTAGCAGTGCTACACCCACTCCTTTTTTTCCCCCCTCCGTATTCTTTTTAAATGCTCTAAACCCTGGAACATCCAGCAACCATTCCTGCCCCTGAGAAACCCATGTCTCTGTTATGGCCACAACATCATAGTACCAGGTACTGATCCATGCTCTAAGTTCATCACTTTTATTCCTGATACTCCTTGCATTAAAGCAAACACACTTTAACTGATTCCTTGGTTCCTTCCCAGGAAAATCCTTCCTACTAGCTGGTCTATCTCTTGCTATTGTCTCATCTGCATCAACTCTCACCTCTGGTATACAGCTCAGGTTCCCACCCCTCTGCCATACTAGTTTAAACCGTCTCGAACTACTCGAGCAAACCTTTCACCCAGGACATTGGTCCCCTTCCAGTTCAGAAGAAAACCCATCCTTCTTGTACAGGTCCCACCTTCCCCAGAAGGCATCCCAGTTATCTACATATCTGAAGCCCTCCCTCCTACACCAGCTGCACCCGCTCCCTGTTCCTCGCCTCACTATCTCGTGGCACCAGTAGTAAACTAGAGAACACTACTCTGTTCATCCTGCTTTGCAGCTTCCATCCTAACTCCTTGAAATCACTTTTTATATCCTCGATTCTTTTCCTGGCAGAACCAATTTCAGAGCAACATATGGTTTTTTGGTGTGTTCATCATAAAGCAACTTTCCATCTCATCTTACTACTAGCATATCCACCACTGTGTAGCATCCACAGACACAGACCTACTGACTTTCTCGATGTTTTTCTCTTAAAACATCCCAGTCCTGACTACTTTGGAGGCAATTATTATCAGCACTTTTGACACTCTAGACCTTTTCTCCCCAAGAGAACCTGAACATTGCTGTTGATTTTGGATGTTTTGGACTTGATGTTACTGGAATCCTGTTTTCCTTTTTACCCTCATGCACTGAACTGCTCACCTCAAGGGTTTAATCACTACTCAGAACAAATTCAAAAATTAAATTAAATAAAAAACAATGTTCCCCCTCTTTCTTAATACATGTTATAGAAATACAAATCAAACTTAAAGCTATACATTGTTCTTCCGCTTTTAAACTCAAACTCTCAAACATTATGAACCTTCGTCACAACACCCAGCAGTGATAATATGAATTTACCTGTTGTGAGGGAGTATTTGAACAGTATTAACACAGATTAAGCATTAGCCTAGGACAGAAATTAACAACAGCACCACTTTTCTGGTAGAACATCCCACCTCCCCCCCCCCCCCAAGGCACTTCACATGAGCAGTATCAAACAAAATTTAACATTGACCAACATGGAAAAGGTCAGGTGACCAAACCTTGATAAAATAGTTACCATGTTCTGGCAAAGAGTCACTGGATTTTAAAGGTGAGCTCTGTTTTGCTCTCTTCACTGCTGCCAGACCTGCTGAGTTTCTCCAGCACTTTGTTAAGGTTTAAGGAATGTTTTAAAGGAAGCAGGCATGGTAAAGATGAAAAGGCTTGGAGAGGGAATTTGAGAGTTTATGGCTCAGACAACTGAATCCATGCCATGTCAAAAGGCCAGAACTGATAAAAGTACAATGATATACTAACACTTGAAAATAACTGACTTATTAGGGATAATCAACATGGCTTTATATGAGGGACATCTTGTCTCACAAACTTGATGGAATCTTTTCAAAGTTACAAAGATGATTGATGAGGGTAGGGCAGTGGCTGTTGTCTGCTTGGACTTTACTAAAACATTTGACAAGGCCCATATGGCAGGCTGGTCCAGAAGATTAAATCACATCTGAACCATGGCAAACTGAACACAAAACTGGCTTGGTGATAGAAATGGAGGGTGTTCTGAATGAGTGTTTTTCAGACCGGAGATCTGTGACCAGTAGTGTTGCACAAGGATCAATACTGTTCTTTGTAATATCTGTAAATGACTTACATGAAATGTAGCTTGTCAGATTAAAAAGTTTGTGGATACTGAGGAAGGTAATCAAAGGATACAGCAAGATATAGATCAATTGTAAAGTTGGGTGGTGAAATGGTAGATGGAGCTTAATCTTGTCATGTGTGACGTAATGTGTTTGGGAGGTCATATGAAGGAGGAAAGTATACAGTTCATGGCAGGTCCCTCCAGAGCCTTGATATGCACAGGGATCTTGAGGTCCAAGTACACAGATCCCTGAAAGTAGCAACTGGTGGTAAAGGAGACATTAGACATGCCTGAGGCAGCACAGTGGTTAGCACTGCTGCTTCACAGCGCCAGGGACCTGGGTTCGATTCCAGCCTTGGCACCTGTCTGTGTGGAGTGTCTGCGTGGGTTTCCTCCGGGTGCTCCAGTTTCCTCCCACAGTCCAAAGATGTGCAGGTTAGGTGAATTGGCCATGATAAATTGCCCATAGTGTTCAGGGATGTGTAGGTTAGGCGCATTAGTCAGGGGTAATTATAGGATAATAGGTTAGGATAATGGGTCTGGGTGGGTTACTCTTCAGAGGGTCGGTGTGGACTTATTGGGTCAAAGGGCCTGTTTCCACACTGTAGGGAATCTATGATTCTTGTCTTCATTGGTTGGGACATCGAGCATAAAGGTTAGCAAGTCAAGTTGCAGCCTAATAAGGCTTCAGTTAGGGAACATTTGGAGTACATGCATGGTTCCAATCCCCAACTACAGGAAGGGTGTGGAGGTTTTGGACAGGTTTAGCAAGACACTGCCTGGATTGCAATGCATTAGCCTGAAGGAAAGGTTGGACAAATTTGGATTGTTTACACTAGAACATCAGAGACTGAGGGATGACTGATAGTTTTATATACTTCTATGAGAGATGTGGATAGAGTGGATAGTCGGAGTCTTTTTCCCAGGGTGGAAATGTCAAATACTAGGGCGCATTGGTTAAAAATGGGAGGGAAAAAATTAAAGGGATATGTATGGGGGTACGTCCTTGGAATGCATTACCAAGAGAGGTGGCAGAAACAGATAAGTTAGTAAAGTTTAACAAGGCACGTAGATGGACACATGAACAGTCAGGAGAGAGTGGGATATGGACCATGTCCAGGCAAGTGGGATTAGTTTAGAATGGCATTATGGTCAGCACAGACATGGCTGGCTGAAGAGTCTGTCTTAAGCTGTATTGTTCTCCTGCATGAGTGTGATGGGATTAGATTCACTGGATGAAAAACACTGATACACTTAGCAAAAGGGCACATTTCTTAAAACATTATGCTGCTACACTTCCATTGTAGATCAACAATGATATCCCAGCTGAGAAGCTGTTGACCACATTGATCCTGAAAGCACCAGCATAGCCACAAACTCCTTAATGCTTCAATTAATCATAACACAAAATGTTTTAACAAAACAGCAATTCAAAAGTATCAAGAATTTAACATCCTACAAATACTAAACACTTTATTTTTTAATACTGTAGTCCGATCATCCCAGAAATTAAAAGTTTTACTCCTTTACAAATTTTACATGCAAAGAAATGTTCCAATGTTAGGATTACAAATGCACAACCTGTAATTGAAAAAAATTCTAAATTCCCAATATGAGGAACAGCACGGTGGCTAAGTGGTTAGCACTGCTGTCCCAGCGCCAGGTACCTAGGTTCAAATCCACCCTCGAGCAATTGTCTGCGTGGGTTTCCTCCAAGTGTTCTGGTTTTGTCTCACAGTCTAAAGATGTGCAGGTTAGGTGGACTGGCCATGTTAAATTGCCTGTAGTGTCCAGGAATGTGCAAGCTTGGTAGATTAGCCACGAGGAGAAAGTGTTGACTGCAAATGCTGGAGATCAGAGTCGAAACGTGTGGCGCTGGAAAAGCTAAGCAGGTCAGGCAGCATCTGAGAAGCAAGAGAATCGATGTTTTGGGCATAAGCCATTCATCAGGGATTAGCCATGAGGAATGCAGTTAGGGGTTGGGTCTGGGTGGATAGTTCTTCAGTGGATTGGTGTGAAATCAATGGGTCAAATGGCCTTATTTCACACTGTAGGGATTCTATGATAATATATATTCAGCATCCAGCTAATAACCAACAGAATGAAAAATGCTACAGTAGTGTATTGATGTTCTGGAGATTACATTCTGCAATTCACTCTTCAATGAAAACAGTGACCTTTGCTGCAATATACAAGGGTGCATTTCCCCATAATCAGGCTATAGAGTTATACAATCACTGAATAAATAAAATTCCAGTCTTAATTTTAGCTTTAAATGACTGCCAAAATCTGAACCATCGGTACAATCAACATCACACTGATACGTAAGATTTGAGCAGAGTTTGACAGGGCAGATGCTGAGAGAATGTCTCTTTTTGTGAGGAATCTCAAACTAGGGGGCACATTTTTAAAACAAGGGATCTCATGATTGAAATGAGGTGGATTTTTTTTTAAAAAGAGGGTCATCTATATTTGGAATTCCTTTCCTCTTAGAGTGAAGGAGGCTGAGTCATTGAATATATTAGACAGGTTTTTGCTGGTTGGATGGAGACATGCAGACAGGAAAACGGAGTTAAGGCCACAATCTCACTGAATGGTGGAGGAGACTTAATGGGCCAAATGGCCTAATCCTGCTTCAATTTTTTTGCTTTGTTTCTTAAAATATGTCACAATTTGTACACACTATAAGCAGTTTAATCAGCACACGATGCATGTACATACCGAATGCATGTCACGTAAGCAATATTAAAGTGCACTGTACATCAGGAGACCATCATTTTTGATTTACAGTTTTTGAATGCTTTGCAGGAGTGTACCAAAATAAAACAGTGGAGAGGTAGAATGACACACTTTTAAATCTATGTTCCTGTACACCAGAAGTTACAGATACTAACATGGCATGATGCTCTGTTTAATATTTATTCTTCAATAATGTTAGATCTCTTTGTCAAGTCTTCAGATCTTTGAAATTCAAACAGGAGAAAACCATGAATAAAATATATTTGGGTAACCTAAAGTGATTATACTCAGGAGGAATGGATACCATCTAGATATAGTCATCAATATACAGTTAAATTATGCACTTAAAAAAAAATTCATTCACCAGATGGGAACTTCAGTGGCAAGGCCTAATTAAGAAGCTGCTTGATAGCCATATTTTTGAAACTCCCCAGTTTGAGCTGTTGATTCATCTTAAATAGAACCAAGAGTCAATTACAGAATTTTGATTCAGGGACAATAAACTAAAAGCCATGCATTTCAAAGTCAAAATGGTTTGTAACTTGAAGGAGAGCATTCAGGTTGTGATAACTCATCAGCCTCCTATCTCCGACCATATTGGCAGCAGAGCTTTTGAAGGAGCCATGGCAAGTTGCTGAAGTGCCTTTGAATATAATATGCACTGCTGCCCCTATTTGCCAACTGCCATGCTTTTGTTTGATTAATTTATGAGATGTGGATATTGCAATTGTTGCCTGTCCCTAATTGCCCTTGAATTAAGGATCCCACTAGGCCATTTCAGAAGATAGTTAAGAGTCAGCCACATTGCTATGGGTCTGGAGTCACATGTAGGTCAGGCCAGGTAAGCAAGGAGGGATATCTGCCATCAAGGACATTAACGAACGAGACTTTTTAAAAAAAAAGATAACCAACAGTACTACATAGTCACAACCAGGCTACCTTTTAAATTCATATTTTTATTGAATACAAATTTTCACGCTGTGTTAATGTCATGCTGGGACATTAACACAGAGTTAATGGACTGGGTGCTGGTCAAGCAGACTGCTTTGTCCTGAATCGTGCTGAACTGGAGTGCTGTTGGAACTACACTCAAGCAGGCAATGGAACTTGCTTCATCATATTCCTGACTTGCACTTTCTATAAAGTGACAGGAATGAGAAGTCAAGAGATATTTTAATCGCTACAGAATTCTAAATCTCTGGTTTGCTTTGTAGCCACAAATGTTTACATGGCATGTCTGATTAACTTACTAGAAACCATTAAAAAAAAGACATGTATTCAGACTTGACACTGGGCTTATTCACTGCACCAAAACAAAGTATTGTAATATTTGCATTTATAACATTAAAGCATATTAGTGAAAGGGCAAGTCTTGTATAATCTATAATTCAGTGTCTCAAGGGGTCATGCAACAATCAATAATTCACTTTAATATTGCACAGCATAATATACTTCTAAAATGAACGGGGTCACGTAAGCTGTTCTAAAGTCTACTGGATAGCAACTTTGGGTGATATGTGTATTAGAAATTAAAGGGGGACCATTTATTAACTGGGAAGATGGTGCAAGGTGATTATGTTTGGAAATTATGGATACAGACCATGTGCTTACAATCCCAGTATTCCAGAAAAGTGTTGAGAACATCAGTGAGTAGAGAGGTGTGCTTTAATTTGTCTATTTAGTTTAAAGATAGAGAGAGTTGGAGTCTCTATCTGGTTACAAAGCCCATTTCATGGTGATGGGCTTGGAGAGAGTACAGAGGAAGTCATTGTGATAACAAGTTCTAGGCTTTCATCTCTATGGTTCACTCTGCCAGAATGCAGGCTACACCTCAATCTCAGATTGTAAACAACAAATTCTGGGAAAACTGAAACAAGGCTAAAAGATTTGCCTAGCTTTAGCTAGGGGAAGAAGTCTCCAGAAAGATTTCCACTATGATAGAGTGCTTTAGAGTTGAAAGTTAACAGGCAGAAAAGTGAAACAAATATCAGAAATATCATTTTGGACTGATTCTGGGAGCATTAAACACCTATTTAAAAGGATAGTAAAACTTAAGTGTTTTTCTTTTAGTGGTATTTAAAGTTATGCTCCGCTGTTTAAAGTACAAGTTGCCGACAAAATTAATGTTTCCTCAATAGTCCTTTTAGCTTATGTGTTTGAGTAAATGCTTTTACACTTTAAATCTTGTGTCTTATAAATTAAATCTTAAATTAATTCAGTTACTAATTGAAAGCTTGAATTAAAAAAGACATATTTATCTTTATGGTAACCAGATTTTCTTTTAAATTTCACCTGAAACAGTACCTCTGACAATGCTGCAATTCCCCAAAACTCACTGAGAGTGCCAGCCTGCATTACACGTGTTACATTTCTGAACCATAGCTGAACAGCTGGCTTGTTGTGCAGTGTCACACCAACAGCACGGGTTCATTCCTTCTCTCGCTGAGGTTACCATGAAGTTCCAACCTTTGCAATCTTGCTCCCTTGCCTGAGGATGTAGTGATCCTCAGGTTAAATCACCACGAGTCATCTCTCCAATAAGAAAGCAGCCCAATGATTCACTGGCACTATCGTGACTTCACTAAATTCACAGTAGGAGAATCATGGCAGACCTGATGGGAAAATGCAGGGCTTGGTTCGTTGATAAGTAGAATTTAGGTATCAGTTATTTGAATGAGGTATAGCATAGGTGATAATTGGATTATTAACAATTGGTCGGGGCAGGGGTGATTAGGTTAAGGTAGGGTCGGGTTGCAAATCTTGCACGTACAGAAAATCTCCATAAACATATGTTTTGTGATCCATTCCAGGGCATATGCATTGCTACATTACTGTCTCATAATTGGGAGAAAGTAAGGACTGCAGATGCTAGAAATCAGAGTCGAACAGTGTGGAGCTGGAAAAGCACAGCCAGTAAGGCAGCATCCGAGAAGCAGGAGAATCAACGTTTAGGGTATAAGGCCTGATGAAGGGTTTATGCCCGAAACTTTGATTCTCCTGCTTCTCAGATGCTGCCTGACTGCCTGTGCTTTTCCAACACCACACTCTTTGTCTCATAATTAACAAGGATGAGAATACCTAGATTTATCTATCAAGAATGTAGTGATGATGCTAAATCAGAGCCTTTCTATTGCCTGAGTAGTTTTTAAAATTGAATATATTTATATAGAAAAGAAAAAAAAAAGTACTTAAATTGGGCTGAGAAGACATTATTTCTCGGAATTCCCTCTCCCACTACCACAGCTTAACACATTATATCGCAAAAATGAATGGTTTTTACGTAAAAGATTAATTGAAAACCTATTTAAATTCATTGTCTTCTTTGTACTTAAATCAATTTCAAAAATACACACCCCAAAATATTGTTATTGACAGAAACACAATTGGACTTCCCCACTGAGAAACATAAAGAAGATTGTTTATAACAGAACATCAAAAAGCTGCAATACTGTGTAATCAGTCCACTCTGTCACACTTGAAGTAGAACTGTGTTTTCTCTCTCATTGCCTCTTTGAAATACTCAATATAAATCTTACCTGAATAAAACTTCAGAAATGAGCCTTCTAGTTTATACTGTCTTTTGACAAACGAAAGAGCTTTAAAACCTTAAGAGAAATGGTCTGGTAATTAGGTGGCAGAATATTACTGTGGCATGCTGGAAAGTATGCACAACACACATACTTACATTGTAGAATCTATCTTCAGCTAATTTAATGAAGACAAGAATGTCAAATCTAAACACAGATGATTTTTGATTAAATTCCTAAAACAAAAGAAGCTAATTAAGATTGTAAAAGAAAATAAAATGGATGAATTTAACCTAGTGGCAAAATATTATCCAGTTTCCAATCTTGCTTGAAATATATAGAGAAATACACAGTTCTAAGATGAAAAAAGTTGAAGATACTCAGTAACCGGATTTCTTTTTAAACAGGCGCCAAGCCATAATGAACTTTCAGGATTGGTTATTTTCATAAATCCTTAGCAGTTTTTCACTGGCAGTTTTCCAGCAACTTTCCTCACCTCATTATCTGTACCTCTAATTTACTGTTTTATTTGGAATGAATTGATAAATGTGAAGAAAGCTGTGCTACTAGTACAGCATTACGAAATGTATCTGGCATGGCATTAGACTTAAGAGTCTGTCATAATAATCCAGAATTAAAGCCATGCTGTTAGCATTACTCTGCATTGCAAACCAGCTGTCCAGCCAATGGAAATAACTGACTCCATGAAGGTTACCTTGAAGGATTCTCCTTTACAACCTCACCCCTCACATTAAACCACCACCAGTCATCTCTCTTTAATGGGAGAGCAGCCCTGTGGTCCAACAGGGCTATGGCAACTTTAACTTTTATGTTTAGACTATTGAGACCAAGTGTGAGATTCATGTAAAACAGTATTAATTGACAGCTTGGCAACTTGACAAGATGTAATCTAGTCTCTATTTCAAGGTCATGTTCAATGACCTTGTTTTATATATGATGTACATCAAACTTTAGAATAGCACTTTCCAATGTAAACTTGCCATGCTACAATTGCACTCTCCCATGCAGGCCACAATTTAGCACTCCTGTGGAAGAAAATGAACAATTACAGTGCACGTTTCCACATTGTCTCCATCAAAAATGAATACTTAGTCATTTATAATTGATTCTATGACTGAAAATAGGCAGATGCAAGATCTTCAATATATTATAGAAAAATGTATTACCACCATGATATAGCACAGAAAGAGGCCTGTCAGCCAACTGTACTGGCTTCTTGGGTAGAATTAATGGTTTGTATATTCTTTGACATAAATACTTAAAAAGATAAAGCTAAATTGTATGAATGCATCTGTAGCACTATAACTGGCCTTTCACAGTTAACAAAAAGAAGAGATACACATCTCTAATAATATGCATTCTGCAGAGGCCTTTATTGCAAGATGATTTGTGTACAAGAGTAAAGATTCATGATACAATTGTATGGAGTCGAAAAGCTTGGTGCTTGAAAAAGCACAGCAGGTCAGGCAGTACCTGAGCAGGAAAGTCAATGTTTCGCACATAAGCCTTTCATCCTGCTCCTCTGATGCTGCCTGACCTCCTGTGCTTTTTCCAGTACCACGCTTTTCGATTATGACTCTCCAGCACCTGCAGTCCTCACTTTCTCCTAGTTGCAAATGTATGGAGCCTGGTTCAGATCACAATTGGAGGGCTGTGTACAGATGTGCCCTCCTTACCTAAGGGAAGTTATACGTGAAATAGAGGGATTCTGGGCTGGCAAGATTGTCCTGAGAGGAGAAACTGAAGGGCATTATTCACTAAGCTTAGAAGAATGTGTGGTGGTTGCAATTAAAGTACAAAATTCTTACTGGCTACAACAAAACAGAAACAAGAAGGTTGTTTCCTTTGGCTGCAGGGTGCGGCATGGGGTGTTGGTCGGTCGAAAAGTGAGGCACAGTCCAGAATAAAGAGCAGGACATTTAAGAATTTCCTCCCCCACAGGTCTGCGTCATTGAGAACTTTCAATGAAACAAACGATAGATTTTCAACTATATCAAGGAGAAGAGGATAGTACGGAAAAATGGCATTGACGCACATTAATTTAGCCACCAAAGGAACTCAATGCCTCAACAATCTAAATAACTCCCTCTTATACCATCCCTCAGCCACACATTCATTCCATCTATTCTCCTACGCCTGATCTAGCTAGCACGTGGTACTGGGAACAGTCTTCAGATTACTACCCATGAGGTCCCTGCTTTTCAATTTGTTTCCTAGCTCCCTAAATCTGCTTGCAAAACCTACTTCCACTTTGCACCTGCGGTGTTGGTACTGACATGGACCATGACCTTTGTCTATTTGCCCTACCAATTCACAGGCAAGGAGGTTGGTGAAATTAAGATATAAGATGTTTGAAAATGGACAAGTTTCATTGAAAAAAGCTATTATCCAACTATTAACATGTCTCATAATTGACTTATTACCGGTTGTAGGAATTTGCTTTCTGCAAATTGGCTGCTTTCTTTCCCCGATAAAAAAAAGACAATAGTTTAAGCAGCATTTCATTGACTGTATCCTGAAGCACAGTCTGGTTGTAACAGGTTTGTTGCACATTTCCTGCTGTATACCACACACACTCATAAGCAGCACTAGGGCCTTTACTTGTGATCCTGAAAAGTATCCACACTATCTCAGATTGCCCTGCTAGGGTAAGGTATCACAAATGTTTGAGCAACAAACGAACCTTAGCTGTTTCACACTTTTTTGCCCATATTCATTCACAGGACATGGACATCAATGGCCAGGCCAGTATTTGTTGCCTAACCCTGTTTGCCCATATCCAGTATAAGATGCAATTTTATAATTGGACATTTTCTGCTTAATTTGGAGTGTGAGAATTACACTAATAACCAAGTAGCATTGTTGGTGTGCAATGTGGCAAGCTTGCATGTACTGGAAGCTACATATATTAACACAAAACCCTGTTCTTCGGAGACAGAAAGAACATAAGATCAGCGATGATGTTAAATAGGTAAAAACAATGACTGCAGATGCTGGAAACCAGATTCTGGATTAGTGGTACTGGAAGATGACAGCAGTTCAGACAGCATCCAAGGAGCTTCGAATTCGACGTTTCGGGCAAAAGCCCTTCATCAGGAATAAAGGCAGTGAGCCTGAAGCATGGAGAGATAAGCTAGAGGAGGGTGGGGGTGGGGAGAAAGTAGCATAGAGC
>NC_057731.1:44287051-44306548 GCF_004010195.1 Chiloscyllium plagiosum | reverse complement strand
ATCAGCAAACTTACTAACCCCATCTCCTACACATTCATCCAAACCCCATTTATATATATATGACAAAAAGGAATGGACCCAGCACTGAACCTTGTGGCACACTGCTGGTCACAGGCCTCCAGTCTGAAAAACAACCCCCCACCATAGGTTTTCAAGGTTTGTGCGAAAATTTGTAGCTTGGGTGTCAGCTGTCGTGGTTGTGGGCATGTTTGCCGAGCTGGGACGTTGATTCGCAGACGTTTTGCTCCCTGTCTAGATGACATCACAGCGCTTCGGAGCCTCCCGCGAAGCATCTGAAAACCATTTGGTTCTGTTTCTGCTGCTTCCGGTTGTTCGTTGTAGTGGCTGGTATATTGATGGATGAAACCAGAAAGCAACAACACCCCAACATTTTATGAATCACCCCAAAGTACACAAACGATACATACCACTCAGATACATTGTGGCACACCCGAGAATGCCATTGCATAAACTGGCAAAAAGAACTCCAACAAAAACTAATTAGCAGATTCAAACATTCCACACATTCATCACAGGAATTCCTAGACAACTTTAATGAACATAAACATAGACAAGGTTGAAGCAGTGGTCTCATTTGATTTAACGGCATTGTTCACTTCAATTAACAAATCTCTAGCCAGAGAGACAATAGCATAACAGATAACATGACGGGGAACCTGTGAACAAGGACTGCATACTCAAACTACTAGACCTGCACTTGTCAACACACTTCACATTCAACAACCAAATATATGAACAGATCAATGAAATACCTATGGGCTCACCCATCTCTGGGCTCATAGCAGATGCAGTGATGCAAAGATTGGAACAAACAGCCCTACCACAAATCCAACCCAAACTGTGGATCAGATGCACAGACGACACCTGTGTTATCATTAAGAGAACAGAAATCAAAAACACACACCGGATTATCAACACCATACACATAAGGATAATATTTACGAGGAAGGAGGACACCAACAATCAACTCCCATTCTTGGATATGATGGTACAAAGAACACAGAAAATTGAATGCACCACAGAAAAGGTGTACGGGATCCACTCCCCCTACATTCCCTTCTTATTTCAGGTCCTGAATTACAAAGACAACCACCCAAACTCACACAAGATAAGCTGCATTAGGACCCTGTTCAACAGGGCTACAAGACACTGCAGCACCCACGGTCTACGAAGGAAAAACAAAGAACACCTCTACAGAGTATTCGCCAAGAATGGATATCCCAGCAACTTCATCCACACATGCCTAATAGACAAACACGACAAGGACATGCCGCGACCTAACTCACTAGCCACGCTACCTTACATAAAAAATGTCTTCGGGCTGACGGCCAGACTTCTCTAACCACTTGGGTTCATGACAGCCCATAAACCGATAGCCACGCTCAGACAACTCACCAGGACAGAAGACACAATACCCATCATGCGCAAAACTAACACTATTTACAAGAGTCCATGCAAAGACTGCATGTAACAGCAAACTGGACAAACAGGCAGACAACTAACAATCCACATCCACAAACACCAACTAGCCACGGATCGCCACGACCAGCTGTCTCTAGTAGCCATACACACTGACGACAAGGATCACAAATTCTAGTGGGACAACACAACAATCATAGGACAAACTAAATATAGAACAGCCAGAGAATATCTAAAGCATGGCATTCAGCCACGAAATCCATCAGCAGGCATGTTGACCTAGACCCAATATACCGGCCATGACAATGAAAACAACCAGAAACACGACAAGCAGGAGAAAACGGAACCAAACAAAATCCAAAAGACACAGTACAGCAGCACCCCACAGGAAGCTCCAAAGCACTGAAGATGCCACCTAGACAGGGGATGAAATTTGCAAATCAACTTCCCAGCTCGGAGAACATACCCACAACCACGACAACCCTCCACCATTACTTACCTTCAAGCCGACTTTATATCCAAATGGCTAAATCCCCTTGGATTCCATGTAATTAACCTTGCTAAACAGTCTACTATGTGGAACCTTGTTGAACACCTTGCTGAAGCCCATATAGAGAACATCTACTGCTTTCTCCAGCATTTTGCTCGTATTTTAAATGATGATCCATGCTAGTTCATTTCTCACAGCAATGCCTTGAACAGAGTCAACCTGCCTAGTTTAAAATTTAAACAAAGCTTGGCAGTTCACTTGTTATTTATCAGATATTTTCTCATCAGCCTATGTAGAGGTGCACACCTTTGGAAGAGGTGAGACTTGAAACCAAGCCTTCTGGTTCAGAGCTAGGGGCAGTACTACTGTGCCATAACAGCCCTTAATTGTCAATCATCATTTGCTGATCCAGGACAGCACCTCTATCAAAGTCCATTTACCAACCAATTAGCACTTTTTTCTCATACAGTTCATTTTCCTCTTAAATTGATATTCTTGCAAATCATCCTGATGAGTATAAATGAAAAAGCTTTGACAAAATATGTTTCAACAATACTTAAATATTTCAGTATATAAGACTCAGGAAAAGGATTTAGAACGAACATGTTATAATCTACTATAAATTAGGTTTGAGCACAGCACTTCAGGCAGGATCAACATCTGGATGTGGGTTTGCTCGCTGAGCTTGAAGGTTCATTTCCAGATGTTTCGCCACCATACTAGATAACATCTTCAGTGAGCATCCAAATGAAGCACTGGTGGTGTAGCCTGCTTTCTATTCATATTATTGGCGTTTCTTGGGTTGGTGATGACATTTCCTGCAGTATCATTTCCTGTGGTGATGTCATTTCTTGTTCTTTTTCACCGGGGGTGGTTAATGGGATCCAAGTCAATGTGTTTGTTGATCGAGTTTTGGTTGGAATGCCATGCTTCTAGGAATTCTTATGCGTGTCTCTGTTTGGCTTGTCTGAGGATAGATGTGTTGTCTCAGTCAAAGTGGTGTCCCTTCTCATCTGTCGGTAAGGATACTAGTGAGAGTTGGCCACATATGTTTGTGGCCATTTGATGTTCATGTATCCAGGTGGCTAGTTTTCTGCCTGTTTGCCCAATGTAGAATTTGTTACAGTTCTCGCAAGGTATTTTGTAGATTAAATTGGTTTTGCTGGTTATCTATATAGGTTCTTTCAAGTTCATTAGTTTTAGTGTGTTGGTGGCCTACCATGATGCCAAGGGGTCTGAGTAGTCTGGCAGTCATTTCCGAGATGTCTTTGATGCAGGGGAGAGTGGCTAGGGTTTCTGAACGTGGTTTGTCTGCTAATTTGGGTTTGTTCCTCAGAAATTGGCAGATTGTGTTCATTGGGTACCCGTTCTTTTTGAATACATTATATGGGTGATTTTCCTCTTGCTCTGTGTAGTTCCTCTGTGCTGCAGTGTGTATTGGCTCGTTTAAATAATGTTCTAATGCTGCTTCATTGGTGGATTATGATTAGATTAGATTCCCTACAGTGTGGAAACAGGCCCTTCAGCCCAACAAGTCCACACCGACCCTCTGAAGAGTAACCCACCCAGACCCATTTTTTTCCCTCTGACTAATGCACCTAACATGTTGGGATGATTGCTTCTGGAGTTCAATATTTGGTCCATATGAATTGTTTCCTTGTAAACGCTGGTTAGAAGTTCCCACTGGCTGGTCACTCTACTGGGACATCTAGGAATGGCAGTTTGTTGTTGTTTTCCTCCTTTCTGGTGAATTTTATGTCAATAAAAGGTATTATTGATGGTCTTGAAGGTTTCCTCGAATTTGTTTTGTTTAGTGATGACAAAGGTGTCATCCACATAGTGGACCAACTGAAATACTATCAACAAACACATTGATTTGGATGCCATTTACCACCCCCTAATAAAAAGAACAGAAATGACATCACCATCGGAAATGATGCCACCACAGGAAATGACATCACCAACCCAAGGAAACCCAAACATATAAATAGAAAGCAGGCCAAACCACCAGTGCTTCATTCGGAGGCTCACTGAAGATGTTACATAGTATGGTGACGAAACGTCCAGAAACTAACCTTCCAGTTCAGCGAGCAAATCTACATCCAGAACCTCCACCTGAGCTACAAATGTTCTCAAAACTTGCTAGAATCAACATCGTTTTGAGAAAGGGAGGTTGAGTTTCAGTAATTTGGCATAATCTTTTGAGGAAGTAACATGGATAAAGGAGAACCTGTAGATGTAGTGCATTTTGATTTAAATAGTTTTTTTTGATAAAGTATCACGAATGTCCTAACATAAGAACATACGAGCTCTCTCATGTCAGATAGGAGAATTTCTTTGAGTTGTTCGAAAAGTGAAGACTTTCAAGCGTGGAAGCAGAATCATTGAATATTTTGACCACAGTTAGACTTGATCAGCTCAGGCGCCTCAGGCGACTGTCTGTGTGGAGTTTGCACGTTCTCCCCGTGTCTGCGTGGGTTTCCTCCGGGTGCTCCGGTTTCCTCCCACCATCCAAAGATGTGCAAGTCAGGTGAATTGGCCATGCTAAATTGCCTGTAGTGTTAGGTAAGGGGTAAATGTAGGGGTATGGGTGGGTTGCGCTTCGGCGGGTCGGTGTGGACTTGTTGGGCCAAAGGGCCTGTTTCCACACTGTAATGTAAACTAATCTAATCTGAAAGCTATGATTTTATGAAAAGCTGATCGGCCTATTCCCGTTCCTAATTAGCATGTTCATGTGCTTGCAGAGTTCAGAGGACAGACCAGTACAATTCACTCAAACATGTCAGGCTCTGTAACAGTGCAGTGAAAAGTCGGTGAAAGCCGACCCCATAGAAAGTTTTCAAAGTAAGTTGGATAGATAGTCGAGAACTAGTTACTTAAAGCATTAAAAAAAAGGGTTGTGGACCTTTTCTAGTACGATTCCTCTTTCAAAACTCTAGTATGGGCAGAGCGGGCCGAACAGTCTCCTTTCGCGCTGGAGCCCTTGAATCTATCGGAATAAAATCAGCACCTGAAATCACATGAGGTGCACATTAAATTCAGTGACGGGTAGAGTTCCTTTATATGCCAGAATGATGCCCTACCACCACTCCCCAGGCTTCGCTCTGGTTTCTGGGCCTTCCCCGATAGGAGAAAATGGCGGCAGGCCTAGGTCCCTCCGCCTGGTCCGGGAGACAGCACCGAAACCCCGGTCACCCTCCATGACCGACCCCACCTCCACCGCCCGGCATCTCACTCACCATCAACCTCCTTCGCCTTGTCGTGCAAGAGCCAGTCCGGGTTGCATACTGCGAGTGTCTCCAGTGTACTGCCCGCTGCTCGCTAGCCCCCCCGCAGGCCTTGTCGCTTTTCCCAAAGCCTCGATCTCTCAAAGTGAAAGTGATGAGAGGGCGACGGGCAACGCTACCAGCTGCGACAGCTAGGCCGCCGCGGGTACGCCTGCACGCTGCCTCCTGCTGCCCTCGCCCCTGTCGCGGTGTGCTCTGGAAGTTGTAGTCTGACTTCTCTCCAACGATAACCCTGCCATTGTCCGCGAGGGCAAGAGGAAAACTACAACTCCCATAAAGCCTTGCGCGAAGGTCGATGCCCGGTGCCTACTGTGCCCGCTGGGCGTTGTAGTTTACTGGCGCAGTCTATGCGGAGTGGCGCTGCCAGCTGCCGACATTGCTCTTCCGAACGAAAATGTGACAGGATTTTAACGAATTTTTTTTTCTCTTGTCACTAAAATCGTGGGTGGAATTGCCACCCCTTGGAAGGTGTGGAGTGGTGAAGATGAGGAACCAGCTGTGGAGCGTGCCACCCTTCCGGAAGATGCCAGACCGACGGATCCGCAAAGCCCGCTTCAAGGACCGCGACCTGCGTGTGCTCATCGATTCCGTCATGGAGAGACGAGGGGACATCTTCGGTGAGGGGGGCCAGCCGCCCACCATGCAGAGCCGCCGCCAGGCTTGGCTCTTCGTCATGGAGAAAGTCAATGCAGTGTCTGGGACTCGCAGGACCTGGGAGGAGGTGCGGAAGAAGGTCCATGACCTGAAGAAAAGCACCAAGGTAAAACCGCCAATCTCAGTTAAGAGTATCTGAGCTTACCCAACCTGAGGACCATCAGCCATTGCTTTCTTTTGCCCCACACCAAGCCCTGCCCATCTGCCTCTTCAATGTCTCCAAAGACTTTGAAACCACGCCCTCTATTTGAAGTTCTAAGTTTTGTAAAGCATGACGGTGATAGATTCTGGTTGGATATATTCAATACATGCTCAACATTCCTGCAACTGCCCCACCCAGTTAACAACCTTGTATCGAATCCTGGCCAAATGTGTGTAAGGAAATATAAACACCCAGGAAAAGCAAAGTTTTACAGTAAATGGAACTTAAAGCACAGAAACAGGCTATTTAGCCTGATTGGTCCATGTCTTTTTTTATGTCCACAAGAATACTTAGCAGTGGGCAATAAATGTTGGCCTTGCCTCAGCTGACATTTCAAAAATAAATTTGTAAAGAAAACATCCTATCCTTCTAATACTTTCTCCGTCATGTATTTGTCAAGATTCCCTTTAAATGCATCAATGCTGTTTACTTCAACAGCTCTCTATAGTTTAATGCCCATTTGATTTTTCTCCAGGGTTGCTCTCAGCAGTGCCCCAGTGATAAATTCTTATTTGCAGCAGACTTCAGGAAAACCCGAAGTATGACTGTCACTTTTATTAAAGACATGTGCACCCACACTTTATATGCAACACAGAATGTTAGCAAGAATATGTTGTATATTCAAAATGAATGCAATGGGATGATGCACACCATGTGATGGATAATGTATGGTGGAACTGAAGAATTGTGTGGTGTGAATCACTTTTTTTCTCCTCTGTTATTATCTTTAAAGGAAAAACTGGCTTATAACAGAAGAGCTCGCCAATTATCGTGTGGTGGCAGACCAGACATCAAAACATTGACAGAGTTTGAGAATGATATGATCCTGCTTTTTGGGAAAGAAAGTTTTGAAGGGCTTGATACTGTGGATCTTGGAGTCATGTCAAGACTCAGTGGTGAGTGTGTTTATAGATTAATTAATACAAAGGTTTCTGATCATTTCAGGGTGTAACATTAATATGCCTGTACGCGACTTTGTGTAAGGTCATCCAACAGTTTATAATGAATCTGCAGAGTGTGAGCCTATGTACTCATACTCTGCCATTTTGTATCTCTTCACAGATCAAGGAGAAACAAGTGGATCATCAACCACAGCTGCAAAACAGCACCTTACACCCAAGTACCAAATATCATCACCTCAAGCTGAAGCAGGCACCAGCATAGATACACCCACTGGAGGAGGCAATAGTGTTGAGGATGAGGAAGAACTGGGTGAGTCACTGAACATTAGTGAGGACAGGGGACCAATATTGGTAGATGATGAGAGATCATCCTTTGAAGGGTGGAGGCCCCATATGTTGGGCCCTCCAATTGAGGCAGATGCAGATACAGATCTCAGTGGGCCTGCTTTTAAACGGAGACTGTTAGAACATGAATTCAGCGTTGAACAGTCACTTGCCTCCATACACACCACAGTGGAAGATGGCATGGTTATGTTGGACCAACGGTTGTGTGCATTGCAATCTGCTATTGAGCACGTGGCAACACCAGTGGCATCTGCAGTGGAGACCTCACTAACACAAGCCTTGGACACAGTTGGGTCATCACTCATGAATGCTCATTCTGCTGCTATAGAAGTTTTGGGGTCAAAACTCCAAGAAGCTGTCAAGGCAGGCTTCACTTCTCTTGGAGAACGCTTGCAGGCAACCATGGCTGAGGGTTTTCAAAGTCTTATAGAAGCCCAATGCTCTATGCTCACTCAGATAATTGGTCAGCGTGAAAAGCTGGCCTCTTCTACTGGAATTGTGCACGCTCATCAAGTTGACAGTCATTCAAGTGGAGGTTTGGTGCCACCAAAAAAAAAACAGGTGACTGCAGGTGCTGTCTCTGAAAATCTGGAATCCAGAGCAACTCAGCATCAGAGACCCATGGGACTGATGCAGGTGCATCAGGGTTAGTTGCAGATACAGGTAGCAGGACTTCTGTATTTGATGCAGCTACAGGGTTGGCTCTAGCTGCCAACTTGTGCAGAAAGGCTAGGAGATCAGCACAGAGTCCTGATGCTTCGACTCCCTATTTTCCTCCCCCCTCCAAACCTCCCTGTCCCATCTTGGATGCTGAGCCTGTCTCTGCCAGAATGCACATGAAGTTTGCAGCTGGTACAGCAATTGACTCTGGACGCAGCCAACATATGCTGTGCTCTGTGTGCTGTTTTTTAAAACGTGTGTATTTAAATTTAAAATGTTTTGAGTCCTGGTGAGAAGCACTCATGTTGGATGACTTGTCCTGGTGTCAGATTGGTGGGGATTGTCCAAGCAGCAAAACTTGAGCAGCTTAGTGAGGGGATCTGTAGCAGTGTCTGTACTTGTCTGGTGTAGGGAACAAACCATTGAAAGTCAAGGGACCGGCGGAATTCAGAATGGTGCAGGAAGACACCCTGGTGACTCACTCTTCTGCAGTTGACTTTATTCATTCAGGTTTTATTTTGTTTTAAGCAGAATAAAGCTTCTGGGAGTTTGCTTGTTTGAACCTTGAATTTGGCAATTTGGAAAGAGTAAAAGGTCCCATTGGTGAAGTTCACTATATGCTTAAAGCCTCTTGTGAATATTCCTGTGTCATATCTGCATAAGCCATTAATCTATTTAAGTAACACACACAGGAATAGGCTACGGGTGCTTTAAACAATTTCAATTTGAATTTTGAAGTAAGGAAATTTTACTCACTACTCACAATTCCTATGTTGTCAGATTAAGCCAATTTCATATTAATTAACAAATCCTTTCCCTCCTTTCTGACTCTTTGTGGCACTAAAAAATAACTAAGTAAGAAAACAGATTGTCTCATTAGTATATGTGCTAGTTTAAGAGAGTGCCATGGACTGTATACTGAGAAGGTTACAAGCTGCCCAAAGCTCAATAATGGATATCTTTTATATTTGGGGAATGGGGAGATTAATGCAGTGCCCAATATTAACACCAGGGAGACAGTTACATGCTTCTGCTTCCTGCATCAACACCTATGCAGATGGCCACAAGCTGTTTGCCAGTGCTGTTCCTTAAATTGCTTAGTAGTAGGTGATGTGCACAAGTAACATGGATAATCTGCTTGGTATGTGGGAGTGGAGACAAAAGATATGAACAGCGCTGCTTAACTGAATACATGCAGTTTACTTTTAGTACAGCTCAAATCTTTCCTTCTTATGTAGCATAAAACCTGAAGGGACGTATTCAGAAGCAAATCCAATGAGAGTTAGATACATTTTACTGGAAAAGTATCAATAATTGTACAGCATTTACAATGTAGAAACAGGTCAGTCAGCCCATTAACTGTTTAAGTACCACACAAGCACTCTTCCAACTCATTTTCATTCAATCTGATCAACAAGATCTTTCTATTCCTTTCTTCCATTAAATGCATCTTTGCTATTTGTTTCCACTATTCCACATTCTCGTCATGCTGTGAGTAAATAAGTTTCTTACAAATTCTCTATTGCATTGATCAGTGATGATCTTCCTGTTAGGGATCATAGGTCTCCCTCACTGTGAAAATATTTTTATATCCACTCTATCAAAACCTTTCATTATCTTAAAGACAACTCTTTAGCATCTCTTTTCTGTGGAAATGAGCCCTAATCTGTTCACTATTTCTTGATTGATATCACCTCTCAGTTCCAGTATCATCCTTGCATCTTTTTCTGCACCTAATCTAAATATCCTTTTTGTAAAATTAGCACTAGAGCTCTGTGTTGTACTCCAAGTGTGATCTAACCATGGTTTGTATCTGCTTAACATAAGTTCTTTGCTGTTCCATTCTTTTAGAAATTAATCACAGTGATTTGTTACCTTTTTATGGTCTTATTAATCTGTGTTGCTACTTCTAGTGATTTGTGTATCTGTATCTTGGATCTCTTTGCCTCTGTACCCAATTTAGAAACTTAATTAACAAAGAAAATGTGGCTGCCTTATTCTTCATAATGAAATGCAACAGCACACATTTATCTTTACAGCAACTTGATGATTGTAAATAACATTACCCTGTTGTGGAGCCTACTGAAAAATAAAACTGGAACACAGGATCAGGATTCCACCAGTCAGTTCCTCATGCTTGTTCTGTATTAGACTATGGTTATCCTATATTTTAACTCTGTTTTCCTGTCTCAGTTACATTAGTATTAATATCCTTGTTTAGTAAAAACCAACATTCTTAGTTTTGTTAATTTTACTTAAACTTTAGCCTCAACAGCTTCCTGACATCGCCCCTGAATGTCCTGCCTCTAATTTATGTTTTTGCTCCCTCATTCTCCACCCTCCTACAACAGGAAATAATTTCCATATCTTTCCTATTAACTTCTTTGGTCAAATCTCAATTAGATCAGTTCTTAATCTTCTACACTAAGGGAAATACAAGTCTAATATATACAAAAACCAAAATATTGTAAAAAAAAAGTGTTATAGAAATCTGAAATACTCAGTAAATCTATCAGGTTCTGTGAAGAGAGAAACAACATTCATGTTTAACTTTTATGACCATTCACTAAATCTAATCAATACTATCTATCCTTGTAATTTAACTCTCTTAACCCTGATATCATTCTGAACAGGAGGATCATTTTTTAAATTCTTTGTCTTTTGTATGTATGCATATCTTGTACATTAAAAATGATATATCTGCATGTTCTCTGTCTCACTGCATGTGTCACATTATTGTGCCACACTTTATTGATCTTTGCTCAATATGAAAGAGCAGCAAATCACAGCTGATAGGCAGATAAGATCCAACCTAAACAGGTGGGAAACTGTCAAGTAAAAGCTACCAAAGGATTATAGAAAAATCTATCGAAAGAACAAACTATGTGAAAAGAGTAATGCTCTTTGAAAGAACTATCTAGGTAGTCTCATTCACCACCTGCCTACTCACTCTTACATATGCACACACTCACTCTGGTTCTCCCCTCATAACCTGCAGGTTTTGACGTCTATTTTAAATTCCCTTTTGAAAGTGATTCTTTATTCTGGTATCCCTGTCCTTCCAGTCGGTGCATTCCAAATCATCATAAACCACTACATATAAAGAAATCACCTTCCCTTCCCCTATCTTCTGCCAATTATTATCTTAACTCTGTGTCTTAAGGTCAATGACCCTCTTGTCAGCAGAAACAGCTTTTCTCTCACTCTTCTGTCAAGAGCCCTTGTTAACTTTCTCCTTTGCTTTCTTGGCTCTGTGGAGAATCCTTACTGCCCAATCAGCAAAAGCTATTATTAATAAAATAAGGGAAAGGGAAGCAATAAAATCATTCAAAATACTCAATGACAATATTTATGTGTGCCTTTTTACTTCCTTAGCTGAATGCAGGTTCTGTTTAATATTTAAAACTAAACATGTCTCTTGTCTTTTGAGTATTACCATCAAGGTGTTTATTTTTGGGCCTCAACCTGTCTTAAAAATCCCAGCTTGAAGTTGATATATTCCTCAAAATTCTATCAACTCATGAAAGCTACTATGCTTTAGGACACAAAGTCCAAGTGCACCATTACACAATTTCTAAGCATGCACCAGCATAGTAGCAACTTTCTCCACCTAATATTTTAGCAGAACTTTTTTAATTTCTTTACATTTCCAAATGATTTCAAAACAAGCTGGCTAATTAATTTTAACAACTTCTTTGAGTAAAGAACAAGCCATGTTTACTGTGTGAGAGGAGTGGTTTATATTTAAAAATTGTAAACAATAATTATTTACTAAAAATGTATCTTTCTGTTTCACAATGTTGAATGACTTTCTCATAGCTACAGCAATGTTTGAGTTTGTTTTTACAACTAATTTGAAAAGAAACTGGGTGAATTATTTATTAAGCATACTTGATTCAATGCGTGATTGTATCTGGAGTTTGTTCTGAAGAATTTAAAACCGCGTTAATCCATTGCTGTATGTCTGTTCACATTTGATCCCTGAACTAAAATAGCCTTTGTCAATGAGAGATTGAGAGCCCATCAGTTTTCTACCAGCAAGTTGTGCCTGACCAAGAGATCTCTCCAGTCACAAAGGAGAAGTGTACACAATATCAGCTTTGCAATAGAGCTAAGGAATCACAGAATAAAAGGTGAATATTTTCTTCAAGTACAGACTGTTTTGTTTTCAAGGTATTACATATCTTCAAACTGAGAGTTTTACAACTTTTAGTACATGGTATGGATTTTTTTCTCTTCAAAAATGGGCAAATCTGTGAAATGTATAACATCTATAAAGCTTATTGGTGCTCAATAAAAGTATGAAACTATTGTCGTTTGATGACTGTAAAAGTGAAGTACAAAAGACACATTCAACCTAGTCGATTTCTGTGCAGTCTCCTCTCAAACATCTTGATAATTCTGCTAAATTTGGAAGAGCTGTCCAACAGACTAGCTAGACCACAGCGTGCTACAGATACAGTCGTACCCTCAGAATTAACATGAAGCTACCAGACTATCGCAAAATCCCAACTGGTTCATTGATGTCCTTTAGAGGAAGAAAGCTGCCAGACTTACTGGTCTGGTCACTGAGCAACTCCAGATCTATAGTAATGTGGTTGACTCTTAATTGACCCCTGAAATTGTCTAGCAAGGCATTCAGTTGTATCGAGGAGAAAGTGAGGTCTGCAGATGCTGGAGATCAGAGCTGGAAATGTGTTGCTGGAAAGGCGCAGCAGGTCAGGCAGCATCCAGGGAACAGGAGAATCGACGTTTCGGGCATAAGCCCTTCCTGAAGAAGGGCTTATGCCCGAAACGTCGATTCTCCTGTTCCCTGGATGCTGCCTGACCTGCTGCGCCTTTCCAGCAACACATTTCCAATTCAGTTGTATCGAACTATTACGATAAAGTCAAATAAATCCGAACTGACCACCCAGCATCGTGACTAATGGACGATCTGCAGAGACATCTCGGTAATATTGGGAATTTGTGCCAAATCTGGGAGAGCTTCTCATAGACTGAGCTGACATAGTCACATGATCCTGGACCCCATCATCACTGTTCGTAGTTGTATCCTTTACCTTTGCAGGATAGATCCACCAGTAGAGGTAACATAATGGTATATAGTCAGGTGGGAGAAACCCTGAGATTTTTCAACAATGATTCTGCATCCTGTGAAGTCTTATGGTAATGGGTCAAACCTAGGTAAGGAAATCACCTAACTCTAACCTACTGTTCTCCCTCAGCTGATAAGCAACAATTTGTATTTATGTAACAGGGCCAATATGCCAAAATAGGCCAAGGCATTTCGTGGGAGTATTATAAAACACAATTGACACCGAACCACGTAAGAACTATTTAGCCAGATTATCAAAAGCTTGGTCAAACAAGTAGGTTGTAAGGAGTATCTTAGTGGAGGACAGTGAGGTTGGGAAGTGAAAACATTTTTGGAGGTTATATCAGAGCTCAGAGCCAAGACAGTTGAAGGCATGACCACTGATGTGGAACAAGTTAAAATTGAGGGTGCTCAAACAACTCGAATTAGAGGAGGGCAGATGTCTCAGAAAGCTATAATACTGGAGGAGATAAGAGAAATAGGGGTGAGGCAAAGAATGAAGTTTTAAACAAGGTAATTTTTAACAAAGGAATTTTGGACTCGGCAAGATGGCGGCGATTCTGTAGAACTGCTGTGGACAGCTCTGTCGAACAGCCAAGGCATACTGGTGTTTCTTGCCATCCCTGGCCAACTTATGTGGTGGAATTATTAGTTTAAAACCTTACAGAACACATATTTGTTAATATTTGGGAGGGGGAAGGATGCCAAAGGGAAAAGGAACAAGCAAACAGCAGCAGGGAGGACACTCACCTGCAGCACCTACCACACCAGAGACTGCAGCAGCAGCAGCCTCTCCTGAACCCCCTGGGGACCTGACAGACTCACAGGAACTGGCTGCAGCGATGGAGAGACTTACCTTGAAAGTAACGGCTGCGATTGAGGAAATCCATGGGGAGATTCATACCCAGGTCCAACCTATTGCATCCATGCTGCAGAAGCACGAGCAGGAGATCCAGGGCCTCGGGGAGAGGCTGGAGGAGGTGAACGGTCAAACTAAGGCCTCGGAAGCTGCAATGGAGTCCTCATCCAGTCAGATCCAGGTGCTGGAGCAAGAGGTGCGGGCCTTGCGAAATCATATCGACGACCTCGAAAATCGAGGTCGGAGGATAAATCTCCGAATTGTTGGGCTCCCTGAAGGTGAGGAATGTGAGCAGCCAGTCAGCTTCTTTGAAAGCTGGCTGCCGAAGATTTTGGGCCTTCACATCGAGTCCAGCAAGCTGCAGATTGGAAGTGCTTATCGGGTTACAGTGCACAGGTCAGGGCCGGTGCAGCAGCCCCGCTCAGTCCAAGTGCACTTCCATTCATATACGGACAAGCAAAACGTCATAGAAGCTTCCAGATCCCTGGGAAAAGATCTGCAGGCACTGCTGTCCAAGGGGTCAAAAAGCATGTTTTTCCAGGATTTCTCTGCAGCTGTAATCCAAAAGAGGAAGTCCTTCAATGAAGTTAAAAAGAGGCTGAGGAACCTGGGTATCCAGTACTCCATGGGATACCCTGCAGTGCTCCATTTCAGTCACGAGGACTCATTTTATAAATTTGACTCTGCGGATAAAGCTAAAAACTTTGTAGACACTTTAAAATAGACGGATTGGCCTGAAGAATACGGTTAATGTTTGTTCTCTTTTCTCTTTCCCCATGTTTTCTCTTCCTTTTTTTAAAATTCCTTTCTTTCTCCCTAATAATTTCCTTTTTGGAAAGGGGGGAAAGACCTTGGAATAAGTTGTTCCTTTTTTTAATAACTGGATTTTCTGATGAGAAATTTTGTGGATGTTCTTTGTTGTCTCTTCCCTTTTTTTTGTTTGTTCTGCTTCTCTTTTAGTCACAAGTAGGGGTGACATGAAGCCAGGGATGGGTGGAATGCTCATCCCTAACTTGGTCTTTTTTCTGTTGATTTAAGGATCATCTGCTTTTTTTTCTGGCCTAAGGCTGGGGCACAGTCCAGGTTTGAAGGAGCTGTGTAGGAGGGAATGGGTAGGGTGAGTGCCCCCTATGGGCAGGAGGAAGAATCTTCCATTCAAGGTTTTATAGTTGGGTTTTTTTGTAGTTATTTGGTAGTAATAGTTGTTTATGTTTATGATAGAGTAGTTTTTGTATATATAGTTCTTCGATTCTATGAGTCTTTATTTACTTATGCTCGGCGCTTTGTAAGCAGGTTTCTCCCTCCCAGAGGCTCAAGGGTCTCTGAAAGGGGATATGGCTAAGTGTCTTATTAAATGGTGCACCTGGAACATTAAGGGAAGTCATTCGCCTGTTAAAAGGAAAAAAGTGCTTTCTAGCCATAAGAGGGAAAGGGTTGATATCGCTTTGATGCAGGAAACCCATCTTAATGATGGGGAACACCTGAAATTACAACAAGGAGGTTATGACCGGTATTTTTTTCATCCTTTACTACTAAAAGTAGGGGAATGGTAGTACTTATCCAGAAAAATCTTCCATTTATATTATTAGAGCAGGTGAAAGATGAGCAGGGACGGTTTGAGATACTTAAAGCCCTGATACATGGAGAGGAATATGGCATTTTAAATGTCTACTGTCCTCCGGCGCATCCCCTCAAATTTTTGATTCGTGCTTTCCTTCAGCTGAGTGCTTTTGGAACAGGGCACATTATTATAGGAGGGGACTTTAATTGTCTTTTGGATCCGACAGTGGACAGGATGCCTTGTGGGCCCCCAATTATTTCTTCGCAGGCCAAGCAGGTGGTTGACTTATGCGAGGAGTTGGGTTGGTGGATATTTGGAGATGTCTTCACCCTACCAGCAGGGACTTCACCTTTTTTTTCAAACCCACATAAATGTCACATGAGGATTGACCTCTTTCTGGCTCCCTTGGCCCTTCTAGATTCGATTATAGGTTGTAAAATTGGGAATATAGCTATCTCTGATCATGCAGCAGTGTATTTGGAGGTTAAGGCCAAGAATGAAGGGCCAGGTTTGCGACACTGGTGTTTGGACCCTTTCCTCCTTAAGGATTCCAAATGTTGAAGGAGTTTCAGGAATTCTTGACTATCAACTCAGGCATGGCTAGTAGTCCATCTATGCTATGTGAGACGACTAAAGCTTTTGCTCCGGGATTAGCTATTTCCTATTCGGCAAGCTGGAAACGACAGAAGGAGGAACAGCAGCGTCTACCTGAGATGCGGTTGAAAGCCGCGGAGGCGGCACGTTTTGTGCGGCCTTCGATGACTAAGCTACAGCGGATCATGGCCGTCCGGGCTGCCTTGAATTCAATACTGACACAAAACGCAAAGAAAGAACTTGCTTTTGCTAGACAAAGGCTGTTCGAATATGGGGATAGGCCAGGGAAGTATTTAGCGTATCTGACTAGGAAAACGCATGCTCCCCAATCCATTACTGCAGTCAGAGACAGCGTCGGGTCCTTACATACAATGCTAAAAAGATTAATGAGGCTTTTCAAAGCTTTTACTCCGAATTGTATCAGTCTGAAGGTTGCGAGGACAGGAGGGCTAAAATGGAGACCTTTTTTAAGAACCTGGACCTCCCAGGGGTAACCTTGGAACAGGCCGCTCTCCTTAATGCCCCCTTGACAGTTCAGGAAATACAGGAGGCAGCTGGGCAACTTCAGAGTGGGAAAGCGGCTGGCCCTGATGCTCTCCTGGGTGAGTTTTATAAGGAGTTTATAGGGACTCTGTCAGAGCCGATGTTGGAGATGTACAATCACTCCTATATGCATGAATGCCTACCACCATCTTTGAGAGAAGCTAATATTTCCCTAATTCTTAAGGAGGGGAAGGTTCCTGAGGATTAAGCCTCATACAGGCCTATCTCTCTATTAAATTCAGATTTCAAGATTCTGTCCAAGATCCCAGTACTGAGACTGGAAAGGGTGTTGCCCCATATTATTAAATAGGACCAGACAGGCTTGGCAGGGCCTGGCAGGATATTAACTGGTTATGTCAGGTCTGGGAGCAAGAGCTGGGAGTGGAGATCTCTTCTGAAACATGGGAGAACATATAGGAGAATACTTGAAAGATCTAATTCTGTAAAACGACATGCGCTATGCGGTTAAAAGTTCTGCACAGGGTTCATCCTGCACCAGACTGTCTGGCGAAGTTTAAAAAAGGGCATCTTCAGTGTGCCCCAAATGTAAAATAAGTGTAGGTACTCTTACCCATTGCTTCTGGACATGCCACAGGCTCCATGTTTATTGGAGCGCTGTGGCGAGAGAGATAGGGAGGGTATTGAGGACTGAAGTCAAAGTAGACCCTATATCTCTCCTCTTAGGTCTACCGGATTTACCACCTTTAGACGGGCATGGGAAAAAAACTATTTAATATTCTTGCATACTGTGCACGGAAGAATATTCTGATGAACTGGGTTCTGAGAACCCACCAGGCTTGCTGGGATGGCAGAAATTAATTAAGGGCACATTCCCTTGGACTTTTTTACAAACATGGTGCACCACACAACAGACAATTTTTATAAGACATGGCAGCCCTACTTGAGTTATTTGGATATAGATTTGTCAGTTATCTTAACTAGGCGTTTGTTTAACTAGGATGATTAGATTTGTCAAGCCCTGGGCCCTGGAGGGGGTCTTCCGAGTTAATACAGGTATATATACAATGCTCCAGTTCCTTTGTTTGGGAGCTTTGCGCCGAGCATAGCTGTTCTGCATTTTGTTTTTTTTTGGTTTTTTTTGCTTTTCTTTCATTTGTTTTGGTGTTGGTTTGCATAGTGTTAGGTTTTGCTTTGTGTTATAGTATTATGTTAGTAGTTAGTAGAGAGTAGTTGTATTGTAATTTGTGTTTTTTTTTCTTTTTATTATACTGATATTTGCTATTGATTTTTTCAATAATTTTATATGTTTATAAAGTTAAAAGAAATTTGCTAATAAATATATTTACAAAAAAAAGGAGTTTTAAATTGTTGCTTTACCAGGAGCTAATGCAGGTCAACAAGCACATAGCCTGTAGGTGAACAGGACATGGATAGGAGATTTGAATGACGTGAAGTTTAAGGCAGAATAAATGTGGGAAACCAGCTCGAGATACATTGGAACAGTTTAGTCTAGAAGTACAAGGGTATAAATGACATTTCAGCAGGAGATGAGCTGTGGTAGGCAAAGTCGATGATGTAGCAGTAAAAATAGGCACCCTCAATGATAGCTTGTTCCCAAGACCACAAGAAACTACAGAGTTGTGAACACAGCCCAGACCATCACACAAACCTACTTTCCATCGATTGATTCCATCCTTCCTCAGGAAAACAACCAACATAATCAAAGACCCCTCACACGCCGGCTCTCTTCCACTCTCTACCATCAGGCAGAAGATATAAAGGCTGGAATGCACGTACAAACAGACTCAAGAACAGCTTCTTCCCTGCTGGTATCAGCCTTTTAAAGGAACCTCTGAAATGTTAATGTTGATCCCTCTCTTTACATTTTCTCTGCAGCTGTAACACTGTATTCTGCACTCTGTTCTGCTATCTGATGCAGTTTTAATGGTACGATCTGCCCACATAGCATGCAAAGCAACACTTTTCATTGTATCTTTGTATGTGACAACAATAAATCAAATCAAATATATAGTCAGAAGTCTATCTCTTGACTAAATATGTCAGCAAGGTTGCAGACTGAGTGGCATAACCTCACACTGTTGCAGGGAGAGGGATAGAATTGGCACCTAGGAAAAGAGTTTGGAGCGGGGACTGAAAACATGATTTCAGTTTTCATAATATTTAATTGGAAGATATTCTGTTCTCTCAGTACACTTTTGTGTAGGGTAAAACACCTTGTACGTTAAACACCAGTTAGTAGTGTAGCAAAGGCACAGAATTAACTCCATAGAGGACCATATTATCAAAGTGGCTCAGTTGCACCATGACTGAATGAACAGGCCAAGTTCAATGACACATTGCTACCAGATTGAGCCTGTAATAAGTGGTGAAAGAACCAATGTGAGAGAAACATCCACTTGTCTTTCTCAACCTCACTGTCTCAAATGTATCTTGTCTATGACAGTGATGGTTGGAATGACCATCAAAGAGATATCTCATCTTCTGAGGAAACATTCCATATTGCTGTACAGCACGACTAATTCAGTTAATTCAGAAAATAACTATGGGTTCGATACCAGGTGTCCATGAGACACCGTGGATCTTCAGTACAGCAGCAGCCAAGTTGTGATCCAGTTCCAGTGCAATCTATAACCTCATGGCTTGGCACATTCCTCACTCCATCATTCCATCAATCCAGGGGCCAACGCAGGTTCAATGGTGAAAGTAAGAACATAGAACATAGAACATTACAGTGCAGTACAGGCCCTTCGGCCCTCGATGTTGCGCCGCCCTGTCATACTAATCTGAAGCCCATCCCATCTACACTATTCCATGTACGTTCATATGCCTGTCCAATGACGACTTAAATGCACTTAAACTTGGCGAATCTACTACCGTTGCAGG